>NC_079298.1:8966693-9285235 GCF_023638135.1 Falco biarmicus | reverse complement strand
TTTACAAACTGAATAAACATTAAATCTTTTTTCACCAGAAGGGTGGCTTTTTCTGTTCTTAATGCAAAGTGACTACAATTCCAAGTTCTCTTTAATTTTAGATGTAGTTCAAAGTATAAAAATTGGTGAAAAAACAGTACAATCTAGAGGAAAATTATTTGCATACTGCAGTTGAAGCTGATAGTGTTTCTGCAGTCCTTCCCTTTCCCCTTTCTTTTTTTCTTTTCCCTTCATTCTCTCTCCCTGGCCACCCCTCCCCCCCCCTCCCCCTCCTGCCTCAGTTTATATACATTTCTGCTTGATTTCTTTACAGGTCTGCAAAGAGGTAAGTATCTATAATCTGCCTCGCAGACCAAGACAGAAAATTAAGTCTTTGATAAAGTAATAGCAATTAAAATGTCCAGTGCAGGTTAAAATAAAGTCTTCCTTTCTTTCATTTAATTTTCTCTGTATCTTAGTAGTTATCTTTTGAAGAGGTAGGAGATGGCATATTTTTGCGGACAAAGGAAATGCATACTAGGTGTTTGTGCAGCTGGCTCAATATGAACGTAACTTATAACCCTTATGGTAATCAGAATAATCTGCTAGAACAGAAGGCTGTCAAAGCCTCTGCTGGAATGGGCCATCAACTGTGGGCAGCACATTCTACAACCAGGGATCTCTGGTGTGTAGCCATAGAAGAAACTGATACAGACCAGCAGTAAAGTCTGTGTATATTACACAGTCTTCTGCTTGTAACTCTATGAATATATTACATCCCCCTCCATGTAGCATGTCCACTAACCTTTGATCAAGACTGTCTGTTGTAAAAGGTAGTAGTTATATTATAAGATTACTTAAGAGCGTCATGAAATAGAGAATAATTTATTTGAAGTATCTTTAAAAGCCTATATTTCACTACGTTTTAACAGTACAGGTTTTGAATTTTTGATAGAAATGCAGGATTTTAGTACTCTGGGGCATTTCACAATTTTTAACCATCATGAAATGTTTCTTAAAGTGATAAAAGGCATTTATACGTATTTTGGCCTTATCATGGCCACTTCCATTTCAGATAAAGCCATGAAACTTCCAAATGTCTTCTGTGCACCTACCTTTAACAGATTTTTTTTCAGCTTTGTTAATATACAGTAAATGTATTTTACTGAGAGGTAACATAGTCCTTGAGAATTCATTCTTTATTCAAGGTAGGTGTTACCCCTGCATTCTTGTGAGAATGCTGCAGGTAATCATACACTGATAGTTTTTATTTTTAATTATTATTATTCCTCTGGCATACAGGGTTTCTAAATCTCATGCCAAAGAAACTAGAAGACATCCTTGTGTATCCTCTGAATTAAAAAAATAATTCCTAACCAGGTGTTTGAAGGTCTTAGCATGAACAACTTCTTGTTCTCAGAGCTGTTGACTTGAATGTTTCATTTCTGTGTTGATTCCCACTATAATATCCTTTTTCATTAATGTAGTGTAGCGCTTATAGACACTTTCGTAAGCATCCTTTCTCTGAATCTATCAGAACCAGCATATGGAGCTGATACTGCTAAACTGGAGTATGAACCAATGGCTGGAGAGCATGGTTTGGTCATTAGAGTGAAAGGATTAAATCATAAGACAGCTGTAAGTACAAACAGCGCGTCATCCTTAATAGAGCTCAACAAATCATATGCTGAATATTATATTCTACATTAACCAGGAGCCTGAAATGCTTAGGTTTACATTGCAACTCGTTAACTTATAGTTTTACATGGTTTTAAAGACTACAGAGGGGTAATGGTTTTGCATATAATAAAGAATCATGTGCATTTTTTGCTGAGCACCTCAAAAGCTGTAAGGTTAGTGAGGTATAGAGTTATGGTTTAGGGCGGAGATTTTATGACATGAATTGCAAAAAGAAAGTGTGGAGTAAAGAAGGCTAAGTACAAAGCAATTGGTCTTTGACTCAGACAATATTTTTTGCATGAAGTAAGAAAGAAAATAAAAGGAAAATGTTTAAAAATACTGAGGCCTGACATGAAATTTGTGATGTAACTCTTCTGCTAAGGAAACAGCATTTTCTTTACAGCCAGCTCATCATTGGCCATTTGTCTGACTTCAGTTTTACTCCAGCAGTCTTTGAGATGATTAAAGAGAAACTAAAAAAAGACTTCAATATGCTCATCAAACCAGAGGTGTTAGCCAAATGAGTGTCAGTGGGGAAAGGCTTAATTTTAGGGTAGTGGTAGAAAAGAAAGCAATCATCTTTGTGCTTCCTGTGTTGTCATAGTAGCATAAAACAGTGGCTTGAGGAGTTGCCTGTCTTTTTATCAGAAATTACCATGCAGTTCTTTGCATAGTTGTCTTGAATGTAGTGAATGCCAGCACCATAATTACGTGTGAGCACAATTTTCAAACTGCCAAATATTTTTGCTGTGTACCAAGTACAAGTACTAGTGATCAGGTGCTAAAGGCTGACATGAATTCACATATAAAAAGTTATCCTGTGAATTTTTCTCTTTGAGGTGCTTCAGTTTCCTCTGTCAGCAGCACCTGTGTGTATGCACTTTGAGGTTAAAAATCCTTGTGAGGGGATTATCAAATCTTCTGAATAAGTGTCAGCTGGGGTCACTCCCCTCCCAGATCCAGCCCAGTTGTTCTCCATTTCTTTCTAATTGCCACTGGTCTCAGGTCACTCACGTTTCATGCTTTTTCCGTATCAGTTCCTCTCATCCTCTCTGGAAGCAGACTTTATTTATACTTTGGTTATCATTTAGGTATCATCATTGGTTATAATTTAGTTTTTATTTCCTTTCTTTTAAAAGTTTTGGTGAAGAGATACATGATACTTGCTGCTGCAGAGATGGGGGTAAGTAGACAAAACGCGTTGCATAAGACCGGTGTCAGCCAGCAAAACTTCTGCTTGATTTGGAAAGGGTAGCTTCCTGGGGTCAGAGCTTCTCTGAAGCCCTGAAGAGCGAGAGATACCTATGATCTTCAATAGATTAAGGGAAACCATATTGCTAAGTCTCTCTTGAAAAAGCAGTAGCTAGTACTTTATGAATATAATCTGACATTTTACTTGATATTTATTGGATCTGATGACATAAATATTCTGATAGCACTGTGTGTTTATTTTTCTCAAAGGAGAAAATGTTAATCAAAATAATACATGGCTGTAGACTTCTGATCTGCAGGAGCAGCTAGAGATTATTGCTCTTTGGCCTTGTTTTTGTTATGAAGGTAGAGAGTGCTCTAAAAGGGAGATATTAAATCAATGGTCAGCATATTCTGTAGCCTTCATAGCACTAATAGCCATTAACACTACAAATCATGTTGTCTTCATTAGGATTTTGCCTTGAATCGGCTCACTGAAATGAAAAGGCTTCCATATACCTGCCGGTTAGAAGGTGTTGCTCCAGTGTTGATTGAATTGAGCCTTTTGTAGCCTGTCTGTATAGGCAGCACAGACAGTGTGTGGGTCCCTCAGGAAAGAGGGAGATAACTGCATCAAATATATACGTATACGCTAATACCTATTTGTGTTTTGGTTATGGTGTGAGCAGATGCTGGACACTTTGCTGTGTGTCCGCCCTTCAGAAAGCTCCAGTTCGCTCCCCTGGCCCATCCCTGCCCTGTTCAGTTCTGGGTGGTGGATTTGCCAAACTCCCATCTGCTGTGCAAGGTGAAAGCTCTTAACAGATGCCAACTCTGAAGTGACAGCATATTATCGAGTAAGGTACTAGAGATTTGTGTGTAGTTGTTCATATTACCTGTAGTAGTTTGCTGTACGGTCACAATTTAAAGCGAGATCCACGCAGAACTGGTCTGCATAGTCACTGTGCAGGCAATGTGAATGGAATGATAGTGACTTTGTCAGCATGGTTCCCGTGCACAAGACTTGCTAAAATCTTTGATGAAATTACAGTTTATATTATTTTGTGTGTGATTATTGTGGATATATATTTGTTGCTTTCCCAAATGCCAGCCACTGCTGTCTTGCTTTTGTCACCTCATCTTTCTTGCTGGTTGATGATTTCCCCCCCCCGCTTCAGTTAATTCAAGATAGGCTTCCCACCCATGCGGTAGATGCCAAATGAGACCATTTGCTTTCTGCTTTGAAGGCACAGTGGGAAAACAGAAATTGTCAGCTTGTTGTATTGAATGGTGACTTACTGAGCATGTTAACGCTGACATCCATCCAGGCTGGGTTTATTTGTTTTTGGCTGGAGTGAGTTTAAGAGAACGTGTTCTTATGGCTTTGCTTTTGGTAAATTTGACCATTCCTTGAGTGCTTATTAGTGTGTGTGTAGGCTGCATTTACATATTATGCAGTGCTTGGGACTTGGGAAGATAATGGTTAATGTTTAAATTGGTCATAACTCTGATGATGTGTACTTGTTATAGCTTACTTGCACTTTTATGGTGTAAGTACCTGTGACTGCCCTGGGGTGGTACTTCAAACCATGCATTGTTTCACTTAAGAATTAACGACCAAACATTTTTTTACTATGAATTATAAGTGCATGTGAAGGTTAATCTGTCTTATCCTGTTGCAGAGACATAGATTTACCTGTGTTCATTTCTTCCTAAATCAGTAAGGCTAGGGGAATCTAGGAGAAAGTTTAGTGGGTTTAGTCCATTCTTCCTTGATTTGACCAGGCTTTGTTGCAGGGTCTGAGGCAGCGTGGGTAAGGTAAAACACCTGCTGCTGTGAACAGGAGTACATTTTGACTAAATTCAAGCTGTGTTTCAGATGCATATGGGGAAGCCTTGCTTCAGTTTCTTGAAAACCAGGGAAAAGCTTGGGTAAGCTCACTGTGCGGAGCTATAGCTCCCGCTCAGCTGTTTTTTCCTGAACAATTAGCCCCATATACCTTGTGGCTATGGGGAGCCTTAACTGTAACGAATTCCTAGGATAGTGTAGCTGAAAGTCCGTCCAGAGTCATGTACTACAAACAAAAGCAACAGCACTGCCAGGTGCTTCTGTCACAGCTTCTCAGTTAACCTGTCTAAGTCTACAGGTGTGCCCACATCTTGTCTTTGGTTGCATATAAATCAGGCTTGGGGTGCATCCCTATCTGTGTAAATTTGTATTATTTTATATTCAGGTTCTCTGAATCTAAGCCAGTGATCATACTTTGAATATCATACCTTTCCTAATGTCATTGTTTTTCTGCCTTATATATTGTAGTTATATGACCTTTTGTAAACTGATAACATGACTGAAGAAAAAACCAAAATGTTCTGTATTTAGTGGCTGTCCAGGTAAGTTGTGATGCTTAGAACATCACTGTTCATTTGTAGTTATGTCCTGAGCAAAGAGTGAAAGCTAAGGCAAAGGAACAATCTTAACTGTAGTTTGGGATTGTGAGCCAAAGCCCTGTGGTTTTGTCTCTTAGTCTGCAAGAGTATTCATGGTCAGAGTCACTGATGGTTCTGAATGGGTTGTTCTTAAATAGACAAAAAAAAAAAAAAAAAAAAAGGAAGAAACAGAGAGGTGTAGTTTGGAGAGTTCATGCCTCACCACACTGCGATGGAGCTCAGTCTACTTAACCCCAAAAGGGCAAAAGGATTTGAGATTTGGCGTTTTCCTGCAAAAAGATCAGTGTTCATAAATGAGTTTGTTGAGGCATCTCATGTGGTTGAAAAACAAACTTATTCTCAGAGTGAACTTGCTCAGCTAGCTGAACTATTTAAAATTTCTTGTTCTTACAGTGCTTGTATTTATGGTACAGTGGTACAGATCTTGGAAGCTCATGTTTATCTGTCAGTTTTGGAAATGAAAATAATTGTACACAGTTCTTTAAAATCTTTGCTGTGCATGCTCAACCATGTTTTGTAATGTTGAGATTGCAAAGACACTGTCTCTTCTATTCCTTTGAGTAAATAATGTTCTTTTTTTCTCAGGTCCATTGCCCTTAAAACTCAGTTGTTCCCCTTTGCTCTGTTAAGAATCTAGTATTGATAATAAAAAGGCCTGTGTGAACAACAAAACCCTCTAAAATACCTATTTTGAAATTATTAACACTGATTAGTTTAAAAAAAAACACTCTTTGTTTGTTAGGCACTGTCAGTCTTAATGCCTGAGCAACTCTGCATATGTCTTTTTGGGTGATGATGCTTCTGTTTTGAAGACTGCTGCTACTTCTTTTGCAGTTTGATAGGACTGTCTTAAAAGTTCAACATCCCGGCCAGAGTTTCTTTCTCATTCAGCTCATAGGGGTATGATTAACAATCCTGTGTGGTCAAAGCAACTCTACTGAATGTTGCCTTTTAAACAAAGCATATTAAGTATTTATTGGAGAAACGTGCTCCAAAAGAACCACAGGAGGCAACTGTGAGGAACAGAAAGGCAGGCACAGGTGTAGAAGTGCTACTGTGATCTCAATGGCAGTATGGAGGTAAAAGACTTTTGCTCAGGTGTTGCCTGAAAAAGGTAAACTGTGAAGGTTTTCCTTCTCCTGTAAATGTTAAGGAATAAAGGAAGGAAAGGTGTGTAACTGTCTGGTGTGGCTCTGCATGAAACCAGAGCTGCCCTTGAGGTCCATGAACTGCTTTGTTCATATGGACAATATGTCTGATAAGCTTCAGTTATTGTATTTTTTATAATTTTACCATGTCCTATAGTAAGGAAGGCAATGGTTAAAAAAGAAAGAAAAGCAAATATGAGAAACTACTAATCTGATAATCAGGAGTGTCATATGGATCAGACTAATTCCACTTGCCCCATCTCCTATCTGATAGTATCTAGTAATGGATACTTAGAAGAATAATTACATCCTAGTGCTTTTTCTGCACCATTAATTATTTTATATATAGATATTGTACATCTTCTCAGTTGTGTCCTTCTGAGTTGAAGCTTTGAAAAATGTAGAATTTTCCTCAATTACCCTTATTGACCTTCTCAGTGTCTTTTCTAGCTGTGTTAGGCCTTTTTTCAGATGGGAAGATCAAGGTTGTATGCAAAATTAAAAATATGTATTCACCACAAGTTTCCTCTCCAGTAATAGAGGTCAGGCTTTAAATGCAGCACACATTTTGGATATTGCTAATATTATTGGAAATTTACATTAAATTATTTTCATGTAAGTTTTTCATTATTACAGGGAGTCTAAAAGTCAACTTAGCCTTTGTAAGAAAATTCTTGTCGTCAAAACGTAGACCTAAACATTACTTCTCATGTACTGTTCATCTTCTCAGCATTACTGCAAGGTGTACTCTTTGCTTAGATCTTATTTAGGTCTGTGCCTTATTATCAAAGTACATAGATTCAGGCATTTTTCTTGAATGTTTGGTCATAAGTCTTTCCATTACCCTTTATGTGTAACAGCTTGAATTAAATGAATGTATGTGCTTTCAGCTAAGTCCCAGTGGGGGAATATATGCACGAAGATAAATTACTACAATTTGAACTAATTAATTCCTGATTGGCGGACTCAGCAGATAAAATCCTGAATAATGTGAAATGTCTTCATTATTTAGTCTCAATTGTACCTGGCCAAGACCTGTAGTTATAAACCTCTCCTCTTTCACCTGACTTTGTTACCTGCACGCAAGGACTGAAGAACTGAACTGGCTGCTCATGGCTTGGGTGGGTGTACACTACTCTGGGTTAAAAGCTGGCTGAATGACCAAGCCCAAAGAGTGGTAGTAGATGGAGTTACACCTGGCTGGCAACGGGTCACAGGTGGTTCCCCCCGGCTCAGTATTTGGTGCAGTTTTATTTAATATCTTTATTGACAATCTGGATGAGGGGATCAAATGCCTTTTCAGTCAGTTTGCAGACAACACCAAGTTCAGCAGGCGTGTGGATCTGTGGAGGGCAGGAGGCTCTGCAGAGGGATCTGGGCAGGCTGGATCGATGGGCTGAGGCCAGTGGTGTGAGGGTCTTCAAGTCTCAGTGCTGGGTCCTGCACTGGGGTCACACCAGCCCCACCAGTGCTACAGGCTGGGCAGAGCGGCTAGGAAGCTGCCTGGTGGGAAAGGGCCTGGGGGTGCTGGTCAACAGCCAGCTGAACATGAGCCAGCAGTGTGCCCAGGTGGCCAAGAAGGCCGATCATGTCCTGGCTTTCCAAAAGAGCGTGACTAGCAGATTCAGGGCAGTGACCATCCCCCTGTACTCAGCACTGGTGAGGCTGCACCTTGAATACTGTGTTTGGTTTTGGGCCCCTCACTTACAAGAGGGATGTAAAGGGGCTGGAGCGTGTCTAGAAACAGGCAACAGGGCTGGTGAAGGGTCTGGAGCTTCATATTGATTTATGAGGAGCAGCTGAGGGCACTGGGAGTGTTTAGCCTGGAGAAAAGGAGGCTCAGGGGGGATCTTCTCGTGCTCTACAGCTGCCTGACAGGAGGCTGTAGGCAGGTGGGGGTTGGTCTCTTCTCCCACGTAACTAGTGACGGGGCAAGAGGAAATGACCTCAAGATACGCCAGGGGAAGTTTAGACTGGGTATCAGCAAACATTTCTTTGCCAAAAGGGCTGTCAAGCATTGGAACAGGCTGCCCAGGGAAGTGATGGAGTCACCATCCCCGGAAGTGTTTAAATACAAGAGATGCCATGCTTGGGGATGTGGTTTAGTGGTGGACTTGACAATCTCAAAGATCTTTTCCAACCTAAATGATTCTATGATGTGAAGACAAAAAATACTAGTATCGGTTCAGCCTTTGCTTTGCTGTAATCCTGTGTCGGCCACCCGTGTCACCAGGCTAGGGCCCATCGAAGTATTGGGGAGATTTGTTTGTTACACTTAGCACAACTTCTGCCTCACTGCTAAGATGGCTGCCTTATGGCTGACCACGTAACAAAGGTTTCCTTAACAGTGTGGAGGATTTAGCAGGCAGCTGTGGCTAAACCCTTAAGAAAATGTTCTTCCACTGAGGTACACAGTAAAATTTGAATACTGCAAATAATTTGAAAGAGATTATTTTTTTTTAATTGTGTTAATTCTTATTCTGCATGTTGATGCACAGGTTCAGATACAAGTTAGCATACTAACCTCCTGTTAGAGCTAAGAATGTAGCCTCAACTGGTGCTTGTTGGTTTCTTCTGGTAGATGCTACCACTGTGAGTAGCACAGGGAGAGATTACACAGCAATTACTGTCACAGGTGAAACAGACTCAACTCGTGAAAAGTAATTTATTACCGAATCTACATCAGAGAAGGGTGATGAGAAATAAACCCCAACGTTAGAACACCTTTCCCCACTGCTCCTCTCTTCCTGGGCCAGACCTCACTCCCGGTGTCTCTTCTGCCTCTCCCCCAACAGGGCTGGGATGGGGCTGTGGCCAGTCCATCACCTGCTGTCCCTGCTGCTCCTGCCTTCGATGTTTCCCCATGGGCTCTGTGGGCTGTGGGGACAGGCTGCCTGGCTGTGGGGACAGGCTGCCTGGCTGTGGGGACAGGCTGCCTGGCTGTGGGCTTCCCCACGGGCTGCTGGGATCTCTCTGCTCCATGCTGGGAGCAGCTCCTGCCCTCCTGCACTGAGCTGGGTGCCTGCAGGGCTGTTCCTCTCCCCAGCTGTAGTTGCTGTTGTGCAGGGTTTTTTCCCCTTATTAAATATATTACCCCAGAGTCACTAAACCCAGTACACAGGGACTTCAGATTATTTACTTAAATGCGTGGCTCTGCATATTTTTGTCCTGTGACTGGGATGACCGGTGTGTGCTGTTCCTCCATCTCATTGCAGATTAGGGTTCAGTCTTGCTCTTTACACGCAGGAGCTCACGGTCCTGTCCCTGGCACAGACTTTGAGAGCTCTGGTTCACCCCGGATTTACCACATTGTGCCTCGTCATGAAATGACAGTCTTGGCTAGGACATGCCTGCTGCCATGCCATAGGAATGATCGTTTGCAAGCTGTTGCAGAAACACACTGCTGCAAACCTGCAGCCCCAGTTTTTGTCATCAGGACAATCCACAAGAAGCCCAAAACTACAACTGGAAACAGCTCTGTCACCTGGGACTGCACAGATACAGTCATCAACCAGGGTGCTGTTCCCAGGGCACCCTCAGCCAGCACAAAAAGTGCTCCTGTTACAGCTGTCTGGGTGGAGGGCACCAGGACCTGCAAAGAGCGAGGGAGTGTGCGAGTGTGGGTCTTTTGTTAATTAGTGTTTTGAGCTGGCCACTGAATACCTAGCATGTTAATGTGCAAATGGATTGCGGCTTGAATCTAAAAGGTGGCTTATGTATCCTGTATCTAAATTCCCTGTCTCTCTTGCTGTCGTTCTCCCTTTGAATCCTTCCAATGCTGATGCTGTGCGTGTAGGAGACGACCAAAATTGGCACTACTCCTGCACCGAAGCAGTGAATGCTTGCAATAGCCCATGGCTGTAGCTCCTTTCATGAAGGCAAGGATGTAAGTTAGGAAGGCAGGATTAAGCTGTTTCAGAAAGTTAAAGGGCTGATTTGATGAAGAACAAACACAGTGTCAGGAAATGATGCACACATACTCCTGCAGAAGGCAGAAAGGTAACAGAGTTACAAAGGAATTTAGGAGTATGTGTAGTTGTACAGCATTTTAATGAAAGCAGGCAGAAGAGTATTACTAGGGATAATCTCATACAGTCACTATGTTTAAAAAGTGAAAAAAGTACAATTTTACTGCTAATACAGCATAGAGTTAAAAAAAAAAAGGGGGGGGGGGGGCAGGAGCGGGAGATAGCTGTTTTGGCAGGCATGCCTCAATGCCCTGGGCAGGTTTGGGACTCTCTTATGATGCTCTTTCACATCTTTTCATTTGTGCTGTCCTCTCCGTTTGGACCTGGAGGTACTGTTGTTGTTGTCAGCAATTTCTCTATTTGCTACTGTATCACTCTGCTAAAATTTTTAACTGCAATGGAGAAATATTTTGGAGTAAGAAAAACTTTTTTTTCAGTTAAATAGAAAAGTAAACCACCGGTATTACCAGTACCGAAGTCTACATTAGTTTGGTAATAACTATTTGTGTCTGAAGTGTTCGCTGTTTGGCAGGGTTCCTTTAGGGACAAAAATAGACTGAAAGTTACTTTCAATAAATACACTGCTTCCCAGGGCTTTGTGACACTACGTGACAGTGAAAGGTTGCCTTGGCTTCGGTGCTCTGGTTGTTAATGCTTCTTTGAGTATATCCTGCAAATTACCTAGGAAAGAGAACGGTCATTCAATACACAATTGTATTGTCTTGGTTTTCAAGAGGTACATAGCAGTGGATACTGGTATTTATGGCCACTTTATTCCCTTGGTGCTGGTAACTTGAATTTTAAGTGAAGTTGTGCAGTAGATGTCCCACAGAGACAGACCAAAGGGGATGTACAGCCATACCTAAACGAGGAAAAGTCTTTCAAGCATTCACATGCCTGCTCAGGCTTCTCTCTGCACAGGGAAATGCCGTATGTAAGTTCATATTGGACCCAAACCAGTCAGTCATGTCAGAAAATGGTGCCAGTCGTCCCTCATTGTTCACAATATCCTTGTTTCTTATCTAGAATTTATTTTTTACAAGAGAAGGGGCAGAGAGAGCAAGCTCACTGCACGTGTACTTCTGACTCGCTTGTGTCTCCAGCTAAAGATATCATTGTACTTCTAGTACAGCGGATCTCATTTTGGCTTTGTGTCCAGAGGGGATTGTATGTTTAAAAACCCCAAAAGGCTGCCTGCTGCGATTCCAAGAACAGCAGTATTTCTGCCTTTCTTTCAGTATGGCAGAAGAGTGCATGTTTGGTTGTAACAAGTTTTTCAGCTTCTGTAGATATGCTTTACCAAAAGCTGTATTAAGAAACAGTAGTTTGCAACTAGTTGTTGAATAGTCTAACATGTAATAGTTCAGGTTAAAAACTATACCAGCTTTGTTGTATGCACCGTTGAGACAATATTTTCTCACAGGGGGTAAGGATCAGAGGACTTGTAACTAAAATAAGCGAGTAAAACTTCCAGTGACACATCAGTGATGCAGTTGTTCAGCTCAAGGAAATAACGAACCCTGGACGGTTCTCAGTGTGATTTGAAGGTGACCAAAAGCAAAGTGGCAGAGAAAGCCAATTCAGAACAGAACCCTCTGTTCATTCACAGAGAATGAATATGAGAATGTGAACTGGTTTTGGTGTTGCTACTGTAAAGCTGCAGCTGAACAGCTGCACTACACAACAGCATTCCCAAATCCCACTTTTGGGTTTGGACAATGAAGAGTTAAAGAAAACTCAGATCAAAATATGATTCAGTCCCAGGTCTAGGACAGTATTTTAGGCACTATGAAGTAACTACTTCAGTAGTCCCAGATAAAAAAAATTTAATCTTTCTATAGAAACTGTGCAGTGTTTTACAAATGCGTTTCATTTGGTTTTCAGTAATCCTTATTGATGTCAGTACAGCAAGTGTTACACAGAGCAGATCCCCCCCCGCCCCTCCCTGGTCCTTTTGTCCATAACATAAAAACTTAAACACAAAAGGCACCAAGCAAGAACTTACTCTAACAGAACTTCAGTATGACAAGACAGAGATCAGAAGTGATTACAATGTTAAATATCATCCTAACAATCTGAACCATTATTTAAAATAATTAATTTCTTAAAAAAACAAATTTGGTGTTTGACTTCTCAGTAGTTATTTATAAATCTGTAAAGGCTGAAATCAGCCCTGCACATTGAGTTCATTTACAATAGTTTGGAAAAAAACTGTAGCCTTTTATACGTGGTTTATACAGGTTTGTTTGTGTGTGTTCTTAAAAAAGTATCAAAACTGTAGAACTTTCAAATATATTTACATTCGTCTGTTAGTTACAGTGTTATCACATACAGCCTTTTCCTCAGTTTTTTTCTTCATGCACACAGTGCATGGATTTGTACAAAGAGCTTCATACCTTAAACCAATAATTGGACATCTTATTTTTTTGCGGCCTTAAAAGCTAAAATTTGCGTAGAAGGATGCTTGATTATTTATGCATTGTCTGTGCAGGCCATTTTGAGAGCATGTATTACGTTTGTAAAGCATACTCAGTCTTTAGACACTTTCTTCCTTTTCTTAGTCAAGAATCAACTTCCAGCTCACATCACACCGAATTTATTTGGAAAAAATCCCAAACCTACTCAGGCTGCGTTGCTTCTACTCACTTGAATACAAAAGCTTGGACTGGTGTAAGAACACCAAGAAGATTTCCCTAGGTTTTGGTACAGTTCAGGGAGGTACTAGTCCATTACGCAGTGGGAGGTTAGGTGTATTTGCTTCCCATAGAATCCACTGGGAATCTTACAGAATGAGATGAGAAAAAAGAAAGTGGTTTTTTTCTGCAAGGTGGAGGATGACCCAGCCAAAGATACTGAAAAAGCTCTGAATTTTTCACCTCCTCTAACCTCCTTGCCTAGTTGCTCTGTGGCACGGGAGATTTGCCGTAGTGCAGGCTGCTCTGTTGGCAGTAACGTGGAAAGGAACTGCTGCACTTCAAAGAATTCTACATACTGAATCAAGACGCTGCCCCACAGCATCTCCTAAATTTGGACTCTTAATCAGTATGAGTAGGCGAAAAGGGCAAGGAGGGAAGGAATTAACCTTTGTTATTGTGTTGAGTTTTTCCTGATGAACCGGGTGACAAGGCTGATTTTGGGTGTATAGAAGTTTACAGCTAAATCTTTGTTTCTACTAATTCTAAGCTAATTTGACAGGTGCAAGATTCCCAGTGGCAAAAAGCATTTATATTTACATTTAGAAACAAATGAAAAACCTCAATCAAATTTGTACCAAGCTGTAAAAAGCAATAATGTAAGACAAAAAATAATGGGGTGCTGTAGGAGTTTCTCCTGACTGAAATGCTGTAAGCCTTAGCTCTTCAGAGCACTGCAGATGAATCTTTCTGGAAAATTTAAAAGCGACCACATGAGCCAGTCTGGAAAGGAGCTCTGTTCGTTACTGCAGTGCTTTATCTGTCAGCTGTCTTACCTACAGCTTGTTCTTATGTAGTGTCTTTAGATTTCAAAGCAAACTTCTCAAACATCCTGTAAAAATTCAATTATCCCTAATTTTCATAAATGTCGGCTAGTAGTTTTAAAATATATGTATATATTTTTATATATGTATATATTTATATGCCTATATATCTATCTAGACTAGATAGATATATACACAGATAATCTATGCACAGCAAGCCAAACATACAAAAAATAAATACTCTCACCCCTCTACTATATTTACAGAACAGATCTTATAATCCAGATTTTGTTAATAAATATTTCTAAACTGCCTGTACAGAATTTGTTTTACTTATGTTGATGGATAGCCACAAAGCATATTCAACATATTTACAAAATATCTATAAATATAGTCTTAAAATAAAGCAATAGCTACTGAACCTTCAGTCTGGCTGGTTATGTACACAGAGTTAGTAGCTCAGCTGTCGCTTATTCACTATCACAAATGGGTAGTGCAACAAGTTAAAATGTGTATAAAAGATTATACATACAAAACTCTCACATCCTTTGGATGTTTGCAGTTCATTATAACTTTGTGGTTACCCTTCTGCAACATAAATAACCATCAAAAAGAGGAAGCAGGTTCTGTGATCCAAACCAAATTTGTTCAGTGTATTGTTTGGAGCAGGAACTTCATCCTCATGGCAACCCGTCATCTTCTAAGCTTAATGCTACACGCTGTGAAGGGAAAAAAAAGCACACTTGAGAAAATTTGTGACTTGTGATACTGTTGCTAACTTGTATTTCTTGTTAAAAATCTCATGGTTTTTCCTAGTGTATTTGTGACAAATCTCTTTTATGCACTGCTCTCCCCCACCCCGGGGTCACTCACTCAAATGTGGAAAAGAAGAGGTGTTGGAAAGTTATTTCACTTGTGTATTAGATAAAGTTCCTTGTAAGGGATGACACCTTTTCTAGTGTGATCTTTAGCAGGATCTTTAGATAATATAGGACATTACCTACATGCCTGCCTATAGAAGCTATATCGCCTTCACTCATTACTTACGGATCTTTATGCTCTCTTTAAAAACACAATGCTGTTTTAACTGCCAGTGCTGCATCTCACCAGGGCTGCTGCTTTCAAGGAGGCTCCTTTGCAGACAAACTGCCACGCAGAACAGGTTCTCTCTCTTCTGCATACACAGGGCTTGCTACCCAATGTTTGCTTTCTGTAAAGCTTAATATTGCCGAGGCAAATTTCCTGAACTCCATACTGAACCCTATTCACGCCTCCTTGTGAGGGATCTGACTCTTCTAATATGGACCCTGGTTTGCAGAGAAACGCAAGTTATCCTTAAGACAGTTTAGACACTTGGTAGCAGTCCAACCTCAGATACAATGGAATCCAGTGGAGGATCTGCTGTCACATACTGAGCTCTTGAGGTAGCATTACACTTGCCAGCTTACTAGGTATGTTGATAAGGACACTTGTTCTTCATTTGAACAGAGTATTTTATTATATGGACTACTCTATTCTAAGACAACTTCATAAGCCATCTAGAAGTTTAGGCTTCTGCCTAGTCAATGATTATTAAAGTAAGTTCTAGTTTTTGTCATTATATGGCAAATAACCAACACTAACCAGCTGGAGATAATTCTGCGTCTAACCTCGCAACAAAATTTATCTTCTCTGTCAGCACTTTCCTCAGATACTTACTGCTGGGTAGACATGTCCAATTTGGGCAGTCCGCCCAATGTGGATTTCATCTTCATCTTCCTCTTCTGTGGTCTTCCTATACACTGGATTATCAAAATTCATGCTTTTAGTATTCTTCCGTTTCCAGTTTCTCCAGATGAGGTATCCCCCCATGCACAGCAGGCCAATGACCACTGAGGAAAGGGGAAAGAATGGCCTGTTAGCCAGGCATGAATCTGCTGGGGTGTTCCCATGTAAATATCCAACCTTGTACAATTTCTCAAAGCCAGGCTGCTCTTCCCTGTCTCAGCAGTTCCTGTACTCATCTGCACCCCCAACCCTGAAAACCAGAGGAGTGTATTTACACGAGCACTTTGGTATGATCTCCCTCAAAGGTTAAATCAAATCAGCTTACCTACAGGTATGACAATTCCAATAACAGCTGCTGTCACAGTGGAATCAAAGCCTTGGTCGTTATTTGCATCTGTAATTACAGAAATAATTCTGATCATTTAACTCATTTGCTGGTTTCAAAGCCACACATAAAGAATTTTTATATTAGTAACTATGCTGTTCTGCCCATCAGAAAGCTTTTGTAATCCAAGAGTCTATGAAAAGTTTTGTGATAAAATTATTATGGAGAAGATAAAAAGTGTATACACACAAAACTGGGCTAGGCTGAGCTGCTACTTCTTAGGAAGGATAAACAGCCCGGCCAGGAAGCGCTGCTGCCCTTGCGGAATGACAACTACACGCCAGGAGAGTGCGGCTGCCGAAGGGAAGGGCTCAGTACAGTGTTAACCAGGTAGAGAAGCTCTAACCAGATATGAGTAAGTGACTGTACACGTGTCTCTTAATTTTCAAGCATAAAAAAAGAGACCAGTTTTAAAAAAACATGAAATTTAATGGAAATTCCATGCATGGATCAGGGGATGGTGAAGAGTGCTCTTAAAAATCCACAGAAGAACACTTCCTAGTACTGACACAATTAATGATTTATTTAGCTGTCAGAAAAAGAATGTACTTCAAAGCCATCTGCACAGCTTTTCTTTTTAATTATTTTTTTTTATTTATTTACAGCTAAGGAGCTAGTCAACACATATATCACTCATCGCTGCAGTCTGCCTCAGCATGCAGAAGTAACCCAAAAACTCAATATTGTACTTACCAACAGAAAAAAACAATTCTAGGGAAAATAATTCTAAAAAAATTTAAATCAATATCCCTTTCATGTTATATACTTAAAAATGTTTGCTCTGAGGTCTTATAATAGAGGATCAGCAAAAAAAATATTTTTGCTAAAATATCAGGAACTGAGAGAGGAGGAACTAACTGTAGTTTTACTACTGCCGTTCTACTACCAATTTTGCTACAAGGCAATTTATCTTTTTAAGTATCTCCCTGTGGCAAGTTGTTCTATTACAGAGTTATTTACTTAATAAGCCAGACTATTTAATATGTGGACAAAAGAACCTTGCTTCCATGGCTTATTAAAAAGTTAATCATTGCGTTTGAAAGAAATTTGCACAAAAAGAACTCACAAGAATGAATTTTAGAAATCAAACTCCGCTTTCCCACCTGCAGTACGGATGTGCTGCATCACTATTCCTACAAACAGGCACCCCAGTCAAACAGGGATGGTTTAGTTTTGCTTTCCAGATACAATGGAAACTGCCTATTCTGCTCACTGAAACATTTATGGGAAAAAAAGTATTTTACTGTTTTTAAAGCAATGTAGATCCGTTTGAGGTCTTGAATGGTGACAGTCCTGAAGAATAAGGTCTTCTCTCTGGACTAGATTTTTTTTTTTTTTTTTTTTTCTGAAAGGCAGTTCAGCTTTTCTGCTTTACCTTGGCAGTATGATCTGAAGGGACTACCTGTTAGCACTAGAGGGTAGGGTGGTGTTCCATTACTCACTCACACAGGGTGAACTTGAGGAGAGCCTGTTAGCGCTCTCTGTTGGGATACTTTCCTGATATGCAGTGCAACTTCCCACGTAAGTCACAGATCAGGCCACGTTAATGTGCAGAGCACAGCCATGGAGAACAGATGCAGCTTGTTTGGGGCCACAGCGATTCCAAACGTCCAGCAGGGCTAAAGCTGGACAGGAGGCATTTTTCACCAACAACTTCTGCTGGATCACATTAATCATTAAACAACTAAAATAGGTGAAGCACCTGTAGAATCATCCATCCTATGGTATGCAGTACTACCGACAGCACTGAAGCTGGGATGAACTAGTGTTAGAGGCCCAAGGCATGGACTTGGGTGAACTCTCAGGGCCTTATCTCTAGGGTCCATTTCATGTATGTTGGACGAAGACCTGACATAAGTTCCTCAACATCCTGAGTGACTAGAATCACATCAGCTATCGTAACACGTCTGTTATGTCTGCAGAAAGCGTACCTGATGTAGTGATGGACATGGCAGCCCTGCGTTAACAGCTGCACTTGATAATCTCAAAGGTCTTGTCCAACCTAAATGATTCTGTGTCTCCTGCTGTGCAACAGGACATGCCTGCATCTGACCTGTTCGTAACTCAGCTGTTAGGTCAGCTGCCCCACCAGTGCATGAGTGTTTGTGATACAGTACATACAGAAAAAGGAGAGAGGAAGGTAATTCACTTACAGTGCTGTGATAAATTGCTGTTTCCAGTGGTCATCTCAGAATCTATCAGGATGGATGTGGTGGAAGGTAAATGAAAACTCGGGGTGGTAATTGTAGCTTCTGATACAGCTTTGGGGACGACTTCAGTAGTGTTGCTGGCACTGCCAAGTACAGTTGCAATGGTTGTGGTACCAGCAGTACGGGATGCTATGGTTGTAGAAACTAGTACGGTAGTTGAAGTAGTTGGAAAATCTGAAAAGCAAGAGCAACAGTGAAATTTGTTTAAAGTACACAAAGCAAATCATAAATGGTGATGTAAATCGGGGGAGGATGATGTTGAATGGTTACAAGTAGAAACCAAATTCCAATTCTATTTACCAGGTAGTCAGACTATCTCAATAGTTCTCTGCCTAAAGCTACAGAAATAATTTGGAGAAGTCAAGCTTAATTTATTAATAGTAATAAAACACTCTGGATGGAAGGTAGTTAAGAAGTTCAAAAACTTGTGTGTTTTTTCAGTACCGCAGAGGATACTGAATTTGTAGCAGGAACTATTTGCATGTTAGGGAAAACTACATTGAAACCACTCATCTCTTCAGGATACTATCAGCAATGAGTGTGCCTCTCCAGGTCCAGTAACTGTAGGGCAATAATGTGGCAAGTTTTAATGGCCTATTGACTGTTCACACTTCTAGTGCTGGGCCTTACTCCCTTTTCCCCCTTTCTGCTCCATTTCTGGTTATGCTTTCAAAAATAAGCATGCTTTCAATAAAGGACACCACAGTGCTGCGTTCAGAAGGCAGCAACTAGTGGAATACAAAAGCTAGCGTTTATGTTCCGCCCTCAGGAAATGTATCCACTGTACGTATGGTTTTGTTGGAATAGTGAAACACTGATGTGATTGTGTTTACCTTTGTAGCATTTTTTCATGTCAGGACCCAGCCACATGTTGTCAGGACAGGCACATGTATACTTGGGAGAATGGGGAGAGATCTGAGGTGCAGGAAGACACAAATACTCACAGCCTCCGTTTGGCTGGGGGCTGAGCTCGCAGGAATCTGGAGCTACCCGAGGACAGAAGAAAAGACAAGTTGTTTTTTAAATTAGTTCTTTGCCAAGAACCACTAATAATAAATATCAGGTCCTCTAAGAAGATGCTCTTGCATGCTGTACCTCCATTAATCGGGCTGCTTAGCATCTTTACAGTTTGGAGTGAAACCTTACACACTACTATAAAAACTGCCCAAATACAAAACAAATGGCAAGCATCACAGTGACGAGAGTAACTCACTGTTATCAAAGATGCTAATTAGCTATTAAATTGCAGGCTTTCAGTAAGTGTTGCTACTGAATTAATTATGCAGGAACTTCAAACAGTAGGCATTGATTCCACTTTATTACCTGTGTGTTCTCTCTCATCAAGAACCATCAGGAAGCATTTCATTTACTAGCTCAAATAAGCTCGGTTTAGGGCCATGACACCCTGAGGACATCTTACCTTTGGGCTGCTTTAGTTCATGAAATACCACGATGTCATGAGGATTATTGAGATTTTCTGCCAAAATGGAGATGTCCAAGCCATTCAGCCTGTTTGCGCTGAAGATTGCTTCGTTCTCCAGGTCAGTCCAGAACACTCTGTCCTGCAGGAAATGCACAGAATTTCTGACCTGGCCCTGCTCAAATCCAGCTCAAGTTGGATTAAATTCCAGTAGCTGCAAAGTCAATGCACTGCGTTCCTACTTTTTTCCTTTTTTTGGACACTATCATTCCTAATGTTCAAAAGCACAGCAATCTTACACGCTTCTAAAGGGTTTAGTAATTCTGAGTAGCTATGAGACCGAGAAGCAGAAATTTGGTTAAGTGCAGAAGAGTAGCATCCATTCTGTTTCTGAACCATTTTTTTTAAAAATTTATTTTTTTTTAAAGACTGGGTGGATCATAAGCAGAACCAAAGGACCACACTAGAAACTTTTGTTATCTCTGCTGATTATTTCTCCTTTCCAAAAATAAGACCTGCATTAAACAGGTATCTACGGAGAGGCCAGTACCTAGAGCACACCTGGAAGATGAGTATCTATTTATTAATGTCATTTGCCTGGCATACTATGATTGAAGAAGCAAAATAACTGGTCAAAGAGGTACACAGGAACTGCAGTTACCGGTCATCGTTGCTCAGTCAGCTATGCATGCTGCTGCCTGCTAAAAACCACATGTAGTTCAGTGAGGAAAGTCACACTGCTGGACAACAAGGGCAAATTATCAAAAGCAAAAGGGCTGTCTGTTTTTCTAACCAGCCACTCAGATAAGGAAGGCTGTACAGAGGTGAAATAACCCAAGACATCCTTCCAAACACTGCTGATGAGGATAAAACTAAAAAGCAGCCATGTCTTGGGGAAACTCGGGCCCAAAGTTAGATGTCTTGATATCACACACGTTGCATGGGAGGAATAAGGGTTTTGCTGAGTCAAAAGCCAACCTAGTTAAGTGAAATGAAGAGAAAAGAAAGGAGCCTGACACATACCTTGTCAGGGAGCCAGCCAGACACCTTTCTCTGCTATAGCTTACCTAGAGCGAGGTGCCAAATTTGAAGCTTTTGTTCCCATAAGCTTTAAAATAATCACAGAAAGGAGCTTAGCTACAAAAGAGAAGACTTTGCTGCCCCAGGCTAGTGACGCTTGGAAATCCTCTAACAGGGGAGGAAGAGCAGAAGAGCTGGATTGTCTCTCTGCTTCCACCCAGGCCAAGGAGGGATTTGAATTATGTCTTCCACACCCCTGGAGTACTCCTGAGCTCGGATGAGGAACACAGTTTTGAACACGTCTTTTTAGATCTTAAGCATGAGAAACAAACTGCAAGGAAGCTGTTAGCCCTGGGCCCTGCCGCTGGGTAGCTGTGTAAAAACTAATGGCAGAAACGTGGATGCCCATTTAAATAGTAATTTCTGCAGATCTCAGCTGGCCTTAGTTCTTCCTTCATGACAGCTGAGGGTCCGAACTGTACTATTTAATGAATTACTGCACTGCTTTTAGTAAGGCTGCAGCGTGACACTGAATGGTACGTGAGTACTGAATCTATAAGACTAATTGGGTTTTCAATGGAACATACTCAAGTACGAGTTTGAAGCCTTTGTGAAAATAGCCTTATGTCTTTGTAGGATCAGAGCTGTAATTCTGGGGACAGGGAAGTTTCTCTGACGTGTGTCATAACTGGAGCAGTTCAGCCTGAAAGAGAATTATCCGACCCTTTCAGAACTGGGTGAACAAGCACCTTTGTACTGCCAAGTCCCCAGCCTCAGCAATGCCGTGGTACACACCGACTGCAGGGGGAGTCCTGCCGGTGCCTTGCTGCCACAGCTATTCCCAGCTGAAGCCTTGACTCCTGAGACAGGTGAAAAAGTCGCTGAGGGTGCTTCTGCAGGTGCTGGGAGAGGCAACAGAAACAACTAGCCAATGCACCAAAATTTAAGGGGCCTTCCTCTCCTGAGGGTTCTGTTGGCACCAGAAAATGCAACACAGCTATGCAAAGATGGTACGAAATGAAGCTGCTGAGTGCAGCAGAGTGCTCAGCTGCAGGCTGAGAGGCTGGCTGAGTCCTGGAAGCTCCCCTCAAGGTCTGACTTTCAAAAGATAAAGAGACATCCTGAAGTGTCACTCGGGCAGTTCCGCCTGCTGATCACGGTAAGTGGCTTCTCCCTTCCCTTGATAATGGTTTTGGCCTTTGGGCAGTTGGCTTAATTCAAAACAAGGAAAACCCATTACCCGTTTTCCAGTTCTGTGGGAGGTGTTATGCTGGGCACCACCAGAGCCGCATGGCTGCACTGGTACATAAGGTAAAAGCACGAGACAGTGCACTGCTCCTGACTAAAGGGCTTTAGAAAACAATTTTCCCTGCTGAACCCACACCAGGTTAATCGGTTTCTATAGCAGCGAACGCCCTCGCTGAGCTTTCCGTGCTATGCAAAAGGCAGAGCTTTTAATCAAAAAGAGCTCTGAGACCTCTTGCAGTCTCCAGTCTGTTCTGCATCCGTTTTTGACTCTTACCTCAAACACTGCTAAGCCGAAAGGATGGCTCAGATCATCAACAGAAGAGATCAGAACTTTTCTGTTGCTGCCATTGAAATCAATGCAGGACAGCGAATGCAATTTGGAGTCTACCCAGTACAGACGCTGATTCAGCAAATCTGAGAAGTGAAACACAATGAAGCAAAATTACACACAGCTCCTGCAACTCTTTTTCTCTTGCCCAGCATGTTTTTCCTGCTGGCAGCATGACTAATCTCTTTATTATTGGCCCCCTTTTACACTAGTTCTAATTTTGAATCAGTGCCCAGATATGCTGGGATAAGACCCTATAAAATAAGATTAAAAAGGAAGAACATTCTGTGTGTGTGTGTGTGTGTGTGTGTGGGGAACGCCTGACTGACAGCTTTGTACGATGAGGTTTTTTTGTTACCAGGAGGAGCAGGCCAGCAGCAGTTTGGGCTTCCCAGAATCACTCCATCAGTGCCTGCGCGAGAAGCTTCATCCCTGTCAAGGCTATTCAGTCCTGGGCCTTTTGCTGGAGAACAACAACTGTGATTCAAATGAAACACCTCTCTGAAGGAGCTGTGTGATCTACACATTTTCAGCGAAGAAGAATCCTGGGTCCAGAAACCCTTCTTGTGCTGCTGGCCAGGTTTTGCGGGGGTGCAGGCAAGTGGAAGGGAAGGATCCAATGTTATTTAGAACGCTAAGCACTGACTTTCTCTTCCTGGAGTAAGTTATCTCATTTTGGATGAGATTCACTGAACAGAATGCAAGTGGATGAGTGCCAACACAAAACAAATTCTGTAATTAAACAAGTCATTAATTAGTTTCTTAATTACTAAAGGATAACATTATTTGTTCACAGCAGTAGCACTTCAACACTATGCAATGGTAGCAGGATTTTCTCCTATGTCCTTGTCAGGGCCAGAATTTTCACATATAAAACCCACCAGAGAACCTCCCATCTGCAGGGCGTTAGAGCAGATACAGCTGTAACTCCCGAGGAGGGTGTCCCCTGCTGCTCCCTGAGGGCAGGAAACCTCCTTCCTGCTCCTGCAATTTGGTGTGGCAGTGAGGAGGACCACAGCCCTCTCTGGGCCTGCAGGATGCAGGATATGAGCCAAGATGGTTTCCATCTTGCTACCCCCTCCCGGAGCAGCTGGGCAGGCTGTGTCTCATTCCTTGACGTACCGTGCATTGATCAGCCCAATGAAGTATCCTGAGACAGGTCCAGGTTCAGACACCGGCATCAAGGACTCTCTGATGCTTCCTGGACTTCCAGAGGGTTGCTGCAGCTCTGCATCCTCCCCCAGAATTTCCCTGTGCTTTCGGGCATACCTAAAAGCAACTCAAAGCTGCTGCAGTATGAAGTTCTGACTGTGGCAAGACTTACTGCCTGTGCTTGCTACTGAAATCAAATTGCTTGTGCTGGTGAGCAGTAAGTGACGGAGGCTTTTTGTATGCAGGTGCCTTTGCGCATTTACAATTTAGTTAACGATAAAAATAAATTTACATCAGTCACAGTGGATGCTGTAGCTTTAACCTGGGCACTTACCGAGTGTGATGCCATTTGGCCACTCAATGTTGTCAGTCACTAGCACTTGCCGCCCCACGCCATTCAGGCCAGCTTTCTCAATCTTAGCTTTGTCTCCCCAGTCAGACCAGTACATGAACCTGAAAGAAAACAGTAAATTGGACTCGAGGCTAAGCAATCTGCACTACTAATTAGAGTAGGAGGTGCCTTTTTCTCGCCTTAGTATAGCAAAGCCCCTCAGCCACTTCAGTTAACTCTGATACGCACCCAGAGGAGCCACGTACTGTCCCATGGGGTACTCTGCCACAAAACGTGCACCAGAATGCAAAATCTCACCTTAGTAACCCCATGCAAACTATCTCCTGGTGTGTCTGCTAGGTACGTGGACTTCGCTTATCCAAGCGGCCCATACATATCCAACAGGCGACCTCGGTTCCCAGAACAACCTATATGCCTGGACCAGCTCAGGCCCACTGAACACACGGCCTGAGCATTCCTTTCAGAACTTTAACAGCAGTGGCCTTGCAAACAGTTGAACCATCTCAGCAGTCCCATTTAAGTTCAATGGATCTATCTATCCTGAAAGGTATCTCAAGTCTTGATGAGAACCACCCACAAGTTCGTAAGAGAGACAGAGATGACTGGAACGTCTCTGTTGGCAAAGGGAAGTGTTTGTGGTCTTTACACCTACCTCCGTGTAGGATCAACAGCAATGGCTCTTGGCTCGCTGAGGTCACTGTTGAAAAGTGTCCTCCTCCTGCTTCCATCTGCAGTGGCCACCGAGATGGTCTTGTTTCCAGAATCCGTCCAGTAGATATTCTTATGAACCCAGTCTATTGCCAGTCCTTCAGGAGAGTTCAGCTGGCTGTCTATCAGAATCACCTGCTCAGCTGTGTCACTCGCTTTGTCAATGTAGGCACTGCAAAGACAGGGCTGGTCACTGGACTGGCACACGGCACAGGGAGGGCCGCGCACATGTGCGTGGGGTTGGAATGCAGCCAGCTGAATGCCAGGCAGCACCACTGCATCCCCACAGAAAGAAAGTGCACGTGTGGCAGCATGATTGACATAGAAACCCTTATGGCTGCAACCTTCCACTTTCTCCTACAACTTGCTCTTATTTCCCTGTATCTGGATGGCAGGCATTTCCGGAAGAGGGAACTGTCATTTTATTTTGCTACCTGCTTCCTGCTATAACTGCACAATTCAGCAAAACATTTGACTTCAGGCATGTTAACTTCAATAGCATCGCTTCATGGGATTTATGGACATCAGAAATATAATCTCCAGTGCTCTGCTGAACAGAGTTGAACTCAGTATGCAAATAAATGTGCTTAAATGTATTGCAGAATTAGGACCTGTGTAACTAATCATGATTCATCAAAGGAATTCATGGAGCTGTACTAATTTGGCAAGTGATCTCGTTAGATACAAAGAAAATGTTCACTAAATATCAGTGGCAGCCTCAAAATCTTTCAAAATGCTAATGAAAGGCAGCAAACTCTACATCATGTTTCATAAATAACTCAATGTGGCCCCTACAAGCACACAGGCTGATTCTGGTCTTTTGCCCCTGCATCAATATCTGTTGCAATGCATGGACTGAGATGGAGTTACTCTGAGTTTGCATAGGCGTTTCCAAGAGCTTAGTCTGGCTCATAGAATAACTCGGTACATCCTAAAAAGTTATACAACAGCAGAAAGTTTTGCACAGCTCAGTCTGCAGAAAAAGTGGGACTTGTAACAAAGCTAATGGAAGCAGGACTAAGAAAGAGAAAACTTCTGCTGTTTGGAAGAAGCAAAAGGCTTGGTATAGCCGTGTTCAGGATATGAAACTGTATCCCCAGCATCCCAGGGCACTCACTGTCAGAGAGCTGCAGAAGGAGCCGTGTGTCTTGAGTACTTCTCTGTGCATGAACACGAAGCCCTTACCTACTCCTGCCTGTGCCTGCAGTGAAAGCAGCTTAACACTCAGCCCAGCCTGGGCAAACCTCCCTGCCGATGGCACGGGAGCCACCACAGCCTGCAGAAACCTTGGCTTGGCTCCCACACACTGAAACTAATCAACCTTTGCCTGGTCATTAGCTAAAACCCAGAACAAATCACTGTAGAAGCTGCAATAGGGTGCAATAGCTATGCAAATCAGAATATACATGGGGGATTTTCAGCGCATAAATTAAATGTATTTTTGACCGGGCACACTCACAAGCCCCAGTACATACTGCGATGGATGCCATAAAAACAGCTGAAGGAGAAGGGAGAATGAGAATCACAGAACGTGTACCGTGGTCAAGTGCTGTGAATTGAAATCCAGTCTACCAGAGATGACAGTGGGCAGCTACTCCAGTGGGTATCTGTGTTGCTACCTCCTTGCTCCCACCCACCATTTGCCTCCTGTGTGCTTTCAGATGCCAAGTCCTTTCTTGATTTATGAGCAGCAAGCACACAACGCAGCAGCAGTCTCGCTAAGCATCGCTCAGCAACGCTGATGATGATTTAGTGTGAATCATTATTATGACTCAGTAAACGAGTCTAAGTATAATCAGTATAAAAAACCCAAATGCAGCAGCATCTATTATTGACGAAAAGCCTTCCTGTATTATCAAAGCAGGTAACTGCACAAGCTCCTGATTTATCAATTCCTAAAAAAGCTTACAAAGTCTGGGGCACAACAGGTAATCCAGTCAGGGAAGGAAAGCCCTCAGGTTCGCTGTCCCCTGCACTCCTCTCTACAGACTGTCCTTATGGGGTACAGGTTGAGCCACAGCTTTGGAAAGACATCAAACACACCCCCTTTCTTGCCCCCTACCTGTAGATTTTTCGGTAGAACAAATCACACCAATATATTCTGTTTGTTGACACCTCCACATCCAGCGCCACGACGTTCTTCAGCATGGGAATGATGCGAGAGTAGTCCCTTTTCACCAGGTCTATCTTACGAACCTCATGGCGATTGGTGAAAATCAGGTACGGACTCTTGCCTACCACAGAAAATCAGCGCATTTGTCATTTTAGCAGCTGACCCAAGGGCTGGATTCAGCTTTCATTTCTCAGACAACAACAGAGCCATCAGTTGCTGCTAGTTCTGCTTTGCAAGGGAGCTTTACACCGCACCAGAAGCAAGTGTAAACCGCTCCCAGAGGCAGTGCTGTCACATGCGGACAGGGAGGACCGCAGCACCGCTGTGGTCGCCAGATGCACACTGGCTGCTGGTCTCCCTATTCCACTAAGCCACAAGCAAAACTCCGGGGAATGTCCTCACCTCCAGTTACACATTTTAGATACAAAATACACGGGCCGGATTTTGGTGACTCGTGACCAGGACAGGGAAGAGACAGCCCTCTGGGCTGGCTGGAGGGAAGGGAGGCAGCCAGACTTGAGGCATGATAAAACCACACTGAATCCAGCAAAGCCAGGACTGGTTGCCAGGGAGGAGTTTCAGACTGTCACATACATGCAGAGCTCTCACAGTCCACTTGAGCACTCGGGCTCAGGCAGTTCACATCTCTGTTTGCAGGGCCAGAGCCTGCAGCCTGGGTGCTGGCGATACTGCTACTGCAGTCATGTTCTCAGGCCAGTGCCTCTCAAGCAGCATAAAGTAGACCGGGACACATAGAAACCACACAGTTATTTTGCTTAGAAGACCACAGGCACCAACTTGGTCTCCACAGTTACTCGCTGTGGGCCCTGTGGAGGCCGGTTTCCTACGGGAGGAGGCAGACACCTGTGTCTCTAGGCTCAGACCAAGAGGTGCCTGTCCTTGCCCTTTGCAGGTAGCACAGCATGTGATTCTCTGTGTTCTTAAGTGTCACTAAAATCAGCTCTGAGTCAAACAGCTAAAGCTTTAGTTTGCTTTTTGGGCACCTTCCTGTCTGAGGCAGGGACAGGATGGGACGCTCAGAACGAGTTTTAGTGGGTTAGACTGGTTTGTCTCCAACAGTGGCCAGTAGAAGGTACTAGCGAAGAGGGTCTTTCCATTGGGAAGGACAGAAGGGTATTGAGGAACATGATACTGAAAGGAAAGAGCTGGGAATAAGGTTCTAGCTCTGGAACACACTGTGCTGCAGGGCTCCCAGCACAGACTCTGGAGCACAAGAGAATTTTCTGATGAACAAGCAGATCAGTGTCCCAGGATTCGGGTCAGTCCTAACTCACTGCAGGTGTGAGACCAACAGTCTTTATGAGGACAGCAGGACACTGTGCATACCATATAGAACCTGAGAAGAAAGAGGCCATGTGGATGCGCAGGATAACACTGGAGAAGCAATTCTGTGTTGCAGGTAACTCGTCCTTCCCCAAGAGACCCACTATGTCCATTAAAGAAACCCCTGGCCGCCTAATGCTCAGCCTTGCACAGTTCAACTTTCTGTGCCTCTGACATTAACCTTCATCTTACAATAAGGTCGAGCAAACTGCTGCTGTTCATGTTGGTATCTGCGTGGGAGGGTGGAGAGGTGGCTAACCTACCATGTTTTAATCAGGATGTTTTCTTCCTTTTGTTACTTCTACCACTAAATGTTTTTGCTGCACTGTTTTTAAAAACACCTGTCAAGAGACTTTCTTTTCTAGTTTCAGCTTCAAACAGCCAACTAGTGACTGTAATCTTGCTCTGTACACTGTTAAAATATTCTGATCTGCGTGATCAGTAGTTCTTGCCTACAGACGCATCTGCTATCACTGCACCAGTTCCGTGCTGCTCCAAATGAGATGTCTTCGCTTGCTTGCTTTGCTAGTTTCCTTTTGTTTCTGTCCCCCTGGCCTCAGCCCTGCAAGCATGTTTTCTTATCAGAGTTGTGATGTTGAGCAAGCAGCGCTGAAGTGCCCGTGGTGGTGTCTTACCTACAGCTTTGCAGTTCTTGGACAGGGTGTCCATCTCATATCCCTCGTAGCACTCGCATTTGTAGTCTCCCTTGTAATTAATGCAGATCTGGCTACAAGCGTCTGGATTCTCACATTCATCTATGTCTGAAAAGAGTGTTTGAAACCCATCAATAACTTGAAATCAAACCATCTGTGATGGAGCAATGCTGAAGTGAATATAATCACGTCTCTGTATGGTGAAACACAAGGGACTGCTGTTTGCATGTAAATTACCTCCACACGTTTTTTTATCCAGAAGCTTGTATCCGGGCGGGCATTCACATTCGTAACCAATCTTCAAGTCTTTGCATATGTGTGAGCAACCACCGTTGTTCATAGAGCATTCATTAATACCTGGAAGGGGTATACAGATTATCCATGACAAAGCAGGGCTTTCAGTCGTAAGATTGAATAAAATTAAAGAGATGTCCTCAGAATTTTTTCCCCCATATCAGCTTTTGGTAGCCAGAAGCTGGCCGCAGAGACCATAAGTGACTTCACAGCTAGGAAGCCACCACCATATCACTTTCTTGCACTTTATTATTCCAAACCAACACTGTAGGATTGTTTGGACTGAAAGCTAGTGGCTAAATGAACAGGGAGCCCTGGGGACACGGCGTATGTGAATCTCTGCATCTCATCCCATCAGAGAGCTGCTGCTCTGAGCATGTTCTGCCACATGTGAGAAACTTCAAGGGACCTAAGGGCTCTCTCCAGGAGACTCCTCCTTCCCTATGCGCTGGTTCATGTTGACTTTTCTGAACAGTCTCTCTGAGCTTTAATAATTCATGCTGGGGGAGTCTCATCTCTCAGGGGCCAGCTATTTTGAAATACTGTACTATTTTCCCATCTAGTTCCAAGGAACCATCTATGTGAAAATTCCAGAAAACACCAAAGCACAGTCTGTCCGAGAATCTCCATTAGCACTGAGATACGGTCCTCCCACAAACGGATCCCACGTGACAGTCTCTGCTGGCAGCCTGCATCAGCCCAAGTGTGCAATTTATGAAGCAACAGCCCCCATCCTCTCCTGGATCCCTGTTTAATCCAAGGCCATCGCTCTGATCCTGCTTTCAAGTGCTGAAATGAAAAACAGACTAAATGGATCCTTGTAACTAGAACTGAATGAGAGGCTGAGGAAAGCTACTTTCCTGTTTCTTGTTGTAATTAACCTACACAAGGTGAGAGAAAGTCCTCTAAGTAAGACTGCTGAACAGGGAGTTCAGCAGAACAGAAGCTGTGGGATTTCAGGGATAGTGGGCTCACTAGAACAAGTGAAACTGATTTGCTTCAATCTATAATGGAATTAAAAGGCAAATTTTTCATTTATCTTTTACTAATTGCTTCCTTGCACACTGCAGGTGAGCAGTACAGCAGAGCCATTAAACCAGTGCTCTTGGAAGAAAACAAAAACAACCACAAGCCAGTTAAGTCAGTGAGACTAGGAAAATACCATGCCAGAAGGAATCCCATCTCAGCTCTGGGATGCTTTCGCCTTCCTATCAAAGACACATACCCATAGATGTCAATACATTATTAATAAAGCAGGTTCACTAGGCTCCAACAAGGTGTCCACAGAATTGCACTGTGCGTTGTCACTGTTCAGTGATGTTTATTAATAGTATCACCGGTTCCGAACGTGCAGAGGCCTCTAGCAAACTGGGTCACAAACATGCACAACTGCTCTCTGCAAAACACTACAAAGGCTGTTGCAGCTAACAAGCAAACCCTCACCTCAGATGAGTCCAATGGTTTCAAAAGTGCTTTGCGGAATGGATTTAGAGACTGTAAGTCAAGTGCTGGTTCACTTGCTGCACTTCTCAATAGCAGCTGAGGAGAAGCCAGGCACGTTAGTAACTGTTAGCCTGTTCTCTTTCTGCTGGGCAGCTGCTGCCCATTACCCAGACTTCGGCAGTATGTTCACTGCCCGCCTAAAATAAGACAAGTGATGTTCTGTCTTCTGCCATGCTTTTTTGGGGGAATCTTGGAGGGCACTGCAGTGTCTAGCACACAGCTAGACAGACACACCAAGATGAGGAACATGCCCTGCACCTCCTGCCTTCTGCATGGATTACTTGTGCGTGGGCATTACGTTCGCAGCAATCCACATCATTCTGCACTCTTAAAGAAACGTGTTTCCTTGGGGGTTATTCTCTGCTCAGCTTCCTAACTCAAACAACACTTCGCTGCCCGCCTGGGCCTGCACCAAGTCAGCCACGGCATCACTGTAAGGTTAAGCATCAAGCCCAGCTGTACCGTGTCACTGCCCAGTCTCCTAAGACAAACTGGGCTGCCAGCGTTGTTAGGAGACCTCCACAGACAGACAAGTTGCAACACCCACTCAGAAAAACAGGGAGATGGGGATTAGTGTGGAAGCAAGCAAGGGTATACTGAAAGCACAAGTTAAAGGCATCCTCGCTAGGCGTGCACACACGCTTCTTGTCTTCATACAGAAGGAGAGACCGACAGTTCTTCCTGAATGTGAGTTATCTAAGAGGCAGGCACTGAGCTCCACGCTACTGGTGCTCCATGATGTCATGGAAAAGGATGCTTGCCCGAGGCACTTCTGCACTGGGGAAAAAACCAACTGTGTTTGAGTAATGCTCCGGTTTGGGGCGGGTGCCCACAATGCCTGCTGGGAGAGGTGGGAGAGGGGCTGCCCTAGGGAGAGCGGCGCAGCTCTCTGGCCCGGGCTTTCCCTTCTGCTGACCCTGACAGTCCCGGTGCAGACCCGGCTCTCATGACTTGCGCATGCTCGCTAGCCCAGAGCTGGCAGGACGCTGTCAGAGAGCAACCTGCTGTCATTCTAAGGGAAGCAGCAGCAAGATTTCAACCCCAGAAATGGCTGAAGTAATCTCTCGGTGATTGCTGCCACCCTCTGTGTTTACACCTTCAAAGCATGTTCCCAATACAAAATTTTTATGATGCTATCATCATCTTACAATTGAAAGATAATTTGGGCAATGAGGCTAAATAAACTGGTCTGTGCTGTGGAGGACATGAGTAGCTGGGGAGAGGGGGAATTCCTGGTTCCTAGTCCCGTGCTCAGTTCATATATCCCCCTCCAAGAATAAAAGCTGAGCTGAGAAGGGCACAGTTCAAACGTACAGATGATCAGATTAGGCTACTAATTATATTCATATGAAGGGTGATGAGAGAATAAAGGCAAGGAAAGAGGAGAAGAGTGAGAAATAGCATTAGCAGCTACATGTGGTTACACTCAAAGCTGTGAGCACCAGATGGAGGAGAGGGGAAGCAGTTACAACAGGAGCAACACGTAGAAGGCAAGTACTGTACCACATTCTTTCAGAGGCTCGTCAGACCAGTCCCTGCAGTCTCTATGTGAATCGCACACTTTGCCTCCGTCAATGCACTCTCCACTCTTACACTGAAACTTGCTGGGACTTTCACATGCTGACTCTGTCGTGTTGGGCAAGAGAGGAAAGCAACTAAGTTAGACGAGACTCATGACAACAAAAAGCCTGACATAAAGCTTCAAGAGGGTGTCGTTAGCAGAAATGGGATGGGATTAAGAACATGAACATTAAGTCTGAGTATCATGCGAGGAACTTCTCAAGCCATGCAGTCTGCCTGATCAGCACAGTCATCACTCCCAAGCAACCCCGCTGCCAACAGCTTAAACCCCTGCAGGAAGCAGCCTGCCATGGCCTAGAGGAGCAGCACAGGCCTCTTCCCTTTCCAATGGCCACGCAGCTCTTGCAGGCTTACGCCAGGGAGCGCGAGGAGCGCAGAGTGGTCTGTACCTACCTTGGACGCAGCCTGCCTCGTCACTGTTGTCAGGACAGTCATGCACCTTGTCACACTGCTTTGCTCCATGGATACAGGTCCCATCGCCACACTGGAATTCATCCGGCCGGCAGGTCACCAGAGCTTTAAGACAACATTCAAGCATTAGCCACAGAGGACGTGAATCTTTTGTGTAGCACCTTTTACCCACGTACCTCTGACACTACTGGAATTTTGCACCCTCTGTCAGCAAATGTCACAGAGCACTGGCGGCTTCCATTGCAACAGAGGCATCAGCTGCCTCAGCCACTGTCCTCCTGTGCCGCTCTGCCATCCCAGATCACCCTCTATGTCGTTAGGAAAAGAACCCCAGAGCCCGTATGAGCAGATCTAGTCAAAACAGAATCAGTGCGGGCAGTGAAACTTCTCAGGTGAGACACAAGAAAGCAAGCAGGCAGCAGAACTACCGGCAGTGGAGCCCCTCTGTGAGAGGCCAGGCTGCTTTCCAACTATGAGTGCAGAGTAGCACTGGGTAGGCAAAGGCAGCTGCTCCTCAGCTCTCCTTCCTTCAGAAAAAAAATGTATTTAAGATATATTTCAAAACGTGCTCAGGCTAAGGGCACGGGCAAGAGACATGTATTGACTGTCTCTGCCAAAGCCAGCGCGGTCACACTAGCGATGAAGCTAGCCACACAGCCACCATCATGAGGGTGGGTTACGAGATGCCCATGAGCCGAGAGACCACTGGAAGGCAGAAGAGCTCCACTATGCTGTAGCTTGGTGTTTCTTGGGGTTACAGGCCAAAACCATCTCCACAGTGTCAGGCCACATTTCAAGTCTGAAGCTCATTTGCCCAGGTCAAATTATTACAGACTCAGAACAGATCTGATGAACAGCAAAGCTGGAGAAAAAAGGAAACGGGCAGCTGCACTGACCATACTAAAAGCAGTCGTATTTCCCTCCCCAGGGTTACACCAAGTGAGAGACCTCTCTAGCTGGGACCAGACTCGTGCTGACAAAGGGTACAGGCACTCACCAGCCAGCGAAGGGCTGCAGCCTGTAGTTCACTAGCAGAACAGCTCCTCATTCCCAGGACATGGTCTGTAGCTTGCTTCTGAGGGGCCTGTCTTACAGATGTTTTCTTAAAATCCTATTAAGGCAGCGTACCCTGGAGAGCTCTTGATTCTAGCCTTTCCATCTTGCTGATTGCGTCCTGGTATCATATGACAGAAAATTACTGCCTCTGAGTAGCTAGAGGAGGCCAGCACTGATGTTACTACGTGGGAGGTGAAAGCTATGTGGCAGACCTTCCCTGACAATTTGAAAAACTAGTCCTAATACAAAAATTACTACTTTCAGATAACCCAGGAAGAGCCACAGACATGAAGTGAGCTAGCATCGATACCCTGAAGTATTAGTTGCACAAAGGCTCAGCATTAGTGGTGACTGCATCCCACAGGATGCAGGATCCAGATTCATGCCTGCTTCACTGGACTTAGCTCTAGCGCATCTTCAGTCAGAGAAGGGCACAAGAGACAGGAAAAGCCACAACTGCAGGGCTGGTAGAAGGGAGAAATCCTGCCTTTAGAAATATACAGTATTCACATGAGGGAAGTTTGGAAATAGCACTGCTTCTTGGAGAGGGAAGCCATATGCACTATATTCACAAAAAGCTGCAAAGCAAGAAAAAAATCCCAAGCAATAAGCATAGTTATGGGACCAGCTGTGTCACCACATTTCAGCTAATAAACTCAGGCTCAGAAATGGAGAACCTCAGTGGGATATCTGGGACAGCAGCTCCAAAGTAAGCATGCGGGAACTGCTGCTCTAAAGGGAGAAAAATGAAGGAAAGGAAGAAACAAAGTCGTGGCCTGGGAGAATCACAGACCACAGATCTGGAAGTGGCACTGAAAGCTCCTGCAGGGAGGCAGAGACACTCCTGCTCGAACCATTCCTGCCAAGTACAACCACCTGCCTGGAGAAGCCCTGACAACGGAGAGACCACTTTGCCCCTAGGCAATCCTGGCTTGTCCAAGCTAAACCTTGGCCATTGCAAAGCTTTTCCTACTGGCTATCTGAAAATCCCCTTGCCACAATTATTTCTCATCTTCACCCCCAACATGTGAAGCATGTTTACTTCACCTTTTCTGTAGCAACTTCTATACGTGGAAAGGATGGTCCTCCATTGCTGACTGTAATTATTAACCCCCTACAAATGTGTAACACATAATTAAAGCCACTGGGGGCCCTGTCTTTCCTGGAGCAGGAACAGGTCTCCAGTTCATCAAGTAAATCTGCATGACAACAGCTACAGATTTGGAAGGCAGCTGTTATAAAACCTACTAAATGTCCTCAACTGTAAAAGCTCTTCCAAAAAGCAGTTATAGCTAGATGCTAAGAATAGAAATGTTTCTAATCGTAAAACAAATTAAAATGAAGGATAATTTTGCAGGAATTGCAAAGACACAAGCACAAGCATCACAAGACAGAGAAAAATGACAGCACAGCCTCTTAGCTGGGTGGCTACAGGGACTGCAACACACAGACGTGGGACTGTACAAGATTTCTGCACAGAGCTTTTGCTTCAAAAAGAAGAGACAGAAGTTTGGAGACCAGGCTTGGTTTCCTGGCTGAATTCTCATTCCAGCAGAGCTGTGGAAGTTCAGACCTTTGAGGAATGGCCCCTGAGCCTCCTAACAGACATCTAAAAAGAGCAGATACTGTAAGAACTCTTACTAATCACAAAGATATTCAAATACATATACAGCATTTCTATTTTCTGGTGTGTTTTTCAGTAGGAGGAGAGAGAATGCTATATTTATACCTGGCCTGGAGAACATAGTTTGAGGGGAGTGGGCCAGGAACTTTGCTATCCTGAAGCTGGGACACAAACCCATCTCAGCACCACTGTCAAGAGTTGACAGCAGTTTGCCATCGGGGCCCTTCCCAAAGCAGAGCAATATCCCAAGAAGAGGGAAGAGCTGTGCTGTTTATTTGCAGAAGATGTTCAGAAAATTGCTATGCTATTTTGGAGGATTTAAATCAGTGAAATCTCAGCAGTATTATAGCCACCTCTTCTGCTCCACAAATCAAATATGAAACAATTTACCAAAGCTCTGCTAAATTAACAGGTGCACTCAGACACGCTTCCCATTTGCAAATACTGGGCACAAAGCTGTATTGCTCAGATTCAGCAGATATATTCTAGAATACAAGTCTGAACGTGTGTTTCTTCTGTTGTTCCCCCACCCCAAATGAACTTAATCTCAAGAAAACCCCATCATTTGCAAAATGCATCAATCCCATTTTATAGGTGGGGAGACAGAGGCACAGAAGTGTGAGGTCAGGTCTCAAGGGATCTATTTTCTAGCTGTCAATTGTAAGCATTATTTAGTCTCCCTCCCGGATGCCCTAATGTGAGTTGCAAAGGACATTTTAAAATATAACCATTCCAGATTTGGAGACTAATAAATCTAACCCAATGTTCATTTTATAAATATATATACATATTTGAATATATATGCTAGGGAAAAAAACCCAACCACTCAATGTTCTCACACAGCTTTCCTGAAATGACTCATTCCCTCCTATTTATTTGCTGTCTCGCTGCCAAAACCTGTTCACCAATTGTCACCCTTCATTTCTGCTCTGCTCGTTCTTTCCCCCCAAAATGCTTATAACAAACGACTGGTGATGGCCTCATGACTTTTTTTTTTTTTTAAAGCATTAGCTCCCATCCCTCAATTTTGTACAATGCAAGCCCCATATGATTCCCCTTTCCTCCAAGAGAAGATGTAGTGCTGGAATCTGCAGTTTTAAATAAGTCAAACCCAGTGGTACTTGTGCCACCCCTGTTGCTAAGAGAATAGAGCAGTGTCATACACCTGTAACTCCCTGTGTGCCACGCGATACTGATCTCAAAGTAAGAATTCCTGGAGAGGAAAATAATAAAGGTCAATCCCTGAACTCTTCAGTCCAACAGATGGACACTGATGCTGAGTTTCCAGAGCTCTCAAATGTCACTTTCTTACTGCAGGCTTGTGCATCCAAGCAGCGGCTGCATTTAGGATGGGGAAGCAACATCGGTTTTCACTCTGGCCCAGTCGACCCATCAGCTACACAAGCACCCAGTGCTGCAAGTCCTCTCCTGGCTACTACTACTTTGGAGACTTCCCTCCTCGCGGCGTGAACAGCAGCCGGCTTGTGCGCCTCTGTGGCACTGGGGTGACTCCTGGTTTGCCTGGTCTAAAGGGCAGAACCAGGCACGCCGTACGGAGGAGCACTGCAGCAGCTGAACCATGGGGCTTTGAATCCCGCTGTTGCCTGGCCCACAGGGCTGTGCGCAGCAGCAGCAGCAGCTGCTTACGGGCTCGTTTCTCCTGGGGAGATAAGCTTTACGTTGCGCTGTACAGAGACTTACTGGAGAAAACCTCGGGTGCTAAACCTCCACTAGTCAGAGAGATATAATTGTCCCAAGTCACTTCTGCCACATTTCCTCCTTCCTCCACTGGTTGTCAGCACCGTGCTGCGCTGCGTCCTCTGCCCCAGGGAGGCTGCCCTTGGCACATCTGGAGGTGCTACTAGATGAAGCCGCTCTGTAGCCAAGGGATGCTGTCAGAGCTGTGCTCCTTTTGGGCCTCGCTTCTCGGCAGTTTGAGCTCGTTAGTTTGAGTTTCATTACATCATCAGCTGGATATTGCTGGTGTCTCCGAGATCAAGGAAATAAGCTGGGGAACAGAGTGCTCCTTCTGACTTGGCAGGGTACATGGGCACAATCCTGCTCCCCTCACCCAGCACAGTGTCCAAGTAAATGGTGCCTGTGGACTTAAAACAACTCCTTTCAAGGAGACAACAGGGACTGAAATTTTAGACATTTCATTGGAAAGCACCACCGGTAAGGTGCTCCCCTCTTTCACCACTCGAAAATAGAAGGGGGCTCGCCTTTCCCTCTCCTGAGCTGTCTAAACTCAGCCATCCTGCCAGGCTGCCATCACTGCAGGGAATGCAGCCTGTGGGACAGGTACCAGTTCTTCTGGGAGCCTCCTGTGCCAGACACCAGTTCTTCACCTGTGTTTGTCACGTGGGCCTAGCCACTGCCTCCTGAGTCAGAAGGGACAGAAGTACAGCATTGTCTGCAGGAGGTCTCAGAATAAAATCAGGCACCAAACAACACAGGCTGTCCCAGCCAGCGGTGCACATCTCCACTGGATGTGCTCCTGCCTGGCTTTCTTACAGTCACTTCGTACTGCAATGGATGCCAGGAACAAGCTTTGTCTCCTGACTCCACTGTCCCTGTGATGCTTCAGACCCTGGCAGCACTGCCTGGGTACCTGCTGCCCAAGAGCTTTGTCAGCTCCTGTACCACCTTCTTGGAGACGAAGAAGAAGACATTTTACCTCATCCGTCCCTACTTGGAAGGGGGTTGACAGTGATGACATACTTGTACCCAGTGGTCAAGGTTACTCTCTTCCTAACAAAATATTTGGCTTCTCCTATTCTGCTGTCACCTCTCTCTTTAGGAGTCCTTGGCTCTTTTAAAGGCACAGCAGCTTGAGGGTTACCCGTGGCTCATCTCCCTGCTCTTGCAGTGTAAACAGTGGTGTCCAGGACTTACTACATCACCCTCCTCTTGTTAAAGAAGCCACTGAATTTACATCTGTCTCTCTCTGCCCGGGAGAGAGTCTGATCCCCTGCTCCTTGAAGGGCTCTCCCACATAGCTGCTCTGAGCTCACCAGCCTGGACTCAAGTGTTGTCATGGTTATGAAAAGATGGTGCTGGCAAAAGCAGTAAATTTTCTTAGGTACCTTTGCAAAAATGTCTGGTTTCTGCAGCTGGTTGCTGCCTTCCTCCCCAGAGGTGGCCCAGTGTCAGAGCTGCTAAATATATACAGCTATGTAAATATTTTATTTTATTTCAATCTTGTCATTATGAATATTTTAGAAAAACATTTTGCTCTTATTTTCTTGTCTCTCTCTCTTCTTCCTCAGGTAAGTGACCAGCTTGAACAGTTTAGTGGCTAAAAATGGATGAAACATTCGAAATACCATGCACACCAACACCATGTTAAATGCATAAAGCCAGCTGAAAAGACATCCATTATTTATTAGCTCTGTGCCTTTATCAAGCCAAGCTCAAAGTGCATTTCAGAGGTACTGCTCTTGACTGCCTTGTTCAGTATACTCTAACTTCAGAGGCAGAAAATTAATTATTTTTTTTTCTGGTGATCATATATTCCCTTTAGCATTGTGGCTTCTAACCTCCAGGCTGTGACCCCACCATGCAGCCTGAGGGCTTTGAACATTTTTCCCATTTTCCATTCCCTGTCTTTCTAGTGAAACAAATCTCTTCAGAAGCACAGTACCATCTAACAGCTCCTGCACCTCCTCTCTGAATCCTCAAGGAAAAAGCATAAAAGGAATCTAGAATACACCTGACCCTGCTGGGCTGGGCACCCAGCCATGCCATCTGGGACACAAACGCTCCTTGTCAGGCACACAGTTGCTGCACAGACATCAAAGACTTGCCTTAGAACATGGCCCACAGCAGCCCTCTGGCCCCTCTCCCCCACAAAGAGAAGCCCTCGGCCCTGCCCTACCCCTGCAGACACTTACGGCAATCCTGCTCATCAGACTTGTCCTTGCAGTCTTCGTCCCCGTCACACTTCCAGTTCAGGTGGATGCATTCCCCATTGCCACACTGGAACTCATGAGCCGCGCAGGTGTTGAGGGCCTTGGCATCATAGCCACACTTCTCAACGGACTCGTCCGACTGATCCTCGCAGTCCGGCTGGTTATCACAGACCCACAGCTCTGGGATGCACACGCTGTTGTTGCACTGGAACTCATTGGGGTTGCAGGTGAGAGGGGAGCATTTTCTCTCATCGCTGCCATCCCCGCAGTCATCGTCGCCGTCACACACGAAGATGATGGAGATACACGATTTGTTGCTGCACTGGAACTCATTGGGAGAACAGGCTTGGGAATAAAAACAAACAGGTGAGCTGTGAGGTCTCCAACCTACCCCTCTCCACTGTGCTAGCTTTAGTCAAGAATGTCTGAGACAAGGGGGAGGGCGAGGGCACAAAAGCATTACCTTGCCTGTCCTAACCCAAAACGTTTTTCCCAATGGCAACCTACATGGCAAGGAGCAGGTGAGGATGCATCTCCCCAGCTGTGCCATCGGGCGAGTCCTCTATGGGCCATGGGCAGCCCTGAAGGAGAAGGGGCAGCAGGGCTGAGAGAACTGCAGGTAGAAGCTGGAGGGGTGCGCAGCTGCAGCGCTGCTCTGGTGTTGAGGCAAGAGCAGCCAGGCAAGCCCCAGCGGACGGGGTGACAGCACAGAAGGAGCAGGGAGACTGCAGGGCAGGCTGGGGGTGTACTGGCACACACTGGTGGACTCGCACAGCGCTTCGCTTTGTTCCGCACTGACATTGCCAGCTTCCTGACTTTCAGAAGCACAGAATCAGGTTTCAGGATTTCACAGTGTGCCTGGTTTTGGACATATTAAGTGGGATGTGTAGGGTAAATATTTAGTGAGTTGAGCATCAATTTAGCTGCAATCTGCCAGTAAGGCCCTTTACAACACACTGAATGTCTTCCCTGAAAATCACAACTCAACATTAACATACAAATGAGGCGTTTGTCAGATAGGAAGCTGAGTGGAGTACTCTCCTCTGCAAGCTTAATGGACAGCTGAACCAGAGAAGCCTGCTGAAATTAAACTTTCAGGTACTCCAACAATGTGCACTTCACAGTCACTTTATTTCATCACAGTGTGGGGGAACCAAAACCCTGGAAGAAATTTTCTGTATGTACTTTTAGGTAGTTACTTAAAAAAAAAAAGAGTTCTGTTTCTGCAGTTTCAGTCATCTACAGGAAAGTTATGGCTTTAATAAATTACAAGTACAATGAATATATACAAATAAATTACAAGAAAACTTTTTTTTTTTTTTTACATTGCACTTGGGAGTCTTTTTGTCTTCAGATGCAGAACTATTTACTGTCATATCTGCAGAGCCCCTATGATAAACCACACAGTTCAGCTGGCACAGATCACTGCGATGGCGAGTGCATCTGGAAAGCAGCAGAATCTCTGTAAGGCACTTGTCATTACCCAGCTTTCATCCAACGACAGGAACCTAGTGGCATTCTACTGAAATATTATGTCTGAAATACATGTTTTATCATAGAATCATTGAATGATTTGGGTTGGAAGGGACCTTAAAGACCATCCTTAAAGTTCCAACCTTCCTGCCATGGGCAGGGACACCTCCCGCTAGACCAGGTTGGTCTTACACCTGGGAATGAAACTCTATCTAGCAGTTACGTATCTAGCATGTTCATTTGTACATGGACACTTACTTACATTCTCGCTTGCAAACCTGCTGGGCTCTGTCTGTTAACCTAAGCAGCCTGTAGTTTTACAGCACAGCGTGACAATATATATACTTTTCCCCGCCTGTCCTGTGCTCTGTCCTGTTTAGTCCCAGGTTTCCCAGATGTTACTGTGTCTACCAGAGTACCAATCTGCCTAATTAAAAGAGGTTTGTCTTCCCTGGTGCAATACTACCATGCACCGACCATGACCCAAGCTCCTTCCAACAGAGGTAAATGTTACAAGAGAATCTCAGCTGCACACTGCTGTGTGCCTAACTTGACATCAATAATTAAATGCAAGAGCGTGGTCACCAAAGGAGCACCTAGTGTTAGACACTGAAGTATCATCTAGTCCATTGCTCAAGCTCCTTCTGTACTCGGTAGGGTATTTTGGATACAGAGAGATGCCCTGAACAGGCAACTCCTGGCACCTACCTTGTGATAGAACTGTCCTTTGGAGGGGCTAATATTTCTCCTCTCCAAAGAGAGGGAACTGGGATCAGACCATTAATATTAGCAGATAAATCCCTCTCGTAAGGACCCAAAATATGAGCACAGTCTGGCAGAGAAGCATCTGAAAAAAATCCAAATCTCTTTCGCATGGCAGAATTGAGACCATTAAAATGCTCCGCTTTTCACCCACATTCTGCTCTTTTTCTTCACTGAGCATACTTTTCTATCCTTACCCCATAACTAGAAATAATTAACCTCACCAATCAGTACACAGCTGTATAAACTAGCACTCTCTTTAGATGATGCATAATATGGAACTGCCAAGTGGAAATTTAAGGTAACAGTTATAATCTTACTAATCTATTCAAAAAAGGAAGCAAGAAACAGCAATATTTCTAGGGCTATGTACAATTTCTGTAATAGATCAAGGCTGAGAAGAAGAAATGCTTTTCTGGCATTATTTTGATGAATCTCAGAAACAGATCAGTGAGCAAAATTTTGCACAGTCCTTTGATCCCTAATTTTTGGCCAAGGTTGTAATGATTTGCACACTCCAAATGTGCATTAATTTCCTTTCCCCCAGCTGTAATGAGCCCATCTTTTTTCCCTTGCTGTTTTCCTGGTCCCACCTCTACCCCTCCTTGTGTCTCTATGCATTTCCCTTCAGAAATCTGCTGCATTGGCAAATTAGCAACTGATAAACATGTGTGGGATACAGACAATGGAAGTTTGCACAAAAGCTCCTCCTCTGCACCTACAAATCCCAGTACAGATATAAAATTACCGATAATCACAGCCAGAAAACAGAAGCAGTTCAGCTTTTGTAACCTCTCATGAGGACTTTCTCAGTGAAGCTTGTGAATTACTAGCTAGAAATATGGCATGGTCATGATTATTTTATTTTATTTTTAAATTAAATTTAGTATGATGACAGCACTAGAGACTACAAGTTCTCCCTCCACTGAACACACACAGCAGTCTGGCTGTTGCTAACTCCCCCTTCCCACCATGCAGTCCTTAGGTGGGGATCAACCTCTGCAACTCGCTCAGGCAGCTAAAGCCAGGGGCAGTGGCACCAGCACTGGCAGGGCATCGCCTGCACTGGGACAAGGCCTAGGAGGCAGAAGAGCAGCTCTTTGCCCTTTGTGCTCAGGTCTTCCCACCTGCAATTATAGCGGCAATTACAGGACAACCAGTAAGACTGACGGGCTGCTACCACTGTGCCGTGACAAGGAGGCCACTGGACAGCCACCAGAGCTTCACAGGGGCCACTGCAGTGCGTGCACCAGCAGCACCGCATGGGAGCATGTGGTCCCTCACTACAGAAGGCTGCTCTAGGCACCTCCTGGTGAACTCAAGAAGTAAAAATGCCTTTTTCTTCATTTACAGACCCAAAGGCCACCTTCAGGCCAGCTCAAATGGGACAGTTCCTTCTGGGTCACGCATGACTCCAGCAGGGACCCCCATCTCCGTGTGCAGCTGGCTCTCCTGCTGGCCATGGGAAGGCAGATAACATCCCAATTCCTCTCACCCTTCCGTTATCCTCTCTGACAGCTAAAATCCGCAGGGCACACCAGGATAAAGCAAAGTCTGCAGCTTCTAGCCGCTCAGGGACTTGCTCTGGCACGAACAGGCAACAGCGGAGAAAAGCTGCTTACAATCCCGCTGCACCTAGGCAAGAGCCAGCACACTCATGCTTTTTGGGGTCCCTGCTGCATGGTTTGGTGCTGGCTTCAAGAACCTAATAAAAAGCAGCATTACAAATTAACTTACACAGCACCTGGAGAGACGAGAAGTCAAGTCCCAGGAACAGTTTACTTCACATCTCCTTTCATAAATTTGTCAGGGTACCTAGACAGTCCCATACAGCATTTCACTGCCTCTGGAGCATTTCAACAGAAAATGTGCAGATAGTAATTAAATGATCACTGGGGTATTTTTGCTTCAACTTGAGCAATTTGTTTGCATTCTCTGATTTTGCTACCTGTCTATCGTAAGCTTATTCGTGCAAAACAAAGGAAACAAATATTAGCTTGCTTTCCTTAGTGCCAAAGAAATTAATAAATGTTGTACTCTAGGGTGCAAAACCTACTTCAAATGTGAAGTGATCCCAGTAGAAATCTTGGAAATGTTTGTCAAGAAGTATTTAACCAACAGGCTTCAAAGCAATAAACAAGCCTAATTACAAAAGCAGTTTTGTAGAATACTGTAATCCGTTAAGGTTCTTCACAGTTTTAAGAAGCAAAATATCACATCTAAATGACAGTGTACATGTGCTTTGGCCTATAGACAATATACACCAGAGGTGTTCTGCATTAATTTCTGCCTTGTACTGTTTACATAGAGGACAAGTGTCACAGTTTTTGCCTCACAGCCTCCAGCTGCAGTCTTGTCACATCTCTTGAGTGGAGCAGAAGCAGTCTTTGGATAGAGGAGGTTAAAAAAAGAAAAAAAAAAGGAGGGGAAAAAAAAAAAGAAAAGAGAGAGATTGTAGTTGTGGATTTAGTATTTCTGTACTGGCTGGCTCGCTTTTGCTTGGAGCCAGGATTTAACCACAGGCTTTAGTGAGCAGCCTGGTGCAGCAGGGAGAATCTTAGCTCAGGCGCTGCACCAAAAAATTAAGATAATTCTACCACATGCTTTTTAAGTGCTTATAGAGAAAAGCAGAATGTTTGAAAGGCACTCTTTGAGAACTGTAATTTCCAAAAATACATATTTGTACATAACATTTCTACAATGGACGCCTCTACCAAGCATGGATCCTCAAATCTGGATAAAACTCAAAACATGAAACAGGATATCCATCATTAATAGGAGCTGGGAATTATGTACAATGGACTATAACTGCTGTCACTGCTAATCTTTAATTAAAGTTTTCTAGCTTTTCAGGAAGAGTCAGATATTTAATTCATCTCTCTCCTCCAAAAAAAAGTCAGTTCCTCTTGAAATTACATGAATGGCTTAAAGGAAGATAATTATTCAGTAAAGCTTGTGGTAAAGTGGATAACAGCAATTACTGATGCTGAAGACAAGAAAATAAGATGAATTATTACACTGCATTTTTCTGACACCCTTACCAAAGTGACTTTAAAAAAGTGTGGCTCAAAATTTTGTGTTTGCTTAAACCTGGTAACAGATCTCCCAAAGAAGGCAAAGGACGATTTGCACATACTAACATTTGCACTAGGGAGGGAGAGATCTGCTGTTGATTTATCGCTGCTTCAGCACTGGCAGGAGAGGCTGGTGGACTTCAGAAACTCTCCTAAGCTGTGAAGTTTAGGATCTGAGCTCCACATGGCTACAGGAGCAGAATGCCTGAGCTCCACCTGTCCAGGTATTCTGCACAAAGTGCAAACCCAGCTACCACTGCCTACGAATGAATCTCTGAGCTGGACCATGGATAAAGAGGTCACAGAGTCCAAGACAAGCTAAATTAAGTTGGAACTCCCAGGCCAGTTACCCATGCTCTCATCTTGTTAGCTTTATTTAGCTAGTATTTATTTTCAGGCTTAACTGTATCTAAATTGTTTTGTCTGCAGACAATTGGTGTGCTTTACCAAATACCTGAATATTTCATACAGATCATCGGTCAAATGCCAGTCTCTAAGAGCACGGATTCATGCCTAGAAGGACAAGTTTCCCACGGAATGCTGCCCTCCAGGAAGGGCAGCAAAGGAGATGGAGGTAAATGAAGATGACCTTGAAGTGCATTGCTCTGAAAAAATGACAGGCCTCCCATGGAGGGAATAATGCAGCTGAATTGCAGTCTCACTACTAACAGTGGTTGTTGCTATGGTGATTGATACTGAAAAGCCCATATAGACGAAGACTGCAGAAGGAATAGTAATTCCTGATATTGTTCAAATCACTAATGTAGCTAAGGAGCCATCTCATGCACTCTTGCAAATTAATATTTCCATGTGCTCACTGTCTTTGTCACATTGCTCCCCTCAAACACAAATGAGTTATTTTTCCATTCTCTGCAGCAGTATTTGCATAGTATTAGTTAATTATAATGGAGCAACCAGATGCCAAAGCCCCTGCTGATAAATAATAGTTGGTTCAAAAATGTATTTACTGATTTAGCATATATTTCCTGAGAATCACATATTCATTCAAAGTGGCTTAAATTTCTGAAAATAGAATTAATTATGACCCCACAGTTTACAGAGAGAAGCAGCTTACATACAAAAGGTATGCACATTCTGAATGTCTTCCCTGTCTTTAATCTTACTTACTTGCAATGAGGTTGCTAACTCACACCTGCTGTCTCCTCAATTTCACTTCAATCCAGGAAAGTGTTAGCAAGTTTATCACAGGTTCTTCTGGTTAAATGACTGAACATGACCCCAAAAGAAGAAAAGTGAGGCTGGGGTAGAGGGTTTAGGAGTAAAATAAAGCAGCTTGGGAGTAAAAAAAGGGATGGTCAGAACGCCTAAGCTTGATACTGTGCTGCTTCTTGTTAAAATCCAAGACACTCCATGGGGATCAAGACATTATTAATACTCTTTTGTGTTCTGATGGGAATATAATCAGCTGAATCAGACTGGAGATGTTTGGTATTAGCCAAAATTTAAATGGGAAAAAAATATGCTGGGATGTGTTTAGTGGGTTTCTTTTCTGACTGAAAATTGGAACCTGTACGGGACAAGCTCACTCCTACTCCCTCAGACATGACTTGCTTCTTAAACTGGCAGTTTTACAAATTACACCAATTTGGCAAGTCCCTCAGAAACATCTGATAATATCCATGAAACCAACAGCTGCTCTAACACAAAATTCTGTGTTTCTCAGAAATATATTAATGTTCTTCTAGCAACCAGAACACAGATTACTGAACAAGGCCCTTGATCCTGTGACATTACACACAAAACCCACATCACTCCCCATTTACCCAACTGCTGCTCACTTTTCTCCAGGAACAGCAATCCAAAGTGAGTCTGAATATAGGTTCAAAAATTAAAAAGATACTCTTGAAATAAAACAGTTTGCAAGGCAACTGATCTGAAGGGAAGAGTACCTTAAAAAAAGAAGCACTGAGAGAGAATACAATGAGACAATTGGCAGGATTCAGTGTAGCTGGATTCGAGGTTATGAATATAAGCACATGTTATAATTGACCACGTCTTTAAAGACAAGACCACTGTGGTGGTTTTGGGAGGGGGAAAAGACTAACAGACTTTTCAGGAAACAACCAGCCCCTAATTATTTTCAGTTATGTGATATTAGGGAGCATAGCTATTATTTGATGTAAACAACGTACAATTCCACAAAGAACGGCCATCATTTTTAGAAAAAAATGTCTGAGACTGTCTACTCAAATGGAACATTTAATCACTGAGTGACACTGCAATTAAAAGTGTAAAGGTTGTGTGCTAACTGCATTCACTTTAACAGTAGTGAGATTTCTATAGCATTAGGATTTGCCCTTCAGTTTCTACAGCTTTGAAACAGAAGGCAGCGCTTTGCTGGATTTGGGTACAACATGAACAATTATTTTAAACTTGTTGGAAAAAAGTGTATTGAAGTGTATTTTATTGTGAGCTAAACTTTCCCTGTTATATTTTATCAAATAGAAAAATTTCTTTGCAAAACATAGGCAAAGTTAATCCAACCATTAGGTCTTCCTCTGTATGGAAACAGTGTTATTTCAGCCACTAAGATAGCTTTCAGATGTTTTATCCATTAACACGACTCATAAAACTGGGTGTTTTTTGCTTTTGCATCAAACTTTACATGGTCCTCTCTTGCGTAGGACTGTACTGAGTCCAAACTAGCTGACTTTGACTCATATGTTCAGGAAGCATAACTGTTAAGCAGTTGTTAATTAGTGTAATGCATATGTACCTGTGGCCACTGAAGGATGGAACTCCTACCCACTTAATCTGCCATCACAACACAACTGCTGGCACTGACAGCTACAGAAGATTTCCCTTACTAAAATCAAACCGATTCTTGCTTTTTGGATGAACAGGCTCAGAATTATAGCTCTGTTCTTATGAACAAAGCACTTCAGACACAGAAAATAATCATATTTGGCAATAAGAGATGCAATTTCTTGGCTATTTCAACTCCAAGAGCTCTAACTGCTTAAAGATAGACTTCCCAGAAGATAAGCATTAACTACAGGCCAATTTTTGCTCCTCTGACAGTATAACATGTGAGACTGGAAAGAAGAATCAGAGGCAACTTCTCCTGCTAAAGAGCAGTGGAGCAAAGCTTTTGTATGTGTGCACAGGTAACATGCAGTCCACTAGTATTGGACTTTCATTGTAATTATCCATAAATCTTTGTATAAAACCAGCTTTTTCACACCACTCTTCCACAACTCTGTGAAAAACTGTCATTTGGGGTGTGTAAGGCTTGTGTGCGTGTGAGCGTGTGCTTGCAGCGTGTTCTCTGCATCTACTCTTTTCTCCTAGTGTACGTTCAGGGAAACATTTTTCAAGTACCGAATTCTAAATTGTCTTGTTTTGGTATTGCGTTTTCATCTATTGTGCTTTAAAGAATAAATTATTAATGGGACATACTGATACAGACAATTTATCTGTAACTGAGGGATCAGCACAGAGTAAATGTGCAGAGGCCACCACCAAACCCTGCTGTCGTGAGCCAGGCACTGCTCAGTACCAGGAAAATCCATTTTCAGAATGTTACATGTGTCTCTTCTTTTTTAAAACTAAGCTCAAGAGACGTAAGTAGGGACAACAAAGCCATTTTGCCCTAACCTTCTGCAGGTAGAGCCGTGGCACAGCTTAGGCTATGGCTTTAGGGTTTAATGATTTGAATTATGCAATGACTATCTTACCTTTAACCTAAGTTCATGCAGTATTTTACATTTAATTACAACAAGCATCCAACGTATTAAAAATGCAACTACCTTCATTCTTCCTGTAAGAGTGCAATTAAAGGTAACTACCAATCTCTTTTTTCTTGCTGTTTTGTTCTGAAGGAACTCAGGACAAATATGATTATGGGCTGAAATTTTTCCTAAGTAACAATGGGGATTTTTCTGCAATTACTACTGCTTTTGAAGGAGCTCTAATACTTTAAGCAGTGATAAAGTGGCAGCTGTACATGTTTAATTTCTGAGAGCCCAGGCATAATGCAAAGCATTAATCCCTCCAGCTGTCCAGTAATTAAACATCATGTAAAGCCCAGAGGATATCATTGCTGTGCTACCTTATCTTATTTATGAAGGACTTTCATTTGTTAAATCTACAGTAATTTTCTTTCCCTTCTTGGAAATAATTGTAGATTCCTCCACCATGGCAAGCGTACTCAGATTACAGCTACTTTCTATAAAATGACATGAATTTCAGGCTAGCCTTTCATCACGTGCTAAAATAATCACGACTAGTGATAGTAGATAAATATTACCCCTACAGGCATAAATGCAGTACTATGGGCATTGACCCTATTAAAATTGGTGGGTTTCTCAGGTAGAAAATATGGTAGAATCTGACCCTTTGGGTTTGATTTCCCTCTGAGCTGACTGAGGAACACTACACCACTGTGCACCTAGCCTGTTAATGAAGATAATGAACAGAGTTCGTAACTTTGATGAAAGCATGCATTGATGAGGCTGCAGAGGAAGACAAAATTATCACCAAGTACAAAGCTCTCAGCAGGTTCTGTGGAGATTTGGAACAAACAGAATCAGTCTGGTCAAATGCCCACCAGTAGCACTGGAAGTGTGAGTGGGATGCAAAACACAGGTACCTTTTACTGCGTGAAGAAAATGCTGCTAAGATGACATGACGCTCCTCATTGCTACAGGATAATGATAAAGAACGATAGAACAATTTAACTGTCAACAGAAAAGTCACTTCATGTGAGCATAGGTGCAGGTGCAGTGTGGAGGAAGGTGGCTTTAAATCAGCTTTGTAATTTCCCTGTTTCAGCTGGCTCATCACCAGGTGGATCTGCTGGAGGGATCAGACCAGCTTTAGCCTGCTCTAAATTCTGCCTTCTGCCAATGGTTCTCAGGTGACCTGAGGGTTATTGAGCAGGGCATTGGAAAGAGTTGACTCTGGAAGTTTTCTGCACTCAGACCTTCCATGAAAAGCTCCCCTCACTGGTAGGCACTGCTGCTTTTTATGGAGAATCACACGTGTGCCTGGAAGTTTGCCAGGAAACAGTAAGTGAAAATCTCCTGCCCTGAGGATCTTGTATGTGGGAAATACGAAGGCTGTGAGCTACCATGGCAAGGACATGTGGCTTACAGCTCCGCAAGACTGTACTTACTGTTGTTTCCCTTATTAACTTCAAAAAACTTTACACAGTTAATTCAGTTTTAATCTGGCATATCATATCATACGGCTGAAAATCTAGAGCTAATTCTCAGCTACATGGTCAGCAACAAAAAGCCAGAAGACCAGGGTCCACAAGAAGATGCTCTAGGTAATACTAGGCTGTCACTATCATAAGATTCCTGCAGGAGTTCCTGGCTCTCACCCTTGGACAACTTTATGAGATAAGCACAAGTATGTCTGTTACAGGCATAGGTTTTCATGGATCGCTGTCTCTATACTGGAGTTAAGCAGAATAAATCATGGTATGGCAAAATAGCTTATGCTACCTACGTATCAATGAATACATCACTTCACTGTATCCGACTATTGGGAAAGGGCAAAACTGTGTACTTCCAGCTCTTCATCTGCAAGACACAATTGCCATACTGGGTGCAAGAAGTGGTCCGGGTGAGAACGAGTAACACAATCAAAGAGATGAGGCCAGAATCTTGCTCTCTCTGTTGAGCACCCCAGAGTCCTGTCAGGAGGAACAAGTGATGTGTGCACTAAAAGGGTTCAATGCCCATTTCAGCTGTTACTGGGTAGTAGCTCTTCTGTTCTAAAGCCATGCTGAAATGCTCTCTGCGTTTCTGAGCGGCTGACAAAACACTGGTTAATATCTCTATTAGCAGGAATTTAACAAGTTCTGCAGTAGCTAGCAAAGTCCAGACCGACTCAAGTTGTGATGCTTTAATTGCAGTCTCTTCTATTTAATTTCTCTTTTTAGTCTCAGTAAATGTGTTCCTAAGCTTGTCCAATCGATTGTGACAAAGGTTAGGTACACTGGGAGCAGAAAACCTTGAGGGAAGTAAGAAAAAGGATGCCAGCACCTCCAAGCCAGCGAATTCAAGACTGCTCTTACATTATTAACTGTTGATGCCTATTTTAGAGGACTAAACCTGACCTATGACTACAACACACTTTGTATTATTACTTCTGCTCCAAAGAACTAAAGAATAAGTTTCTTTTATATACTCTTTTATTTTAAAAAGGCAGATGCCTGCATTTTCAAAAATTGCTTGTGCACTGGAAGTTAGCAGTGGACTTAAAGCCTACCTGCTGGAGGTAAATTATTTAGGCAGACAGGCATTTAGCTACCTACATGCAAGGATTAATACCTGCAATTAATCCCTGATGCAATTACAGTCTGTGCAGACACAAATCTGGATCCCTAATCACTGATGCTTTATCCACTGCAAGTTAAAAAATTCACAGCTTCCGTTGCTTCTTTGGACAGTTCTTCCACAGGGTAAAAACTGCACCATTTTTTCCATCTTCATGGGTGAACTGCAACAAGAAGGTGCCTTACCATCCACGGATACTGGCTTTCAAGTAGCACGACAGAGTCAGTGCCTGGACTCCTTACGAAAATAACTGCTTTTCTAATACTGGTACCAGACCAGGCCTAACAGGCCAGCAAAGGCTGTTTTACACACCTCTGTAGAAGTTTTTATTTTAATGGGTTTCATCTATCAAATTGTTGTTTCTCACTCCAGACATGGCAAACAGGACTCTTATTCCAGATGAATACAGTCTGCTTTGCTTACTCCTAAGGCCAGCTTTCTGTAGGGCTGGATTGTACAGTGGAGATGAGGAACTCAAAGGAAATATTTGACTTATCCATTGTTTGAGATGATGCATTTTTTTTTCAGCATACCTGCACTCAGGTAAGTCCCAAGCTTGCTAACTGCATCTGATCCCTTTGTCTAAAGAGGGTTACACAAGGACAGCATACCAGACTGCAAATTGGCTCCTTCCTTAAAGAAAAGATATTCCGAACATTGCTGTGACAAATCTTTTTCAGATCACACAGAGTGCCCATCTCAACAGCAAGTCTTGAACCATGACTAAAAGTAAATGAGTGGGAGGTAGGACACCAGTCTGCTTCTAGTCGTGCAAGATGATGCACCAAAGATAAGGTTGATACAAAGCACAAAGGGGCACCCAACCTGAACAGAAGATGGTCTTACTACTCATATTCTATACTTCTGTCCCCAAATTTCTGAACAGCAGCTTTCTCTCTACAGCTGGCCGTGCCAGTGCCTACACTGACTGTGCTGGGTAAATTCCACATTGATTAAACAGCAATTAACATAACTGTGAGAAGAAAAATCCATCAAGAATTATCAAGTCTAGAACAGCATCTGAAAAGCAATCCTGGGAGGCCAGAAGCAGACACAGCAAAGAAGAACCACAATACACTTGCACTGTTCTTACAGTTTTGGATGATTTCTACTACCAGAATCATTGCTTTCCTCTCCTGCAGTAGACTGTCCCTTAACTTGGGACTATGAACCATTGTGACCTAGGGACAGGCGCTTGCACAGCCTCAGCACAACCAAGCCCTGCTCTTGGATCGGAATGTCAGCACAATATTGCTAGTGGTACAACTTACTAATGCAGGAATGCGGGCTCAAGTAACGTTCATGAATTTCATATTAAGTCCTCTTGAAGATTTATAATACTAAGAGTCAATTATTCCTAGCAAGCCATAGGAGTATCCACAGTTTAAATGTTGGAAGTGTCACATTAGCTTGAAGTAATAGCTTTATTAACATGGATTTAGAAAGAGCTTAGGGTTTTTCTTCTGGATGCCCTCACTCACAGTATCTGCAAGTCATCTTCCACTTGTTTATTGCACATGCAAGCTCTCACCATAGAAATTACCCCCAAGCACAAATAAAACTCCCTTCCAAACATGTATCCAGAAAGATGTGTTATTTACAGAAAAGTTCATCATCTCTGTGAGAGGTGCAGCCTTAGCTGTGACAGGGTGCTCTGGTCCAAGGGGCTGCGCTGCAGATGACAGTCAGTGCTGAAGCTTCTTTTAAAATGAGAACAAAAACATGAGTGCAGAGGTTAAAAATAAAGAAAAAAAGAGGTCTGAACCTAGGAACAGACTTTTTTTTTTTTTTTGTCAGGATACTGCAGTGCTGCTGAGATAAGAGAAAACAGATAAAGGAGGATTCTAAACAGAGAAGAAATGGGAATGTTAACAGAGTATCAGTGGATAGGCTTAGTGAGGTTTATCAGATTTGGATAAAAGAAAGGATAACTATCAATCCTGTGCAAGCTCTGAGTTTAAACGGCTAACACATTTGTTCTCATCCATGAGGAAAACACCTTAATTTGACAAGCAACCTCACTGAAAATGCTCCCATTCAGCAATGCCTCCTGTTTCCTTCTCAAAGTGAGATTTAATGCCTCTGAAAGGTGCCGAGTCAACAGATCTTAGGACTGAAAGCTTTTGTTTGCATCCACCTAGGAAGCTCCAAGTTTCTGCCTGGTCCTATTGCCAGAGAATGGCCCATCCCATGCTCAGACTCAGCAATGACCCCTTGGCAGAGACTACCAGTACACACCTGCCGAGGTGGCAGCCTATGTCGCGACACATTCAGCCATAAGGAACTAGATGAAAGTCACTAACTCATTTCACATGAGTTACCCAACAACTGTCAGAAGATGGTAATTTGTCCTTGGATTAAATTTCCATTTTAAGAACCCGCATGTGCATTAAAAACATGGAGGATAAGCAAGACTAGAGATGCTGAAACATTCAGAAGAGAAACACTCAGCTATTTCTAAATCCATTAATAGCATCATTATGCTAAAACTGTGTGGCATTCAAACCATATTTACATTCATTTGGGGGGGTTACCTACAGCCTTAAAAAAAAAAAAAAAAGAAAAGAGAAGTTCAAAGCAATTCCAAGTAGATTTTTATTATAAATAAAAGACTCCATGAGACAACTCCTACTGGTGTAAGCAGCAGCATTAAATTAGTGGAGACAGCCACTAGTGTAAAAATTGTTCTAATTTCAGTAACTCACATTGGGAAAAGAATAATTTTTTCAATAGCAGTTACAATTATCTTCTGAACTTGTCTATAATTCAAGCCTCCCATTCAAAGGAAAAAAATAAATGCATGTGCTAGAGAGAGAACACTGACTTTCATACAGAAAAATAAAAGACTTCTGAAAACTTCCAAAACGTCATTAAACTCAGAAGACACAGGACCAGGGGTCTAAGCACATCACCAACTTACCATATCATAATAATTTATTACTTAAGAATTGTCCATGCACATGCACTTAATTCTACATGAAACAGGAGGCAACATAAGGCAACCTATGTCTTCTCCTTGCGAGCCCACCCAACTGGAACTATGCTGCACAGGCTCACACAAGCACCTGTTACTGTTAGCCCTGGACCTCTGGGTCATGTGCAATATGAAATGGAGATGCTTTGAAAAACTGCATGTCTAATCAGTAGTTAATTGAATTAGTGAGTTGCATCAAACCTTCATACTGAGACTCGTACTTAACAAACGGCACACTGGGTTTCATTAGCAAGAGTGAGGCCAGCAGGCTGAGGCAAGTGGTTACTCTCCCCTAGCTGGTACTTGTTAGGTCCTATCTGAAACACTATGTGCAGTTTTGTGCCATCCTGACAGTACAGGAAAGGCATCTGCAGCCTGGAGAGAGTCCAGTGGAAGTCCAGGAAGATGGTTATGGTACTGGAGCACATGATACACAACAACGGGCTGAGGGAAATGCATTTGGTTAACCTGGAGAAGGTTAGAGGGAGATCTTATTGCAATTTTCTGGTATTTAAAGGGGTGGGAGGCCAACTCTTCTCAGAAGTGCACAGCAAAAGGAGAAAAGGCAATAAGCAGATGTTGTGACAAAGGAAAAAGTAGAAAAGGACAAAGAAAAAATATTTTCACAGTGAGTGGCTAAACACTGAAACAGGTTGCTTAGACAGTAAAATCTTCAGTAAGATTTTGTTTGATAAAGCTGTGTGAAAAAAATAGGTTTATCTACAGTGTTTTACTCGGAACCACAAAATGATCACATAAAACGTAATTAATTACACAACTCCAGTGAAAAGATATAATGTGGATTGTGAACTGGCTAGGTATTAAGAGCCCAAAATTCTGTTTTCAAATGAAGAAACATCAATGTGTGCTTGTGTGCAATCATTCAACCCTTTCATCAGTAATCTGGAAGTAAAACTAACATTGCTGATATCACATGCAACATCAGAAATATTGATGGATGGGTGAATAACTACACACAGCATGAGATAGCTTCTTAATAGCCTGGGATCATTTGCACAAGAAGAATTTAATAATGACAGAGTTATATAAGAACAGTATTTAGAAAGGTGATTTTACGTCTGCACAGACTGGTAAGACTGATATTCCCTAAGTTCTAGTGGTCTGTTTAAAAAGAAAGTTGGAAAATCAGCTGGGATACTGAAGGGAGCCACAAAAATGAGTCAAGCATTCACTCAAAAGAAAATATCTGACAACAAGAAGCATAAAGAACTAAATATATTTAGTCTATCAAAAAGACAGTTTGAGAAATGGCTTGATTGCACAGCGTAGGAGTTTTCACAGAGGGAAAACACTGTTAAAGAGCTCTTCCATTCAGCAGAGAAAGGCCCAATAAAAGGCAATGGCTATTTAGGGACTGAATTTAAAACAGTTACAGTAAATAGTATATAATTCTCTCTTTGTCCTGTGAAACCAAGAAGCTATTAATAAGGAAATGTCCAAGCCTATCTATTATATCCCAGAAGAAGCTAGCCTTAGTCTATAAGGCTACACTCTGCAGGAGGAAGGACACAGTGGTAAGCTGCTGAGCTACCACTGAGGAAGGGTTCAACATTGTTATTTAAGGCCTTACCACACCATCTTGGTATTAACCCTGATAATCATGTTCCAAACTAACTATATTTTGCTACAGTAGTAAAAGAATACTTAATTGTCCATGGAGTTGACTTTGTATTCTCCAGCCAGCTCCAACTGGAGAATCCCTCTTTCCTCTCTTTTTTTTGTAATTTACTACTTAGCATAGCAAATGTAGAGTGAATGAATTTGTTGGCAGGAAAAGTCATCCCTTTACATGCAATTTGTAATAGTCGCTCTAGGACTTTTATAGTCCTGAAGAGAGATCTTGCATACGTATTAAAGTATTACTAACTCACCAGGAGCGCAACCGGCCTCGTCAATACCACTTTCACAATCCCTCTGCCCATCACATCTCCAGGATGCTGGGATACATTTGTTGCTTAAGTCTCCGCAGCTAATTTTTTCAGATGGACATACTTGCTTGGCTGGAAGAATAAAATAAAGAAAAAAACCCAAAGTTAAACATAATCCTAGACATTGCCAACATTGTTTACACTTTTAAAAGTTACTTTTATTTTGTATGGTTCAATCCTGAGACATATTGTAACGAAATCCCAAGTCAACACTGATGTTGAGGTGTCCTGTACATGTTCCTCAAATGAGATCACAATGTTTTTACATTTAATTAAAAAAAACCAACACAAAAACCCAAAAAAAAACCCCCAGAAAAAGGAGGTGCCACTGTTTATTTTAACAAAATCCCAGAAACTTAACTTAAACTCAAAGGAATTAGGGTAGAGGAACAGAAGTCAGATTTGTATGCAGCTTCTTCTACCTAGCGTTTCCTTGCAGGCAGGGTCTTGCTTCTGGCCATCCCAGTCACCCTGCGTTGCAACAAACTGTGCACAGTTCCCGTGGCTCTTGACACACTCTTGGCCCTTTCCCACCTTCTCCTTGCTGTTTTGGCCTGTGCATGGGCTGCAAGTGCTCAGCTTTGTGCTGCCACAGCTCTGCAATATGCTGCTGCCTCTTGAATCAGGTCTCCTTGCACAGGATTCCCCAAAACCAAGGGCCTTCCTGTCCTTCCAGCCTGTGCCTGGCCCAGCCGACCCCTTCCAGGAACAGAACTGTACCGGAACATGCAAATAAAACAAATACCACCCCTCACTCTTATTTTCAAGCTTAACTCTACCAAAACGAACTGACAAGAGTTGCTTCAATAATCAACAGGGATTTCAACGAAGATCTTAGGGCTGGTTATTAAGTAGGATGCAATACTCTGTGTGAGTGATGCTCAACACAGCAACAGCACTGCCTGTTTGTGACTGCCTCAAACCCCCAACACACTGTGGTTTTGCTATTAAAATGCTAGCACCCTGCACGCAGCAGCAGTAGTACTGGACCAGCTACTCTGAAAATGCTACCTCAAATTAAGTCAGGAAAAATGAATTGCCTAATTTTAGTATAAGGGTTTACTTATATGTTTGGTATTGCAAGGCAATTTCTAAATTCAACGATCTAGGCAGATTATGATCAGTAAACTTGGGGAAAAAGTGGTAAGCAAAGCGTGAACTCACACATGTTAAACAAATGGGCACAATCTCAAACACAAGAAGTTCCTTCTGAATATAAGGAAGAACTTTACCTTGAGGGTGACAAAGCACTGGAACAGGCTACCCAGAGGCTGTGGAGTCTCCTTTTCTGGAGACGTTCAAGACCCACCTGGGACACAACTCTTGTGCAACCTGCTTTAGCAGGGGGGGTTGGATTAGATGATCTCTAGAGATCCATTCCAACCCTGACCATTCCAGGATTCTGTGAAACTTAACGGTAACTGCCTAAATTAAAGGAGATTGTGACTTGAAACACAGAGACACAGGAAGACCCACAGAAGCAAAACCCCCAGTATACACAAGAATATAACTATGAAATAAAATCTGCCAAATTTCTCTGGAACCAAGGAAGCTGTGAAGCTCATTCCCTTACAACTATTTTGCATTGCCAAAATTCCTTTTTTTTCATACTAGTGTAAAGAGCAACAGATCTACATTTATTGCGACAAGTCTGCTTGAATGCATAATGTTCTACAGTTTAAATAATTGTTTGGTATTCTGGAGTCATCATCCAGTTTGGCAGGATTAGCTTTTTAAACAGACCAATTTCTCTCTTTAAAAAATCACATGTTTTGAAATAGTTCTTCCATTGGTATTAATGCTGATAATGCTATATATGGCTGCAGGTCTACTGAAAAAGGAGGAATCTTAATTCTGAATTGAAACTTTCACATTATCCTGCCTTGGTAAAGGTACTTATGCCAAGTCAATCAGCTTCCCAAGTGCTGAGCAAAAGAGGATGAAAATTATACCTCTCCCTTTCCATCTGCACAAGGAGGCCATAGAGGGGCATCTTACAGCCCCAAAGCATCAATCAGCCACTTAGAAAAGCAGTGCCATTTAATCCCAGGATTTCTCTGTCTTAGCACCTTGAAGTGATAAGAAGCAGTTTCTAGAAGCTGTGGGCAACCAATATATCAAGACAAATTAGGTCCTGCCACAGACAGACAGTTAATAATAGATGTAATGAAATTTTATAACCCTGAGGCAAGGCAGCATTTTTGTTGAAATTTGCTCACTGCATACCCAAATAACATTTACGAATGTTGCATGATCTACAGAACTGGGGGGGAAGGAATCATTACTTAGGCTTCTTAATTATTTTACCAGCAGATCAGTAATAAAAATCACTTGACATTGGAAAGGCTCCACAACACCATCCCACCAGGATCAACATGTCTGCCAGCTCAGACCGGTGCCCTGCCAAAGGCGTTGCATCTTCCCCTCCGTCCTGGTCTCCCTAAGATGCAGATTTAAAATACACAACTCCAGGGACGCTCGGTGGCGCTGAGCACTTGGGTCCTTCCACAGAAGTCAGACAGCATGTCTGAAAACCAGGTCACTTGCCAACTGTGCAAAATGGTGTAAAACAAGGTGCTTGCCCTCACCCTCGAGGAAGCTGGCACGCCTCACTGCAGTCAAACTGCTTCACAGACCATCCCCCGAGCTGTAGGCCAGGGCACACCGTCCCTATGCATACACCAGGAATTCATGGATGCAGAGGGAAACAAATCCTGCGGCAGCTGATGGGCTGCTCCTCAAAGAAGAAAAACACAGAGCTAAAATGGTCCATTTGGCCTAGAAGCCCCATAGCACAGAGGGCTCGCCTGCCAAAAATCCTGCTTCTGCCAGCCTCACCCAGCCCTCGCATGCAAAGGTGCGAGCCTAGAGAACGCTGCGTTGAAAAATAAAAACATGCAGCCAAGTCACTATAACTTTAGTTCTGAAAACCAACCAACAACCAACCTCTGCACAGAGCCACACAAGGATTACAGCCTGCAGGGGCCAGGGAGTGACGGTGCCGAAGGGCTCACCTCACCACCATCCACCCCTCTGAGGAGAAAGGTGGCGGCTCTGAGGAGAAGACAGCACCTTCTGGGAAAGGGAGAGGGACGGCCACAGGCCACGCGTATGAGGCAGCACAAGAGTCCTGGGGGGCTGCGAAAGGCACAAGCCTTGCTGTGGGGAAGGGACCCCAACCCCAGCAGCAGGGCCGCCTTGTTTTCTGAGGGAGCTGCCAAGCAGGGTCAGCAAAAGCAGGGTGCTTTGCCACAAATGGCGTACAAAAGGATGACGTGACTGGCGTCTCCAGCAGCTACCTGGGCTTTGCCTTCCTCCACCAAGGCCCCCGAAGCCTCTCAGCTCTGAAGTGTGCAGCCCCATGGCCACCGAAAGCCAGCTGCCCCCTCCCAAATGCCACCGCCGCCACCAAAGGTGGGTGCTGAGGCACCGCTGCGGAGGGCTGGGCGGGGGGAGCTCTCTGTGGGGGTGAGGGGGTTGCAGCCCCCCGCGTGGCCCCTGCACCTATGGAGCCCTTCTCCCCCACACTCAATTCAAGGCTGCTTCTAGGTTTGCTTCTAGGCTGCTCTGTGCTCTTACACAAGTTTTTGCCATAAGCAAACATATGCTTAAGAGTGCCCGAGATAAAAATTACTTTCCTCGCTGTATTTATTACTCCAAATGGATTTCCATGCTTTTACATTTTAAAAGTTTGTCTCCTGACTGCATTTGTGCGGTGTGTTCAGGAACAAGGTGTGTATTGGACTGATATACTGGGAGACCCAAAGCAGTCACGTAGATGTTTGTTGATCAGGTTATTGGTCCACTTCCCAAAAAATTGTTCTAGTTCTTCTTGCTCAGGCTACGGTGATGGAAAGGTAAATCTGTTTTGATGCTGAGAAGAACCAGCACTCTTCATCCTTATAGTATACCTCCATCAAGAACTAAGTGGACCAAGGCAAGCGAGAACACTTTCCACGCACCAGATTTTGAAGAAAGTGAAATACAATTAAAAATCGTCTTCTATCACAGTGGGATCATTAACCTCCAAAAAGGTTATTTATTTATTGGTCACAGTTCAAGTATGGGCATTACTTTTGCTTGGCTGCTCTGGGCAGATACTTAATAGCTTTGGGAAGCTGAAAGGTTTAGAAAGGTACAGACAGAAGGCTCCTATTTATGGAAAGCAATCTCTGTGTTAATCATCTCACTGACAGAGTAATTACAGACATTTAAAAAACGTAAATCAAAGCTTGAACTTGCAGGGATGCAGCCACAGAAGCTGCTTTTGGTCACAGTTCATCACATTTCTGTATTCCTGTGGTTTCTGCACCCAAGCAACCCTTGCATGGAAGCTAACAACTTGAAAGCACTGGCAGATAACAGGGAATCTTGCATAAAACTCCAAGCAAAATTTTGATGCATTATTTCAGCAAGCTGTTTTTTTTCCTCCTGCCCAAGACGCTGCAGCAGTGCAAGTGGACTCAATGTCGCTGTCCATGCTATGAAAACAGGCTTTTAGCAACAGCAATCCAGACTTAAAGTTTCTGTTTCTGTACACTGCTTATACAAACCCTGGCCTTTTGGGCTTACGTGACCAAAATGTTTACTTCTTACTTTCGTCTCCATCCACCCAGAAAGGAAAGGGTTAGCGCTGTATGTGATGGTGAGTGCTCTTACACTGGATATATTCTGGACCAACGCGAGTTATAGCAAGATCTGCCTTTTCAGAAAAGCACCATTAAACAACTTGGTTGAAATGTCAGACACATCAGGACCAATTTATCACAATGAACTGCAAATGCCAAGGATGGACAACAATGGTTTATTTGTAAGGAGACAAGAGCAAAGAAGGCAAGAAGGTTCCATTTACTCACTACCGCCAATGGCACATTCTTCTTTTCCTTTATAGGAGGCTACAAAGTCTTTCAGAGAACCATAGAGCCTAACTGGCGCCCCACTGTTTGCTTCCTCTTGTGCCACTGCTGTGCTTTTCAGGCTCCGGACATCATGTATATTCAAGAAAGCCCAAGAAAACAGAATTGATTTACTTTCAGAAGACCATTTGTCAGGTTCTCACCAAACAGGTACTCTAAGAGCATGCACAAAATGTAATTAAGCAGCTTCTGCTGGTGGGAAACCCACAAGACTTTTCATCAGCAGACTGAAAAGAACACCCTTTGTGGAAATACATCATCTTACAGGTCTGAACAGTTTCTCTATCTCTGCTGAAATAATTCCCCATCCTCTCCAGACTGCCCCCTGTGTTTTTCCCAGGTTCTTCAGAAGAAAAATTCCAACCTGAAACTTCATTCTGTAACCGAGAAAATACCATACTAAAATGGTTTAATTAACTTCTGACATGCCAATAAATTGTTCATGCAAAATATCCACTACTACTATTGTTATGGAACTTAAAATTCCTACCCCCCTCTTTTCTCCAGGAATGGTTTAGTTGTTGGCTTTTTTTTTTTTTTTTTTAAAGGAACGGTTTTTAGAAATGACCTCCCCTCCTGAAATATAGTCTTTAAATCTTCTTTTGTGACAGCTGGCAGTCCTATCTCAGAGGTGTATACTTGCCCATGTACAGGACTAGTACCTCTACGCTTCCAGCCAAAACAAGCACAATTGTTAAATGAGCAGCTGTTCAGAAGAAAGGAAGGGAGCTGACAGAGATTGCTCAGGGAAATTCAGAACTCAAGAGTTCCCAATGCCTAGAGATTTGCAATTCAGAAAAACCATCTCAGTCACAAGTTTGCATATATAGGATTTTTTAAAAAATATATATGCATATGTGTGTGTATATGAACATATATCCCAGTGTACACTCACTACTAACTTACACCTCAGTTCCCCACTGAAGTATTTAGGGTGCATAAGAAGCATTTCAAAATCTGTCTTGTGCTTTTCAATTATCATCTCAGCTGAAGGTGTGCCTGCACTGGTATTTTCCATCCCTTGCCCCTTCTTCCCCCTTAGTGTGGATGCTAGGAACACTTGCTTCTGCCCTATCACCCATCAGTTCACTCTGTAGCTCAGGACAGGTTGCTATTGCCTTAGTTTACTTCACTTAACCTTGCAAGACACATCAGATTTTCTGCTAAAGAGTGTTATATAATCATATATGTTATATTTAGTTAATCTCCCTTATGTCCTTCTTGTACCAAGCAAAACCCAAACTAAACAGTACCAAACAAGAGCCTCATTTACAATGAGAAGTATTTGCATGGGGGCAGCAACACCCAAGGTGGATGTGTCTCAGGAATGTCTTTGGCATCAGCGTACAGAGAACACACGCTGTGACTACACAGGAACTCCCCTACACCCACAGCCTCGCTGGGTGCCTGCATTTGGATCTACGTATTAGCAACACGCAAAGACAGAACACGTTATAGGGAATGCTAATAAAAGAATTGGTTCCAAAGGTTATGACTTTCTCCTTCTGTCACGTAAAGCAACACGCTATAAGCATCAGCCTGCTGGGATAGAACTTGCAACTTCTACTAGCCAGCGCAACTGCATCCAGCAACAGTATTTGGTTTGCTCACTGTATCTGTATTATGCATACACTTGAGATCACTGAGAAAATAAAGGCAACTTTATATTTCCAGTTGAAACCAGCCCAGGCCAAAATGAATGCCATGACTGGTGGCTTAAGTGAACTAAGATTATGGCACTTGGAAACTTGGAATGAGACTAAACCACCACCACAGTTGATGCTTTTGTTGACAGAGGAGGATACAGCTGCTAGCATGGGATGGTCTGTCCAGATCAGAACTGGCGCATGCTGACAACGCTGACTCCCAGGACCTGGGAGCTTGGACTGCTGCTACCTGAACTTGTATTTTTGAATGTGAAAGTACATATTTATGTGCAATAACCATTGTGGGATCATGCAAAGGCAAAGAAATAGTGAAAATCTATTCTTTCTGCACAAAAAGGTGATTAACTTATGGCCATTACCTTTAAACTTTGAACATAAGTTAATAAAGTGACTCAAAAAACAGATTAGGAAAGGCTACTAAGAAACTACACTACAAAGGTCAAGAAATCATATCATAAATAGTATAAACCATTGATACACCTGATAAAAAGTTATATTCTGTGGTATGATTTCTTTGATGACGACTTATGTTCAGAAGTTCCCAGGGGAATGGAAAAGGATTTACACAGCTCCACTGCACTGCATAGTACAGCCCTTAAGTCCATCCTTGTGTGCTTGTAAGAACGGCTTCTTTACAACAGCACGGGTTAGGAGTTGTCAACGCAACTCCTCTTCCTAGAAACTGGAGGGAGAAAATAAGCTTAGCATACAAAGGGTTCAGCATGTCTAAAATAGATAGCATGTACCTTGCTTTTGTGCAGATTATCACACTGGTGATTATCACCTCTGAGATCAGAGTGAAATAATCAGGAATTCAAAATCCCAAGATTAATCCTAATTACTGAAATATAGACTCACTGTCAGAATGAAAGCTGGGTAGCTTTTATATGAAAAGCATGTTTCAAACACAGACACTAAAAACAACATCAATGAAGAAAATTATTCTCAGGGCTAGTGCCAATAGTTTTTGTAAGTAATATAAACTATATCTGAGCACAGTGTAAAGAGGCAAAATGTTTCTATAGTAGGCTGAAAAGACAAATGGCATCAGGTTTTATAGTAACTAATAACTAAGCTTCATGTCCCACAACTTGAGCCATCTGCATGGGTCAGGAGGGGATTCTTTACCCAAGTTCAGAGCTATCCTGGCACACTCACAGTTTGTTTTTAAATCTTTCCCAGAATACTGAATATTGGCACAGCTCAAGACAGCATGCTGGACAGAAAGGGTTAGTACTCCTGGGCTTCCAGCACATCATTTTTCTTAGATTTCTGAATGCTATGTCTTACTCACCCACTTTAAGAATCAAAACTACCATCACACTTGGATAAGAAAAGCATTTCCTTCCCCCAGTCAGACTGGCAGGACTTCAGCCGATTTTGTCTTCCTGTAAACACAGCAAACACTCACTGCAATCATCTGAGCATGTCCCACCTAATTACTTTCATAACTTTGAAAGATATTGTTTTGACGGCACTTCTGTTCTCTACTTGACGTGCCCAACAGGCCTGCTGCTGAGAAACAAAGTCCTTTAACTCAAGTCACTTGGCTCATTTCAGGTAAATCCAAGTCAATGTTAATGGCCCACAGTAAACAGGAGGTCAAACTGGATGATTTCATGATCCTCCCTGTCCTCAAAACAATAGGAAACTTGCAATACTTTCAGTAGGAGTCAGGAAGATTTTTAATTGTTTTTAACCTGTCCTCACGGTCATACTTTCTAAAGCTTCAGAATTTAAAAACTAAGATCAGATGTTTGACAACAGTCAGCATATAGGATGCTGAGCATCACTAAATTCCCTTTTTGTTGTTCTAAATGTTGAGTACTTGTAAAATGACAGTACCTTAGTGGTGTCTGTACAACGTGCAGTGGCATTCCCCCACTGTCAAGTCTGCTTGAGCACAGAGGAACCAGTTTCTAAGAGATCATGACAGGTTTTTACATACGAGAAAAACCTACATGATACGATAAAGGTTTTCTGCTCCCAAACAAACCACATTTCATTACCTGCAATTACACACATGAGAATTCAAGAAAATACTGTAAAGGCTCATTCCCTACAGCAGCTTTTATACTTAAGCAACTTGTTACAAAAGTTCCCGTTCCCAGGGGACACTTAACACCTCCACACAGAGCTGTAGCAATCCCTCAACAAGGTCAGTCCTTGGACTGTCCTGGCCTTTGTATTCCACCAAGCTCATCCTGCCCAGCTTCTTATGATCAGTAGTACCTAGATGTCTCTTAGATGTTCATTAAATGTCTCTAACCATTGATTTGGTCAGGGGTGCACGAATCCCTTAATAAACTTGAACAAGACATAACATAACCCTGGGACTCCAATCCTTACTACCATTTTATATAGGTTCTGGACCACAACAACATACACAATCAGCTATGGTCACCACCTATTTGTGGGGTAACTGCGCTGAAAGGCATTGATCCTGTGGCAGAGCTGAGCTACAAGGGGAAGACTCCACCTGGGAAGGCAGAAGAGAAACAAAGTTGGTGTAGTCCAACTTCACCTGAGTAAAAACACTGTTACACTGTGTGTAGCCATGTGTGTACCATGAACCACATGGCACCTCTAAACGCTACAGTTGTAGCCCTTCCTGACACCGCAGCCATATGGTCATAAGAAACGTTTACTCAGATTAATCCAGAGAAGAAATTAATGCAGCCCTGTAATGACAGGCTAGTGCCTAGTTTAATCACTATGGAGCACAGCCCTCATCGTTTAGGGGAACAAAAGGAATTTTGACAAACCGAAGTCTGAGGCCATCTGCCAACTTTCCCCCCTACTTCTGCTAACTTTGGCTCTTTGCATGTCTTCTCTATGGGTGAAACAAGTCCTTGATTTACCCTGGATTCAAAATGGAAAAATGTTCACACATTCACAGCCAAATCCTGGCCCAAGAAATATGCTGCTGAGTTCAAATGGACCAGGAATAAAGTCACAGGTCACAGTGAGTATTTACCAGAACAGCTCCAGCAACTGCTCCATCCCAGCCAGTACCCTGAAGGTTAACATTAAATATGGACACCAACCAAAATATATCCTTGCCAACTGTCCCATTTACTTCCTTATATTAAGTCACAAAAGGATATTACTGCAACAGTGATTTTTAAGAGAACAGCTATACAGAAGGTTAAGTTTTGCACTTTTATCAACAGCAGCCATAAGGCAGACTAGACTTTTTAAACTCAAGAGGGATAAAACCTTACCTTCTATCTGCTTACAGGAAGAGTTCAAGGAACTCATTTAAATTAGCACAAAAGTAGCCCCTCTGTATTTATGGGTAAAAAAGTGCAATGTCAGAGACTTCAAAGAGGCTGGTGTTACAAATGCCACTGAAGCCCAGCATGTGGCCAAGCAGGAGGAACGGGCACCCAGTCAGAGCAGGGGGAGCCTCTACCCTGCCCTGCTGAACCCTGACACGGTCCCTACTTGTGAAACCACCAAACCTTCATGCTCTTCTCTCTGCTCCACCTCGAAGCCAAGGCACAACTTGTCTTTAAGAGGAGCTGTGACACTAAGACATAATTCTGGCTACTGAAAACCTAAGTTTCCATATTAAAGTTCTTCAGATCATTTTGCATGACTTAAAAATTTCTCTTCACTCACTAATAAGCATCTCCGATCTCAGGGATCAGCTGGTCATGCCCTTAGCTTGTCACAGAGGAATGGAGAGAGATATTGGTCATAAACATAGGGGAAAACTTGGACATCAGAGTAAGAAATGGGAAGAGCTGAAGAACCACTTGTTCTTGGTGTACCTACAGCAGCAATATGCACTGCCATTCTCAGTTTAATAAACTGACAGTTTACTCAGTTAGTGAACACACAGGCCTGTTTGCAAAACCTAGGACTTGTAATTTTCTTTAGCGAGAGTTTTCTAATAGCAAAGCTATTAAATATTCCCTTTTGTGAGAGGCACTTCTCATGCTCCATCAAAAGCAAAGATTAAAAAAAAAAAATCCAACAATGATATGACTTTGTTTTGGAAGGTCAGTTAAAATGCTCCCCTTTTTTCTGTCCTGAACATAACATCTTTTTAAAATTCTATTGTTTTTAGAGCTAGCTTGAAAGCGACTGATGTACAACATTGTTCTGTCAACCCCCCCATCCCGCCATGGTCTACATTAATAACTACCCTGTCAGTCTGTGTACACGTTGCCAGTTGCAATGCAGTTCAGTCTCCCCTCCTTTTTTGCATTAGCAGTAATGGGTGACATCGGGGAGGGGGAAGCAAAAAAGAATTGCCTTTTCTTTAAGCCTGGAAATCAAACTGAACTCCAGTCTATGGCATGGTTGAGAGCAGAGCTCTGTTCCTCAGCACAGATCCTCTACCTCTCCTTGTATCCAGGGATGCCCACTGTGAAAGCCTGAGTCTGGCTACAGACAACCTTTAAAATCTATGATCATCCACTGTGCTCCCCCATGATTAGTGATGCATGATGCTTTCAAGGCAATTCTGACTCAGGCAAGCCCTAGGAGAATAAAACACTCAAAGGTAACAGCTGACCCAGCACAGACTGGTAGTAATGTAGCTGGGAATCAGTGAAGTTCAAACACAGATATGCTATGTGAAGAAAGAAGAGCGTCAAGGAAGAAATAAGAGTCAGGAGGTTAAGGCAGCACAAGCTAGGCATGAATGGATGTCAGCTAATTAACCCTGAGAAATGCAACTTTTGAAAGGAGAATTTGTTCACTGCCCTAGATCAGTGATTCCAAAGCCTTGTGGGCAAATAGATTTTTGAACAACTTTCCAACTTTCTCACGCAGCCACAGAGCTGACAAATTGATGCATTTAGCTCCTCAGCGCAGCTCCCGGGGCCTGTGATGGCCCTGCTGAGCAAAGGTGCACAGCTGGGGAACAACTGCTTAGCCTTCCTCCACCGAAGTGTGACTTATTACGAGTCTTTTGTCATCTATTCAGGTATCAGCCTGGCCATGTCAGCTGTGTGCCTAAGTAGCACAGCTTAATTCCCCTTACCTCGGCATCCCCCAGGACACCAGACACACTCTCAAGCCTTAACTATGAAGCCTATGCCTCATGGAGCGGCGTAGCACAGACAGTGCAATGAGCTGTTCTCTACAGAAACACAGGTAATAACTATATTCTCCCAATCTGTACTAATACAGTAACACTTCTTTCTTTATTCCTAGGCCTTTGGTCAAATATGCTGCAGCTTTATTAGCATCAACTTTCTTCACCAAAGATTCAGTGAGAAAATTCTCCAGACTGCAGCATACAATAAATCAATCGTACCTCCTCGTGTGATTTGTAACTCGGCAGTTTGAAAGCATCTTGGAACAATTTCTGCACAGTTAGACAAGAGACACATTTACTTTTTATTGAATCAAACTTAATTTGACTGGTTTTGGTTTACAGATACAAAAAATGGAGAGTTTTCTAGACTCTCTTCAAACCTGTGGCCTTGTGACCCTGAACTGTTAAAGATTAATTTAAATAAAAAAATACATTCTTTTCACTAGCAGTAATCTCACTTAGTAAAAGCCTACCAGCAACAATCACCTTTGCTCACTTGTCAAATTCTTACACAAGCAGCTGAGCACACCACCAGGACCAATTTATTTATTTCTCTTCCTATATATTAATTTGTAGAATTCCCCATAATACACATACCAGAGTTTTCAGTTCCTATTACAGCAAAACCAGAAACAAATTCCAGAAGGCAGCTTATTTCAAACATATTCTAGCACATTTAAGCTCTCAACTTCTCCACTTGTTTTGAAGCAAATTAATACTCAACTCAAAACTAGGTTTATAAGCACAGTTTAAAACAGCTCACCAGACGATCGCCTAATTAACAAAAATCAGTTACCAGATGTCAGGTTGAACTTGAAAACAGAAAAAATATTGTACTTTGTAAGTACTTTTGAAAGTAATTACAAAAATCACTTCAGATCGAGAAATGCCTCTGCAAAGGTAGCTCTGTTTTATGGGACCAGTACAGAGACTGGAGCTGACACTACTGCACAGATCAAAGCGAACACCCAGAGTGAAACTGGGATGAACCCACTGGCCAGCCTCAGCAAAAGGGGAGTTGTGGGAACACAAAGATATGAGAAAAACTGTAATGATCCTCACAGTAAGTGGCTACACACTGTGCTCATTTAGCAACCACACAAGCCAAGAAATATATGGGGACAACTTCCTGGTTCTTCCCAGCAAACCCCACATCCACCGAGGCAACAGGTACTGAGCCTGTACTCTGAGATGTAAAAAAAATATATATGTATATACGTAAACTGGCAGACAACAGGTATGTAAACTGTATTATATACATTTTCCTGTGGCAGTTCTTGTCTCTCACTCTTACTACTTAAGCAATAACTAGACAATTGTCAGATATTCCAGCACTATCCTGAAGACAAGCACAGTTTGATATTTGATGAACTCCTACTGTTAATTGCATAACCTTACTCCAGTACAGTAACTTTTCTGTTCATCAAGGGCATGGATTAAACAGCTTCTCTGCTTTAGAGCATCCTTGTAATTAATAATATATTCTTCCTACTTCTAAATATAACCTATAATGAGATGCTTTAAAGAATCCAAGCTGCACCTTTCACCATGTACTTTTGATCAGAAGAAAACGAGCCAGTTTGCTCAGACAACAGAGCCTGCTTTAACTGTGACTGTCAGCTTCCCAGCGGGCCTGATCCTGAAAGGCAGCAAGCCTATTCAAGCAGGTCACGGCAGCAAAACCTGCCAGTGGCAGAAAACACCTTCCTCTATCCAAAACATCTGTCTCTGGGGATAGTCTGTGCAGATCAGAGAGGACAAGAAGTATATATAGATACATTAGATACAGATAGTGTATATATAAGATAGTATATATGGATACATATCAGTGAAGAACAATTAACTCCATGAAAACTCTGCCATCTATCTGCCTATCAGGCAGCAAGCTAACACACTGTGCAAAATCTCGCTAATTATGTTTTCCACCCATGTGACATGTCTCATCTCAGAGGTTTCTCCTGGGTTCCATTTGCTGAGGAAAGAGACCTCCAAGGACCACAGAACAGAAAAAAGGTTTTGTGATACCTATGACTGTCTTTAGAGATCTATGAATGATGATCCATGGTTAGGGAGGAAGGAGGAGAGCGGCTCTCCTCTACTCATGAACAAACTATTTTTCCTTAACCGAGCATGGCTATTTTGGCCCTGAAAATTCCTTCCCAGTGATCTGGATACCCAACTAATTCCCAGATACAGTACCTCCTGGTGTCTGGGCTTACTTCAGCTTGCAGCCGCTGGGTCAAATATCTTTTAACTATAAACTCTGCAGCTTCACCAATGCCTGTTTGCACCTGCTGAGAGAGCTTCCCACATCTGAAAGCTACAGGACCATTACAATCAGGCAAATGCTTGTACAGCAAAAGTTTGTCTTTCTACATCAACACCCCATTTAAATGACACCATATCTTTAAGACAGGTGTCTACTTTGATTCAAAGACTTCAATTGATAAAGATTTCTAGACAAGTCAGTTCACTTGTTTATTTACCACTACTGTTAAGAGCTGTATCTTATCTCTAGTTCTAGTCCTTATCTCTAGTTCTCTTATCTAGTTTCAACTTCTGTTCACTGGATCAAATTATACTGTTTCTTGTTAAGCTAAAGAAACAACTGTGTGATGAAACCTCTTCTCTAAGGAGACAGGTGTAAATTGATAAAGTCAGCTCTCACCCCCTCTTCAATAAATCAAATACGCTTCTAATAAGGCCTGTTTTTCATCTCTATAATCATGTGAGCCTTGTAAGATTGTTCACAACCCCTCGTCTTATAAACTTTTGACTTTACAGCAGCTACCCATGTCTTTTACCACCTCTCAGTCACTTGTTCTTCAATTTGTTTAACATGGGCTCTAATTATTTTGTAAACTACATTTTTATAACCTTTATGCTTAAGTCAAATCACATATCATAAAATACACATAGTATCTTATTAACACACAGAGTGTCTTATTAACAAGGTCATGATTCAATCAAGAAACACTGAAGTGAGACAACTCTTGTTTTCCCTAACATGCTGACACATTTTAATTTTTTTTTTTAATCATGATCTATTCAATTCCATCATCAGCCTTTCTATGGTTCTGTCCAAAAGTAACAGCAGCATGATCAGCACATACAGCTCTTGGAGCTGAATTGTGTATTGTTGTAGCAGTTAGGAACTCAAGTATTAGACTGCAGACCTTCTACAGCAGGTTCTATACAGCGCTCTGTTTAACCTTTTAAACTACCATGAAAACACCAGCTTTTACTAACTTAATGAAACTTCCACCAATGTTCCAACATCTGTAAAAAAACAGTAAGAAAAGGTTTTTTTTTAAAAAAAACAACAAACAAAAGAGATCAGAAAAGTCACTGCATGTGTCTTTCAAAGAGAGTTTGCTAGTACTTCTGTTTTAAAAAAACAAAACTTCAATAGCTGCTGTTTAGTAGCAGGCATGTTGTTAAATGTGCAGATGTATCTTCTTCCTCCTTTTTCTGAGCAGAAATTAGAAATACTATTAGTATTTACTCATTTTCTGCCACTGCAGCTTACCATTTTACTCCCACTGACCAGCATCACACTATATGGATTTGCTTTTCATACAGCTAAATTTTTCCTTACAATCCTCAATATATTTGGCCATAAACTTTTCAGGCATACTTCTAGCTCTCCTTATTCAATGTCTTTATTATCTAACTACCCCTTGTACCTAGACTGTAATTGCTTCAACTCTCAATACTGTCGGTTCTTACACTTATTTTCTGTGGAAACAAAGTTTCCATGTACAATTAAAAACTGCCCAATAATCTATTTCTCTGCCCTCATAATTTCTACATGCAGTGGCCAAATAAAAAAGAAACAACAAAAAAACCAACAAAAAGATAAGAGGTCTCCCTGAGAGTTCCTATAATTTCAGTGAAAATACATGACTGGGCAGAACGCTCTGACAGAAAAAAATGTCGTATTGTAAGCTCAACCTATATTGGATGACAAAGAAGCCATGTAGGAGAAAACTGGGAAAGCTGGGGAAAACTTTTAACTGGAATTCTTACCCCCTTACGCACCAAAAAAAAAAAAAAAATCAATCCCAGGAAACAAATGAGCAGGGAGGGGGGAACGGGAAGATATCCCACCCCCATGCCCCACCAAACCAAGAACCACCAAACCCAAAACACTAAGTGCTCCCCCCCCCCCCCCCCCCCAAAAAAACACCACAACCAAACAAACTTGACTAGTTCTGGTGCTCCTGAAGCTATTTGCTAACCCAGTGAACAGATTACCTTTGTTCGCAAGACTATGACCCACATAGCAAGCAGAGGAAAAGCTCACAGAATTATAATACAATGTGCTGGTTCTTAAGGGCTGGTGCATGGCTTTTCAACAGAAAGACTTCTTTTCCAACACAGCGTAACTAAAAGAGGTAGAATAGATCTCTGAGACAAAGTTCTGTCACCTGTAGAGCAGGTAAGGTTGCATTTGGTCTAGATAAAGTAATCTTCATGACTTTCAACGTTAAGGTACACCTCATTTCCTATGCAGGTCAGCTATAATTTCCTATGCAGACACCTAAGGCTCCAGGGAGTCTGATGTCAGAACTCTAAATAACTTGCTGCACTCACAGCACCTAGCCTTTCCAAAACTTTCTCTAACAACACGACAGTTCTCTATATATAGGTCTTTCCACCTGCCAACTGCAGGAGAGAAGACATGGGGAGCTCAAGGAGAAAGGGTCTAAGCAGACTCTAAGACCTTCTCTGTAAGACTCAGAACACCTGCCCAGCCCCGCTTCACAATGAAGACAAGACTAGCAAGAAGCCGCCATCCCTGCCTGCTAACATCAGGGACATGGGATGGCTGGCAAACACATATGCACCTTCCATGGATTACCCTATGTCTTGCAGAAAGGTCAGCTATACCACTGTGAGTCAGCTCCCCTGCAGCAGGGGCATCTGTGCCATCTTCCCCGAAGAAAACAGATGCCAGTCTGATAATCTGTTTTTAGAAGAGGGAAAGGATAGCCTGGCAGAGATTTTGATCTGTGCCACAATTACAGTCTAGTCCAGGAGCAACACACACTTCTGATGATCCTAGGCTGGAGTTAATAACAAAGGCTGAGCTGAACCAGTATAACCTTCAAAATGTAAAGCAAAGAAACTCTTATATTCTCCCTGAAAAGCAACTGGAAGTATCAAAACTGTGAGGAGCTATAAAATCCTTCATGCTGTTGGGCTAAAAAAACCAAACCACAAACCAAAACAAGCAAGAGTAGCCATGTGAATCTGGCAAAATCAAGTATCCATTTCTTGCTGTTTGAAATAACCCTGATATCCTGACTGCCTATGCCTGGAGAAGTGTGCTCAGAACTGTTTAAATGTATTACTTGATTACACCAGCCTTTTCAATAAATGTTACACTGTGAGGCCACAATGAATGCTAAAACCAGCCTATAAGTCTCCCCAGCAACCAGATTCCAGCACTCTTTTGAAATAACGCCCAGTCTCAACAAACTACCATATACAGAAAATCAAATGCAAATTCTGTGGGCATATTCAGGAAGAGCATATAGCATGCTCCTGTTGCCCTTCTATCAACAGAACAGCCTTACTCGCTCTGTCAGTCTCTCTGCTGTCTAGGTCTAGCTCATACTATGCTTTTAGCTGACAACACCTACATACTACATGATGCACAGGAGGTCCAGGTGTAGCATATGTTTTTTAAAAGACAGATTTGTGCATCCATGTATTGTGTGTGCTGGCATGTGCCATCTGTGGCTGCCATAATGGTGCATTGTGTCATCACACTGAAAGACTGCATGCTACTGTTGTTCCTCCTCCTCCTCTCAAACCTCTCCATTCGCTCCATCCAGTCAGTTCTGATCTCTAAAGATCGCTGAGGTTTGGGAAAGTGGTGAGGGTAAATTGCAGCACAGAGGAAGTCAGTCTGTACATCTGTGGGCTTAAACTATCAAAATTTTTTCTTTGGCTCAGTAGAAGAGAAAATGTGTCTTGAAAGCCAGAAACATCAGCCCTAGTTCTCATAATATTTGACAAGCAGATAGGGATGTATTCACTCCTTCTGGGACATATGTTACACAACAGCTTCCACTGGCAGCTGCGTTACACTCTTTGGAAAAAAACACTCTTCCAAGCCAGGAACACAGGAGATGAATGAAAAAAATCCAAGTGAAGGAGAAGAATATGCAGAATTGTTGTTAGGCTATGAAAATGTAAGAACCAATCCTACAATTGTGAAGTTTCTGATTTTGCATAATCACTGAACGCACTTTTCCTGTGAGAAACTGGAACCCCAGACTTCTCTTTTTTTAAAAAATTCTTTTGCACAATTTGAGAGCTCTCTCCTGCATTTTATTACGTATAACAGGGATTACTTTTTTTATTTAGTTTAAATTAGCCTTTTCTAAACAACATTCTATAGCTTCAAGCTATTTCCCTTTGAAATGTTTTCACAGTGGTTGTCTCCCTGGTATTTAGAAATCACCATGACTAACTCCTCATACCTTCTTAAGTATATGCAAAAAGAAAAGGACTTGGATTTATGTTACTAAATACAGTCACATCACAGACCGTCTCCTGAAGCCACCCTTTAAAAACAGTAATAAATACTTTATAGCATATGATGAAAATATCATGGGCTCCCGTCTCAAAGAACAGTCACACTCACGGAAACTCCTTGCTCACTAGTCTGTGCAAACAAACCGTAATGCAGAACTTAGACACATGTGTACTGAAGCTGGCATGCATAAGCACAATGCAATGGCCACTACTAGATAAACAGAAAAATCTTGCACGTTAGGATTCAAACTGTGCTCAGAATTCAGGCCACCAGAAAACTGAGGCCGCCAGCACTTTGTATCTGTTACTTATTCCATTTTTCATTGCAAGTATCCTTTAAAAGGATAATTCTACATTTCAAATAAAATAAGGTGTAATGTTTACAACAGCAGTGTCTGGCAATGAAAGGAAGAAAAAAGAACAATAATAAAAATTCTGCTTTTTCTCCATAATCCTGACATACAGTAATGCTTCAATATATCTCCTTAAACCTTCACAACCAAGACAAAAAGTAACAAGGAATAGTTCAAAACACACTAAACAATAGAGCATGACATGACTAGTCCTGAGACAATGATGAGCTGACTTCCAGAAAACCCAAACACCCATGTTCCCAGTCCAACAATAGCTGGAACTAGCAGTAGTGACCTTTACATTTCAGGACAATAAAGTCCAGTTACAGCACGCATTAGAACAGTGACATGCAGAATCTGAGAGCACATATTGAAAGGATGATCTGTGCCCAAAGGCTACACAGATTCAAAACTTTTTTTTATTTAACTTTCACACAGGTGGTTTTGAAGAAGTTGCTTAAGCTCAGTTTTTGTCAGAGGCTGTGCACCTCAGTGCCCTCACTAAACTACTGATGCATGTACACATGATATTAGAGCATAGGCATGGCCAGATGCCCACCTTCCCACCAGCACTACAGAAGTAAAGTCTCCAAAATAAATTGATTCCTAGAAGCCATTAATTTATGGCATTCATCTTAGAAGACACTGCCGATAGTGAAACATCCAGAAAAGGTGCATTTAAAAATTAGCAATCTTTTTCAAAAAACACATTCCAGAGCCTACAGATATTTCCTTGTGCACTTCTGAACATCTAGACTTTACTCCTTGTCTACACTTCTTAGAAAATGCTAACTTCAGAAAATAACTTACTAAAAGGTGTGTGAAAAAAAAAATTAAGTAAGGGATCGCAAAAGAGCAACACTCAACTTACCATGTTCCCATGTGCTCAACTTTTACTCAGTTACTAAAAAAAACAGGCAAGAAATTATACCAAGAAGTGTATCAGAGTTAAGAACTTTTAACTCTATGTAAAATCCCACCACAATTCATAGCCCTATTATTAGCTATCAAAGAGGAACGTATCCAACAGATGTGCTCCAATCACCTAGCAAGATACAGCAGCACCACTGTGAACAGGTTTGACAAAATTACACCACTCTGCTTTTGCAGATGATGACACTTTTAACCACTCCGCTCACCAATGGTCCCAGCACAAGGCAGCAGCAGAGCAAAAACAAACCCAGGTTTCTTATCTGCTAGACCTGCATCTCCACAGTTTTCCTAGGCTATGTCATGCAAGTCCCCTGAGAAACACATACTGATGTGTCAATTTCCTACCACTTCCTCAGCGTGGAAAGCAGAAGCAACTGTGCTCCACCACTGGCACCAGAGTCCTGTTTCTCTCCTCCGTCCCTTTTGCCCTCCTACCTTAGCTGCTGCTTACCCTGCCCTTTGCACAGGGCATCCTCTCATAATTCTTGCTCATGCTCTTCCTCAAATCCACCCTCAGAGGTTACTTTGGCCAAATCTGTAATAATCTTGTTAATCTATATAATAGAATTATCTATCTATTATATATCTCTGTATACATAGGGGTAACACTCAAGCCATGCTTGGCATCATATAAGGGACCCTTTTGACCTTATTACCATAATCTTTATTCCACTCCTGCTATTACTCTGTTTCATTAGTCTCATTGCTTTACTTAAGTCTGTTCCGATATAAAATCCACTCTGCAAGGTCCCATGTGAGTAACATCACCACAGCCAGAAACCCTGTGCTAGAAGGCAGATGCACAGGTCTGGGCAGAACCCCACTGGCTTCAACAATGCTCTGCTGCAAATGCAATTATAAAGGAAACTGTGAATGCTATTCCAGGACCCGGGTTTGATCTGCTTTTCTGAAGCACCTCATACACCTCTTGGTACTGAAATAACTGCCAAGTTTAATTACAGTTTGTAAAGTGTTTGGTAGTTCTCAGATAGAAGAGGCTTAGTAGAAGAGTAGTTAAGCGCAAAAAGGATTTTAAAATGTGATTTGAAGGTTGACAACGTTTCTTTAATCCTTTAAAAGCAGTTTAGCTTGCTGTTTGGCTTGACTATAATGAATCAGAAAACGCTCCTCCAAGTTTCACATCAGATAAGCAGCTAGGTAATTATGGAAACAGAATGGAACTTTAATTATGAGAAAAACCATAGATTGTGCTATTGTGATCTTCCACAGCATTGCTGTTTCTTATAAGTGAACATATTGTGCAAGCTGGGAAGAAACCATTGATTACCATAATCAAAAGCCCTACTAGAAACTTAGACATGTTTTTCCTTTGTAAAAACCAAAACATTGCATCTGACTGGTTGAGAGATTTGAATTACCTCTTCCAAAGCCCACTTTTCCTCACAGATTAATTTAATTAAATCTATTATTACAGGGTGGTTTTTTTCATTTTACATAAACTATATAAAAAGCTTGGTGTACTCTGGGAAACCTAGAAGATTAGAACATTTTACCAATAGCTTTTTATCTTTATTTCCTCCCAGTCAATTCCAGCTGAAGCAACCTGTTTGACTAACATGCTGTTTTCAAGCATGCCAGCAATCAAATATTTTAAAAGTGAAACATCAGTAGTTGGCACTTGCAGGTACCTGACAAACAGAGAAACTTTTCGGTTCCTGATCTGAGAAGCTGTAACATCATTCAACACATAGTCAGAGAGATCAGACTCATAGGGAGAAGTCCATAATTGGAGTTATCTACCATGTCAGGTTACTAACTGAAGAGTTTCCACCTTTTCCCCAAACACCTGTGTTTTGTCAGGTGCTCTGCAGTTGATGCAAGCCCAGGACAGCCACATATGTACCAATATTTCAAGTGAGATCAGGTCCAGTGGAAGCAGCACCATTTCTGCTGATGCTCAAGTACAAACCAGTGACTGGGGGGTTCATATACAACTGCACGTGTGCACGCTGGCTCCTTCCCTTTCTTTCTCTGAGTAATCAAGAAGCAATTCTGTACCCGGGGCGCCGGGAGGAAGGAACAGGCTGCACGCTGAGCTCCATTGAGAGCCCGTTGGTTACAAACAGCGATTAAAAGACAGCCTCTTCAGAAGTCTCTCAACTGTGGCTAAGAGTCCAGCACACACCCGTGGGGCTTGCTGAGCCTCTGTATCAGCAGCTGCTCTTTCATTTTCCCTCTTCCCAGGCTCATTTTTTTCCTCTCTTGTTCGCAGAGATTACTCAGATTCTAATCAAAACAGGGAGGAAAAAAACTCCACAGAACGCTAGGGGGACAAAATTATACAAAGGATAAAGGAATCAAGCAGCACTGAGACCATACCCATTTGTAAAAGAGATTATGGTCACAAAAGTGCTTCTTATCAATAGGGAGAATAAAGGCACAAAAGGTCCCTAGATGAGCAAACATAATGAAACCTGCCAAGATGAGTGATAAAAATCATAGAAAGAAAAATTACACAGGTCTCCAGGAAACTGCCAGAATTCATCGTAAAACACTTTTTCCTGCTACCTGAAGCCTGTATGTTTTTTTGAATTCAGATGAAAAGCTTGTCTAAATTTGTTGCAACATTGGTATTACACCTTGTATCTGCCATTATCGTGTCTCCTCTCTGTTCTGTCAAAAGGACCAAATATACCAAACAGCATGCAGGACCTTTTAAAAATTCATACCGTAAAGGTAAAAATTAAGTACCATGTCACACCCCATTTTAGGCCACCTCCAGCAGCCACAGCAGCTGCACCACTCCTGCACCATTGCTGGTAACATCTGCATGGCCACAAAGAGGCAATTGCTGCATCAAGATCCCAGCATGAAAACTGCTTTTTCACGCTCAGGTGATTACTCTTCTGAGGTGTTAAAGGTACCAAAAAAAATTAATTGCTGCTCAAAAGGACCAACAGAACATGAAGAACTCAGGGCAAAAAAAAAGGATGTGGTAGATAAGTGTAGATTTAAATTTCATGTATGTCCTCACTCTTACATGTGCTGAAGAATAAGTCTGAAAAGGCTCTGCTGCTATTAAATAATTGTGTTTCTTATCTCAGAGAGAACATTTCATCTTTTATATACACACAATGAACTCCCCACCTGTTTGATTTTTCAGAGGATGGAACAGGCAGCTTAGATGGCAATTTTAATTGAATGTGTCCAGGCTGTTGCACAGAACTGTGGTGTGTAGACCTGTGGCTGAGAAGAAAAGGCTTTCCCCTACCACCTACACCTTTACTTCGTTACAAATATCCCTGCTGGTTCACACAGCTCAGCTCCAAGTTTGACAACATGGCTAGAGACAGGAACTGAAACAGAAACATACACATTCTATCAGAATTCAGTGTGTTAATCACCATTTCTCATTCATGTTCCATACAGGGCTGATATACCTGATGAAATGCTTGAACGCCATACCAGTATTGTGTGTGCGTGCACATGTGTGTTTCTAAATATACATGTATAATTTCACCCATATAAATGCACACAAAATTATAAATTAAGAAATTAAATTGGTGATTGTCAAACATGGTAGACATGCTTCTCCCTGTAGAAAAAAAAAAAAAAAAAAGGAGAAGCATGGTTTTATCTTTGTGCTAAAATGACTAGTGTTATGCCAAACCAGAGAATTCACAGTCTTCACACAGTAATTTCAGTCTTGTACAGCAATATACATAGAGAACTCAAATGACATGGTCAGATGACTACCCTAGCAGCATAAGCCAGAAAAATGGTGCAGTAACTGGCATGAGCCCACTCAAATGGGAACATGTAAGCATGTGCAGTCTAACAAAGGTACTAATCTGGGTCCTCTGTATTTTAATGCAAAATTTTCTTAAGATGTTTTAATATGTTAAAATAGAAGACAGAAGGGGGTGAGCTGAAATATGCCACTTCAAATATAGCCACTGAATACAGTACCCCTACACAGAGGGCTGGAAGCTACTGCTAAAGCAGAGCCCTGATTAAGGCTCTCAGCAGCTATGGAGGCTCACTGCATCCCACAAACGCGCATGGTGATGATCCACACCATCCTCACACGTGCAGATAGTGCCGTCAGTGACCGTGCCTCACCCCAGAGCACAATCTGACTGAAAGCATTTCAGAGAATTAAAAATCTCCAGTGCAAGGTTTAAATTACATAAATTATCTACCAAAGCATGCAGAGACTGCATATTAAGCCAGTCTTAATCATGCTCCTAATCCTCAAGGAAGCAGGGTGGAGTATCACGAGACCCTTATTAAAACTGCAAATGATTTCAGTGGGAGTTGGTCCTGAATGAAAACATGATCACACAACTGTAGAAATGGAGAACAAGAGAAAAAAATGCTTATCAAGGAAAAGGCGGTGGAGCTAGGAATCACAGCTACAACACACAGTTCACTATGATACTAAAACACAGAAGCTATTTAAATGTGAAAAATGTTAAAATAATGTTATTTGATATTCTCTTATTTTCCTCGTGCTGTAATTCACCCATTTATGAAAGGAGAAAAGGGTTGCTTTCTGTGTTCTTGCAGTGGGATACTGCTTCATTCAGTTAGCAAAACATTCCAATTTTCAAATTATGTTATGCCTTTGACTCCCAGAAATTACTTCATTTTCACAACAGCCATAGTAACTAAACAAACCACGATCCCTGACCCACCACCACCCCCAATAAACAATAAAAATATAAATATAAAAATCAAGTAATCTGAATTTCAGAAAGCAAACAGCAAGAGAACGGAAAAAACAAAAGCACTAGGCAATGAAAAACTGCTTGAGATTTCTGAAAGCCTCTTAAGTTTTTACTAGTTTAATATTTACGGTGTGTTAAATAATTACATATACAAGAACTTCATATGCTCAACTTTCTTTTTCCTGCTATTATCTCCTACTGAAATAGCTGCAAGATTAATCATAGCCATAAAAAGGCAGCATCAAACTCTTTTATGACCATACCTGTTTATGAACTGCATGAAGGCATTAAACCAATAGGAAAAAGTATTTAAATGCCAGCGTTTAAGTCTTTGTAGCAGTCACCTATCAAAAGCTCAAAGTCGAGCTGAAGTAGAACCCTGCAAATGTCAAAGCTTGGCAATGCTACATGAAAAATGTGACTTTCTTGCAAGTAACATTGCTTAAGAAAAACACAATAAAAACATCAGAAAAGACCCAATAGGTATTTTCTATTGGTTCTCCTATAGGACTCGGCCCTCTGAAAAGGTCATTTCTGAGATAAAAGCTCCAAACACCTTCCTTTAAAGGAAAAGCACATTTTGTTTTGAACAGGTATTACTTAAAACACTTTAGCACTGGTAGAACTGGAGCACAATCATTACATACCCTAATTCATTTACAGCTCTAGGTAAGTAAAGTGCTGAGACCACCAAAGCCATGTAATCATCAAAAAGGAGATGTAATTCACTCCCCATGAGCCACAGATGAAGTTATCCCACTACCAGGGATAAATAGCTAGGCTTTGAGTTTGCTGAATTTCCTTTGATGTAAAAAGGATAATTTCATGCTTCAAGAAAAGGAACAGGATGCCGTAAAAACTGGATTTGGTTCTCTACCTCGTCAAAAACTTCCTGTGTTAGTCCCCACAGTTTTGTGTCCTTTGGGATACTGAGGTCAGCTTGGGGCTGCTCAGTAAGGACACACCTGGAGGCATTCAAAGCAGTTACAGTGGTTAAGGAACCAGAGGCACTTGGGAAGCAAGTATACACTGGCTGAGACAGGATAACTAAATCATGAGTTAAAAGTACATCTGTGAGAATTTGCAGAGATACATACACATAGGATAAACAGGCCTTTAAAAACCTGCATGGGACTACAAGCCATGATCTGCAGGGAACTACTAGTTTGCTAACAGGCTTCAAACAAGTCTTGTCCACCTCCAGCGTCCTGTTAAACACTTCCATGGAAAGGAATCTTCAAGAGTCTGGAACCCTCTGCTAAGTAGACCTGGAAGCTAAGTAGCATACTAAAGACATAAACACGAATTAATTTCTAAGTTCTATTTTGGATGTGCTAAAGCTTTGAAAGAGGTGAGCGAGCAATGCAAAAACCTGTATCCTAGTTGTACAACTGTGTCATTTCCAATTATTTGACAAAATAAACTGAAATGAGAGACTACATACAAGGATAGGTTGAGGGAACAGCATTTCTTCAGCCATCAGAAGAGAAGGCTAAAGGAAGATTTTATTGCTGCCTTCAACTACAAAATGGGAAGGACTAGAAAAGATAGAGACAGACTGCTCTAGGAGATGCACAGTGATAGGATGGGAGGTGACAGACATGCTGTAACAAAGGAAAGTCTGGCGAGATACAGGAATTTTTTTCATTAATAAGGGTGGTCAAACACAAGGACAGGGGTCCCCTTTGAGCAGAGCATTGGACATCTAGGGACCCTCAGAGGTCCCTTCTGTCTTAAATTATTCCATGACTTCATGGAGAGATGATCATGGGCTGTTTTCATTTTATTCTGTCTCAATAAATTTGATCACATTGACAAATCAAAGCTTTCATCATTAGCCCTACAAACCAATCTGGGCATCTGGAAAATGAGACTGCCTCCTTTGTGCCTTGTCACTGTGAGGATCCTGTAACTCTAGAAGCATTTCCACATCTTGTACTTTGTCCTATATTTGTTTTACATATGTGGTTCTCAGCTGCTGTAATTCAGCGGTGCTCCCAGTGGCCCCAGGGACAGTGACAGGGAGGCAGTGAGAAGAGTAGTGAAGCCGCTGTATTTTAATGCTGGCAGTAGCCAGTCAGTACAGTGGGAGTGGTAAAATGTGCATCTGTACATCTGACATTAACATCACCTTATTCAATGCTCTGAATGATCTGTAACAAATTAAATCCACAGAATGATCTTTAATTTACATGTTCCACTGCATTTACAACCCCCCACCATCTTATCACATATATACAAACAGATCTGCTCTTAATGTTGGGGGGGGGGGGGGGGGGGGGGGAGAGGAATATGAAAAGAAAAAAAAAAAAAATCTTCTTTGTTACTGCCCCAGGTCTTAAAACTTGGTATATGGCCGTTCCTTGCTGATCTGGCCTAGTTTTTCTTTTGCTACTAAAAGTTCAATGGCCTGGTGTATGCGATGAACTGAATGAGACAGTCCACCCTCCTCCAGGATAAACTGTTCCCTGCCCTTGGAGAATTTATGAAGTCACTTTCCACAAAAGCACAACAATGCCACCAAACTAAAGTCATGCAGGAGATCTGTATCAAAGAAGAATTGGGGTGAATGGAGAGCTAGGAGAGGACTGTACATCTGGGGGCAAGCAATACCATCCCACTACTCATAATTACAGAATTTTGCATTTGGGCAACTTACTAGAAAGCGAGAGCCGAATGATCAGTGTGAGAGATCAGCATACACAGCAGCAGCACACAAAGTGCCTAGGACTATGGAAAACACCCATTAAAAATATAACTGTCAAGTCTGGATACATCTCCCTCAATGGCTCGTGACATGTACTTCAAAGTTAAAAGGACTGCATGAACTGGTACTGTATTTCAAACCAATATTCAGGATTTAATTTTATATTCCATTGAAAAATCTATTTCCAGGACTGCTGCTTATTAAACCTGCCCTATTAAATCATTCCCCTATTAAATACAGTATGAATTTAGCTTTCCCCTTCTCTTTTTCTTCCTCATAACACCCTACTATACCTTTCCATATAATAATTTCTGCTCTTAACTAGGAGAATGTCACATATCTCATAAAGAAATAAGTGGTAAGTTTATGCTGCCTGCATTCCTTGATCTCATTATATATACAATGTCCTAAGGCAAGAGTTTGCCAGCTTAGATTTTCACTTGCTCTATCCCTTTAATTTGTGTTCCCTCAGTGCTCTTACTGTTTATGAGCACATTTTTATTTTTCTCTGGAGATTTTTTTTGTTTAAGTCACTGGTTAAATAATCAAAATACTTCAGAGGGAAATTTAAGATTTCCTTCCTGTAAAAAACTAGAATGATTCAGTACCTGTGCTGGAACAGCATTAGGTAGATAACATTCATTTTGCTGGAGGTCTCTGTTAGCTCAGTAAGAAAAATGATTTCCCTTCCCCCTCTCTCAGCTTCAAGAAACTGGATAGGAAAACAGCGAGAAATCTTTTTGTATGCATAACCAAACCCTGTGTATGTCAGCAGCGGCTGCACCACAGCTTCAGGGTGATCACCAAGCCACACTGGGATGCTTTTAGCAAGAGCAATGAAAAATAAGTCCAGGGCTCTGACCATGGTGGGCTCTCCAGTAGGAGAGTACATGTAGGCTACTAAAGATCTCCTGCAGCTGCCAGAGGCAAGCTGCTGTATAACCCTGCAGCAAACAACTATAAGATCCTCACCGTTCGAGCCTACTCTGAGGTCAAAAATATTTAGTGTATCTCCAAACAGCTGCTGGTGAGATACGTGGGAGTTGCAGGTGTCACGCTGACAGAGGCACTAACTCTACTCCTACAAGTTCCAGATACTTTGCCACCCTTTTTAATGATCTGTGGGGAGCTCCTTGCATACTAACAAGCTGGCACGATGGAGATGAAATCCATTATCATTTCAGAGCACCTTCCAGCACTGGCAGTTTTGCACCCACTCTAGACTCTCCCTCACGGCAGGCAGGGAGAAGCAGCAATGGCTGATGTCAAACAGGACAACAAGCCGGCTTCTCCCCCAGCTATTCCCTTGGCATGTATCCTTGCAAGGCCAAAGTGGTTCATTTGATTTACACACAAGCAGCCAACCTTCCCTGAACAGAGGCCTAGTTCAGGCAATTGCCGAAGCTAAAAAGGCTTTGTTCAAGGAAGATGAGGCTGGACATCAGCACGTCCAAGTACTAACTCTTCCACTTCCCCAGCAGGAGCACCACTGCAGCACAGCTAAATGGTGTTTCTTTGTTCTCTCTTACCCACTATCCCATTTATTTTGTTTTATTAAGTATGTTTCGCAGTATAACTTTCTTCTCTTCAATAGTAAATTCCTCCTCCTTTCCTCCCTCCCTCAGCCTCAATCAGCACAACTTCTTATGAATTTGGTCCCTTCTGTGCATTGTGGATAGCACTGATTTCTGAGTTCACATGATTTTGCTTGTCTTGATTTAGAAGCTCATTCTGCTTCCACACAGAAACAAAAAATACAATAAACACCCTCTCCCCAACTGATAATATTTGATGATGACTTCAGAGAGAACAGATCCAGCCCACAAGATGCCCCTGAAGAGATCTGCTCACAGAAAAGGGGGACACGTTTCATTGAAATCTTAAGATAAATTAAATGAGACAAAATAAATTCAGCAGCCAGATAATAGCACTGAAAAACTGACAGATGGCAGAACACTGAGGTTTAGCGGAGACTCACACGTTACATGAATAATTCAGTTGGACAAACCTATATATGTGAAAGCATGTTTAGGTTAAGGATCTGGCTTGAAGAAAAATGCAGAAATATGAGCAGTTTCTTATTCATAATGACCTGTTTAAATCAAAAGCCTGGATAACCATCTTCTCCAAAATCAGCCCATGCTAGAAACTTTCAAATAGCACCAAAACCCACAACAGGAGAAGTCCTACAAATCTCATCAGTTGAGAATTCAGTGGGACTCAAAAGATACCCTTACAGTTACTGCTCCCAGCCACATTCAGCAGCTTGAAGGAAATGCAATTTAAAAAAAAAAAAAAAAGTTGCACGAATAGCAGAAAAGGCCCTAGACATCACAGACACAACATAAGTCAGGCCAGCTGCAATGTCATCTTATCTACCCAACAGGAGACAGGTCATGCTGTCCTGAACACCTGGGGATGGATAACATCCCTAGAGAGGGTATTGTTAGGTACAAAGCTGAGCAACTTCAGTGATCTAGGAAACAGAAAAAGCAAAGCACTGTTTTAGTTTTGCAGTAGGGTTATCTTAAATAAAAAAAAAAAATTACCACAAACTGCTACCTTTAACTGAACATTAGTGATGGGGACACAACATCCCTAACTACCAATATGAGAGTGCAAAACATATTAAAAAAAACCCCTACACACCACAAAAGCATTCAGAAAATAAAAAGCCATTTACCAGGTGGCTAGATGTTGAGAGGAACTGCCTTGTTTTCATCACATTCTAAGCTGGAATAGTCCTGAAATGCAACAGTCAGCATTATCAATGCTCTTAATCTCCCTAGCCTGAACAGGCTATGGACAATGTCCCAGTGTTGCATTAATTGAGGAATAACCCTAGATCCTGGCAGAGGTGCTGGCAATTGTGTGGCCTGTCTGAAAGCAATTGATTTTATAAAGCAGTTTGATCTTGCCAGAGGTGAGAAATCTCCATTTCCTAACCTGCCCCTTCCCTAGGGAAACTCTGCAGTGCAGGCTCCTTCAAAGGGCTGTGCTGCATTTCTGAACGGGAAAATGAGACTGCCATGGGGGCCTGCAGTCACTCCTCAGCCACGGCGAGAAAGCTCAGTTGCCTCTTCATCAGGGAGAAAGAAAACGGAGCTGGAGGCAGGGATCATACAGGAACATCCCACTGTACATTTTGCCTCTCACTACATGTATGTGTCATTACAGCCTCCTCTTTGCCTTTAAATAACATCTGCACACACAAAGAGCTTGGCCTTTTACATTAAGGGTACAAATTAAAAGCAAAGCCTAACACTGCAGTTTCTTGTTTAATAGTCCACCAGGTTTATAGCTGTCTTGACCAGTGGTAGTAGGAAGACCAGCAAACATATGTGAATTAACCCTACAACCAGCACTGTGCTTATGCATTACCACATTGATTCTGTTTCCTCACACAGCAGATTGGATCAGCCTTTGAGATGACACGTACTTTGACAAGGATATAAAACATCTGGAAGGAATGTCCTTACCACCACACAAATTAAAGCCTATAACTATCCATAGTCATAAGATTAAAACTAGTTCATCTTCATCTGATGAAGTGCAAACTTCAGATCTGAATAATCCTATAAAACAAGTGAAGTTCCAAAATTCTAGTGTCATTTTTAAAGATTTGAAGGCAAGTTTTTAATTGGTACAGACAGAAACATTGGCTTTTCTTGTAAGCTAGCTACAAGTCAGACACAGGCTTGCATCAAGCATCCTGTGAATGCTGAAACACAAGTTCAGCATCAACCACACAAAAATTGATCTATTTTGGTTAAAACTCATAACAAAGCCTAAATATCTTATGCTGAGGCAAAGCATGGTAAGTCTGCTTGAGACAGCTAGAAAACAAAATATGGCATGGTTATATACCACAGTCTTTGAGCTGGTTTCAAAGTCCTTTTATTTAAAGAAACAAATTAAATATTGGTCCATACAGGTACTGCTACTTTCACTAAGAATTCCTGGTTCATCTGTTAGGCATATAGCACAGAATAAGAACACTTATTTCTGCGTCGAGGTGACACTGACCCACTCCCATTAGCAGCAGGGAGATGTTTCAAGGGCAATCTACTTTTCAGAACAGCAGAACCACCACAGAAATGCAGATTTCAGTCTCTTGGAAGGTTGTTCAAGTGGGGGCGGGGGGGGCGGAACCAAATAATCATACAAAACTGAACAAATTACTTTACTCTCAGGACAGCAGTCCTGTCCTGTACTGTAACAATCAGAGGCTCAGGCCAAGTCTCTTTTGCGATATTTAAGTTATATTAAGTTATAAGGCTTATTTCCCCAGAGGATGAAATAAGTGGGGGAAAAATGGAAGGTGAAATGGCTAGAAAAGAAATGGAAGATGATTAAGAGAAATCATCAGGGATCTTAGTGCTGCATGTCAGAGACCATAGCATGGGCTGTGTGTAGGCCAAGAGATTTTCTGACAGAGACTGCAGGGAATGGAGTTATTCATCCCCCCTCCAGACAGACAGGTAGTGGAAGTAGCATTAATAAATATAGCTTTTGACTAAGGAGGATGCAGGGTGAAAGACCAACAAATACAGTTCATAAATATGTTAATGTAGTTACTGAAGTAATTTTTTGTTGTAGCCTGTACATGGCTGCAAAAATTATTCCATTCATTTTATGCGAGAGAAGCACATTAATCTTTTCTTAATTGGGGAGAAAGCAGGAGTGGTGCTAGGCTTAAAAATAAAAGTATGGTTAATTCTCAAGTCCTCTATATGCCCCATTCTGGTGAAATCTGATAAAATACTTGCTCCAACACTGCTTCTGACTCATGGGAACGTATCTGTGAAGTACATGACTAGAAATGCAACAGAATGGCTTGTACCAGCTTTTTGGTCTGCCCAAGAACAAACCTGCAGACATAAGTAAGCGCACAAACAGAAGTCTATGTAATTAGCGTTTTCATTAAAATATCCCTGGGATTCCCTTCAACTCAACATCAGACAACCCTTCACAGCTCTAGAACAATGGAGCACAAATGGACCTCCTCAGAGAGTCAAACGAGCAAGATCAAACGTGGTACATGAACATCAAGCATGTCCTTTCACTTACTGAATCAATGTTTTTTTTAAAAGGGTTACCTGCAGTTAACATCTGTCATACTCTCTGCTTTAGTTATTTTACATTGTTCATTTTTCATCTGCTACTTTTTTCTTCATTTGTTCTCAGAGGCACCCCTCATCCCCCAAAATTGAGCAATATTCTAATGTTGCAAAGTTCCTCTGTAATGACAGAAATACTACATGCAGTGATGATAAATCCCCAATATCCTACGATACAAACCACTGCAAATACAAGTTTCCAAAAGGCCTGATCCCAGGTGAGTGTGAATCTTCATGCACTGCTGCTGTTCATGAGCTCTATGACCAGATAAACTGTAACAGAGCTAGAGATGTCTTTAATTACGTTACAGGCAGAAACATACACCAGTGCTACCTGTATCATAGTCTGGAAAACTGGTATATTTGAAAGTTTGGAAATAATCTGATTTGAATGACCTGAATCAGTTTCTGATCCGACAGAAGCAAAAGTTGACAGATCATCCTGCAAGTGCTAGAAATAACACCGCCGGTTTCTTTATACTGTGGTAAGACAACACATCTGAGAAATACCACTTTTCTGTGCTACTCACTGCATGCTGCTTCTGATTCATCTGACCCATCAGGACATTCTTCTTCACCATCACATTTCCACCTGGCTGGGATGCAGTGGCCATTGTCACAAGTGAAATCTGACTCGGCACAAGTTTTCTTTGCTGCAAGAAAAAAAAAAAAATTTACTCAGCATGAATATAAGCAGTGCAGAAGACTTCCATGGCATCCAATCCCACTAAGGACAATAGTGATAACCCTGTTTTGTGAGGATTCCTTTCACATTCAGTATTGCTGCTTCATGACAGAGTTACACCAGCATCAAAGATGGGTGTTTCTTCTCGCTAGAACTCTTATCCCTCCACTTTTTAACACTGATTCACTCTTTTATATCTTTTTCCAGATGTTCGAAAACCACAAATGATCTTCTTCAAAATAATTTTTTAAGGCTTTTACTACAAAAAGCTGCTGCCTACATGGAACTGGAAGTGTGCTGCATGATTTACAGACAGGTAAGACAAACAAGTCTCACCTTCCAAGTACTATAATCTAAATAATAATGTTTTTATCTATGCAATCTATTCATCTGTCACCATAGTAGATGATCATAAAGCACTCCTCCAAACACTAAAAATCATTTCATTAAACGTCAACCACTCTGTGCTCTTTGCTATGCTTGCATTAATCTAGGGCTTGAAAAAGATGCAAGACATGAACTCAAGCAATTAATTGTCTATTCCTCTGTGCTAGTGGCACAGCACAACCAGCACCCTATAATACTAGCCAGCATCTTTCTGCTGCAGCAGAAAAAGTCATCTACAGATACCTGGCCCCTTCAGTCCGTGTCCTCAGTATCAAGGTGATCATCAGTCACTCACCGCTTTTGCGATGGTGACTTGAGTAGCTTTTCTGTTAGGAACTGAACAGCTGCACCGTGAGAGTCGTGAGCAATGGCTCACCCTTGAAGTGCGACACCTATGACTAGCTGGTATCTACCTTTGTTAGTGATCAATCTGCATATAAAGTGGTGATGGGGAGATTTGTTTCTTCCCTCTGCAAAGCTGCTCACAATCTAATAACGATCACAGGGAACCTCGGGTAGTAAAGGACCTCAGGAGGTCATCAACTCCAACCTCCTGCCCAAGAGGAGGTTGCTCTGAGATCTGACCAGGTTACGCCAGGTTTTATCCAGTCTAGTCTTAGAACTTCCCAAGATGGAGACAGCAGAACCTCCCTGGGCAATCTGTTCCACTGCTTAGCTGCCCTCGCAGTGAGGTTTGAGCTTGATAGCTGTTCTCTGATATAATTCATGTGCACACAACATTGCTACATCAATATTTCTTCCAGCAAACATTTTCAAAGCATTAAACACAAAAAATAAGTCTCCAGGGTTTGATCTTTTATTTTCCTTTCTTTTTTTTTCTTACATGAGCTGCTGTCAGGGAGGGAGCCACATTAAATACTGGTCATGTGCCCACACAGGGAACAGGAACATTACTGTGTGAGGTACTGAGGTAGTCTGCACGGCTGAAATCAAGTACTTGTTTTTGTGTTTTTTTTGGTACACACAAAACGTGCAGCTTCCCTGAACAGGCACCCAGCAGGAAAACACTGCAGAGCATCACTAAGCAGCTGTACAATCTCTCAGGATGTGCTTATAAAGAGAACATACATTTACTCCCCTTCTGCTGCTAAACGGGCCAGATTTGGGGCAGGGGAGACAGTTTTCAGTCATTCAGAACCATATATGATGAACTAATATAGAAAAAAACCCAAACCAAACAACACAACCACCCGATGCAGACCAAGAGTTTTACAAGAGACCAGTCACACTAAGAATCCAGCGGATCTTTCAAAGATGTTGCACATCTGTTACCAGAGGGAAAAGACTTTCTCCTGAACATCTTTGGTTAGAAACCAGAACTTGTGAAAATGGCTATCGTGCATCCCTTCTGGTGTATTTAATGCAAGTTTGATTTAATTAATCTGACGTATTTAATGGTCAGAAGCTCTGACCAGATACTGATGGGATATGCATGCATAACCAGTTGGAGCACTCACCTGCTCACTGTGAATTTAACTGGGTGAAATGTTAGTATCTGCTCTTACGGGAAGGTTCATCCAGAAAGCAGAGACTAGTATAATACTGGAGACATAAGAAACTTAATTTTAAAAAGGCATTTAGTTTTATACTAGCTCTCTCAATGCCCTAATGTCTTGTTTTCCATAGGAAAACGGTCCTTTGACTTACTCTCTAGAGAACCAAACAGCAATACGACTACTTTTTGCATCTCAAAATAAACCTCTCCTTTTCCCATCAGTCTAACACTCTGATCACTGTTATTTCCGGGACATGTGGATGCAAGCATCAGCGAGGGGGTCAGCCACAGAGCGGAGCGTAACAGGCATTCCCTTCAACATGGCCAACCTGCTCACAGCAGATGGTGGCACTGATTACTTTGTTCCCCTGACACTACTCTTCGGCAGCACAATTAATAGATTGCCAGGATTCACAAAAGAGGGAGAAAAGCACTATTGACAGTCCCGGGGTGTCATTTGGAAGGCGTTATTGCAGCTCCTCTTTGCAAAATGAAGTTGGGCACAACCGCTCATCAGCATTGGCCTAACCAAGAAGTGTTATCCCCGTCTGCACACCCACCCAAAGGCCCGACAGTCCCATGCCAGATAGATCAGCAGGATAGAAATGCATTTGGTCCTTTGTTTGAATCCAAGCTGTCTAATCTCTTAAAGGAGCAGGATTAAGGGAGGGGGAGCGCAAATCTTTCCATGATCATTATATTTACTTCTGCTATTTCTTTTTTTTTTTTTCCGTTTCTGCTTTTTACTATTTACATTTTATATACTATATTTTATTTGTTATTATTTTTACTACTATTCCTCTCCAACACATTGCATTATGGATCTGCAGACTGTCTTAATTCCAATAAATTCTGCTCTGTGTTGCAAACAGCAACCCAGATTATTCAAACTGTGAGAATACTGAAGCACTATCTCATTTCTCACCTCTAATACAAAACTGGAATCACTCTATTTCCAAGCAGATTCACCTTCTGGCACTCAGTCATCATGTCTCTGGGATCACAACACAGGCAGGGAGCAGTTAATTAAAATATCAGCTCTCTGTCTTTTTCTTCCTTTTCCTTTTTCAAATCCGATAACCTTTTCTATTAATCTCTCATGTTATACAGCTTTTTTCTATCAATTCTCTATTAAAAATTCATTGAGGCTCACGCCATAAATTGTCAGTGGTGCATTAAAATGTAAAATAAATAAATACATCCCTTTTAGACAATGGGGAGGACACAGGTTCATTTTATGGTTTCACCTGGCTCAGAAGTAGCCAAGCAAAATTAATTGTTCCCCCGAGATCCATTTCCTTTGCCGTAAGCAGCCCAGGCAGCTCCATTCACATGTCTCTTCAAAATGAACATAAACAAACAAGAGTAAGTAGTCACAGCATCCCTGCGCCTCTGCTCCTCGGGGGGCAAACCAATACCTGGAACAAGAATAGAGAAGGCTACTGAAGCATACACAGAGCCTTTCATCTTCTCCCCTGCTCAGATGCAGAGAGTGACACCAAAGAGACTGCCTTTCTTTTGACTCTTGCTTGATTTGCCTTTGGTATCTGCTTTTCCTTTCTCACATGTGCAGCTGGACAGATATGCCAGAAACTCCAGGGTGGAACTCTGCGCCCGTGTGACCTAGGGGCTTAGCTCCCATGGTGGATGAGCCCTGGCTTGGGCAGCTTTCCAGTGGAAGGCTTGGTCAAAGAAAGGCATTCCTGCTTCACTTCTCCAGGAAGACAGACAAGGGGGGAAAAGAAGGCTTCAGCTTTATCCAGCCATGACAGAAAAATACTCCAATACACTGAATTTTAAACTAAATTGCATCAAACCAACACAGCCCCTCATTTTGCAAAATGTTCTTTTCCTTTCCATTACTCATCTCTTACCCTGAACTGCAAGTGAGGATTCAGGGTTCATCCCTACAGCAAATTAGAAGCAGCGAACCCAGGGAGACTGGTTTAGAGTACGAACATTTATAGAGGGAATTAATAAAAAAGCAGTCATTTGGGATACGTATAATTAGACTGGAAGAAATAAATATATACTAAAAGAAACAAACCTGGCTAGGAACAGGGACTGGCTGTGTCTTCTAACAAAAGTCTCTCTCTCTGAAAGGTGAAATCCCTGACACTAAACCCAAACAGGTATCTGAATCTAAATGAGAGGCCCAGGATTCTTTATTCCTCCTTCTAACAAAACTAAACACCCTCCCACCCCCCTCATAAGCCCTCAGTCACTTGATTTAACCTCACTTAACTTTTGCCTTGGTTCTAGAGGCTTTATGGGACAGGAACATCTTTACAGTTACTCATAAAATACCAGCCCCTCTGTGATTTAATTTCCAATTCATGCCTCTTGTTTATTCCTATTTTGCACATCTGTAATACTAAGCAATACACCACTCCACAATAGCTTCATTTTTTGCTGCTCCTAATTTTCCCAAACCAACACAGCTGAAAAGCAGAGGGAAAGTATTTCCTCTCTTACCATCAACAGTTTTTTGAGAAATGCTGTAGTTGTGCCACAGCAGCAATGGTGTAAAAGCACATAAACCAGCACATTTTCTGATTACAACTTGCCTGTAAAGGACAGTTTAAACAAGTTTTTCTCCTCCTCCCCGCCCCAAAAATGAAACCCTATGTAATAATAACAGACTGTGAACATAGGATTTTTAGATTTAGGGTTTTGTTCAAACTCTAGATTGTGTATCCAGACAGAAAACCAGGCTGATGAGAGTGCATCCTTGAGCATTAACCCACGAAGGCCCCTCAGACTGCCCTCTCTCTCTGTTTTTCCTCCTCAGTAACTGTTGGCCAATTTCCAACAATTCTGAAAAGGGGGAAAACGTGAAACATAAGTCTACTCCTACAATTTTTGTAAAATTGTTTGCTGAATACAGAACAATCAAAATTACAGCTCCGCAAAAGCAGATGAGGGCAGAAACTGGCCACTGGGCTGGTCTGCAGCATGTGCTGCCAGCCAGCTGCAGCTGTGCAGCTTCTGCATCTCATACCCATGGTAGGTTTATTGCAGAGGGAAGAAGGCAATTAGGGATTAAAAAACAAATGCCCAGAAAACTCCAGATACCACAACCATTGAAAACTGGTTTCATTTGCTCCACTACTGTCATTCCTACACACAGATCCTACTCCTACTTTAACTTCCGAGTCAACACCAGACCTCCCATCAAACTGTGTATCTGTTCTCATTTGAAGGCTGAATGCTGGCTGCTTGCAGAAACTAGTTTCACCTAAGCTGCTATAAAAATAAAATAAAAGTAAAAAGCCATACAATAGAAAATTGTGCTGTGATCCTTCTGCAGCAGTAAAATAGTACAACACCGCAGGATGTGAGAATGGGAAGATGATAGTAGGCCAGAAAGAGAAATTGAAATTCATAGAATGGGGTTTCATTTCATGCTGGGAAACTTCAATGGCAACTTTGATCAGTGGCTTATCAGAACCGCTGTCGAGACTCCATATGAGAAGAAAAGCAGCACCACACAAGTTCAGAAGCCTAACACAGACCATCGCCATCACTCAGCCCTGTGAGGTACCAATGGCAGCTTAAAGTGTAACACAGGACACAAGCTAGCTCCTCCCAGAACAAAATATATTATTATTATTATGGTTCATTCCACACTTCTTAAGGACCTCAATAAATCTAGTCCCGCATTGAGGAAAATACACCCAAGCGGAGTCATTTGCTTGGCCCAATGAGGTTTTCTGCTTACCAAGAGAAAGGTAGGGGCTGGGCTCATCATTCAGCTCGATAGAGATTCTGGGCTACACAAAACTTGACAGCAAACAGTTCAGTTGTCTTCAGTCAACTCCTGATCACAAACACGGCCACCATGACATTGTAAATGCCACTCCCAAACAAAACTTCCTAGCAATATAAGAAAGCAAATATATATTTTTTTAAAATTCAACTTATGTTCACCAGAAACGTCTATATTGTGTGTATATATATGTGTATATATATATGCACATATATTCTATATGTGTGTGTGTATATATATATATATGTATATAGTTAGGAGTATAAATACTCCCAAACCCAGAAAACTCTTGGAGCAGGAGACTGAGCCCTAAACGCATACTTCGTCAGTGTCTCCGCCCTTCAAAGAAAGTCTGTGGTATTGATCCCAAATCCTTTGGCCAAGTTGTATACCCAAAGGATGTCTTAGGATCTCCTCTTAAAGAGATTTGAAAATCCTAGCCTATGTCCCACAGCGCTGCAGCCCGAATACTCTCAATTTCTGCTGTTGACTAAGATGGTATCGATTTTGCAAAGGAGGATGTGTACCAGGCAGTGTAGGACAGTCCACCCTGCTGTGGTTTCCTGGTCACAGCAGGTGGGTGGATGGCACTCCAGCCCTGGCTGTGCCCAGCTGCACCTGCTTTAGGCACCCAAACACCAAATCTTGGGAACCCAACTCCGCCAGCAGCACCTCTGCCAGGGCTACAGCCCTGTGCTGCCAAATCCTCAGCATGGGAAATCTCAGGAATGTGCTGGTTTGCAGCTACAAAATGGCAACAGATAGGATTCGAGGGTTGAAATGTCAGTAAATCCTAGTGGATGTGGACTGTCAAGTCAGTTTAATTTTCAGACAACTAAGGACACCTTGAAGTAATGAAAGGAAATATTTAACTCTCTGAATCTGGCCACTTTTTTTGATGCTGCCATCTCAGCAGGCAATTACATTAATAAAGCAAGATTAATCAGATCACCTCAAACAGCCAGTGCTCAGGCACAGACCACTGTCCCTTTGATACTCCACATGAAACACATTTTAAAGAAACCTCTCCCCAAGACCCCCTGAACTGGCCCCAGAAAACAATGCCCAATTGACAAAAACCTAGTCAAAGGGTTTATAACTGCTTGAAGCTGCTATTACAGTAACCAAAACATGCAGCTGCTGAGTCTAAACTAGTCCCTCTGATCAATCAAATCTATTAAATTAGAAGGAGAAAGAGATGTCACCTGTGATTTTTCATTAATATCAAAGGTATCCACCTTTGTGCACTTTAAATGGTAGTATGTGCAAGCCTCCTATTTAGAATTATTTAAATACATTTTCATGTTTAATGCTGAGTTTAATGTGAGGAAAATGGCAGCACCCAATTGCAGCTATGGAAAGCTACGGAAAACACACAATGCTGAAACAGCAGTTTGTTCTCATGTATGAAATTAAAGTGACTTCAACTAACAAATCCATGCCTTCGTTGCTAAATTTACTCATGTAATCAAGGCAAAAACTGAACAAAATGTTTCCCCAACATATCCTCCTCAGGTTGCTGCTGCCATTTCAGACTTCAAGAAGGGTCTGTACGCTCAAAAGTTGCTCTGTTTTTTGCCAAATATACAAGCTGGTCTAATGAATGCAGTGTTTGTCCCTACAAACCAAGCTTTACCAGCAGGAAAAGCAGGAATCCCAGAAGAGAGTTCAAGGACAACATGACCACTTGGACTGGTGTGCTCCTTCAAGGGCATTAGAGGTCTGTAAAATGTACTACTTGGGTATTCAAGACAAGTTCTCCTTTGGAGTTTGAAGGCTTTGGCAAGGCTCTGGGGCTTTCTCTTGGGAAGCAGCTTCTCTTTGCAGCTGGGAACAGCCCAGGCAGAGAGCTCAAGTGCTGCCTCACTTCAGAGGAACATGCTCCACACTCCTTCGGGCAAGGCTCCCTCCAACATCTGCTCCCTCCAGTTTTCCTTCAGCTTTCTCAGTTTTTTTAAGATCCACTCGTAAAGCATCAGTGATCTTTTAAGCTATACAAAATAAGGTTTTGTGACAATTTCTTCATTGCCATTCTCCAGGAACCCACATCACCTCAGTGTTCAAGTCTCCAGAATTAAAAAAAACAACCAACCAACCAAAACCCAACCAAAACCAAACCCCAAACAACAAGCCCACAAGAAAACCAACCAACACCCCCCCCCCCCCCCTTCTACTTCTAAAATGGAAAATCGTGTCCTTGTGCAGAGGAAGGAGGAGAAGGGACAGATATTCCTACCAGCATCTTAAATACATGCCCAGCTTTGCTCAGAAATAGGTTGACAACCCTGTCCAGCCTGCAGTCACCTCTGGATGCTACCAATCAACCTCACTACAATGTGACAAGTTGGCAGGTGTGAAGAAGTACCTGCCATTCAGTGCCAAAACACGCTCACCGACAAAATCTCACTGACACTTATCCTCATACAGCAGCAACAGTGACAAGGAGGCTGGCAAGCATACAGACAGGGTCACGTTTCAGAAAATGTAATTTCTATTACGACAAAGATTATGCAAGGTAGCACTGTATGAAAGGACTATCAGAAAACTTGCTCCTCCTAAGAGATCCGAGAACTTGAAATGCACAAGTTGTGCATGTCCTCGGTTGCAGGCACATGGGCACAGAGACATTAAATGACATGCCAGAAGTCATGAAACAAATCCACGGTATAGCCAAGGATCTGACCCACATCTTTCAGCCACATCTGCTAGAGCAGTTATCTTAAGGTCAAGCCAAAATTTCCTCTTTAAAGAAAACAGCAGCCATCACTGCTGCAGAAGTTGAACATGTTTCCAGAACTCCACACTGCTGCAATCACAACCTCTTCAAAGGATTTGGTATGCTCCTAGTTTCCAGCTTCTAAATATTTCTTTGACTAAAACTCATACGCACTGATTTTTGCTGACGGAATTGCCAGCTTTGTCTGTTTGGTCTGGGTTTTGTTTTGCTTTCTTTTAACAAGCAGCAAGACATTGTTGCAAGACACAAGCTCTTGGGTGGCACCTACGTGTATGTTATTTCACAATGAAGAATGTCTGCAAATTCCTCATGAGGCACTTGACATTATTCTGTCTTTCTATTTCTGGGAATCAAACACTAGGGGCCATATTCTACACTGATGAAACATCACCAAAGTCCATGAATAATTATTGGCCTCAGTGACCTCTGTGCAAAATTGGACGCAGATGTTTTTATGTCACCCTCTGATGTCTGTTTTCAATATAGGTTTTATAAAACTCAGCCTAAGTCAACTACGTGCTTCAAGCAGGCACCTACAAATACTGCTGTTCAACAGAGATATGAAAACATTGCTGAACAGAAACGTGCAAACAGTGAAAAACTCCCCAGACTCTGAAACTTGGGAGCGATTACAAGCCTTGGACTCCTCAGCAAGGCTGATAGTGTGTTGCAGTCCCTGGAGCTCCAAAAGTCTCCATACGCCTAAATTATTAATGGCTATCCCTCTCCGCGGGGAGGTTAAACAATCAACCCTCCGATGAAAAAAAGCCAGGCTTCCCAAGGTCAAAACATACTGGCCATTTCTGCTAGCAAATATATTACAGCAGAAAAGCAGAATTTTATTTAAGTTCACAGAACAGTTCTAATTTCTACCTATAAACATGCCTGTAGCTTGTCAGACAGGTACCAGGGAAAAAGAACAGCTGTACTTCTAGGATAAATTCACCATCAGTTATTCAGGAAAAGGAGAGAAAGGAGGAGACTAAGACATGTGAATGCAACTCGTCACTAAGTGAGACAGGACTGAGAAGGGATACGAGGAAAAGAAGGGCCTCCCTATATAGTCTCTACTTAAGATTTCTGCTCTATTTGATACTTTTAAAGTATTACTCTTTTTTTCATAGGTGGTGGTAATAAAAGTCTCTGAGCCAGTGCAGAGGATGGCAAAGAAAGCCTCAAAAGACTGAAAGGCTGCTACTTCTTGCCTGGGTTATGCTGTCATATCAAAACATTACAACACGGGGGTTTATAGGGGAGACACCATGTCACAGAAGTTGCTTTTCACAGCTTAGATGCAGCATTTAAGTTCTCGTTGCCTGAATTTACTGTACATACTGTGAGGTTAAAGTACACCAAAGCAAAACACGACACCTTCAGCAGAATTTCACACCAAGTTTGCTGAAACTCAAGTTTGCATGCAAGAGGTAAATCCAGGAGTCCTGAACTCTGTGCAGACCCAGTTACAACAAACTCCTGTCATGCTCTCAAAGCAGTTGCTTGATCTACCCTGGGGTTAAAATCAGCGTGAAGGCATTTCTGGCAGTCCTCAACCCCGGCTGCAAGTTTGCTGCTTCACTGCTAGAGTCTGCCCTTGCACAGCTGTGTGCACATTTTGCAGCCCAGATCGCTCAGCCAACATGGGCTGCGAGAGCATAAAACACATCTGCCAGGAAGCAGCAGCAATTTTCACCAGTCACCTTTGCCACTGAAAGCAGAGCAGTGTGATTACATGCTGGGAATGCCCAAAATTGCAGACAAAGTCACTTCCTCTGCAACTCAGCCTAAAAACAGACCGAAGAGAAATATATACCATTTAAGCCCTGTTTTGCAAAACTTGGCATGGATCCAGGCTGCATACTGTTACTACAACTGTGTGCAAAAACAGTAACCTGGTATTTACACCTGCAAGCTCTGTGTTTGTAAGCATGATAAAACACACACTGACAACATTCCTACAAACAAACACACATTCTCAAAAACGCGCTAGTTGCCAACAGCCCAGGTACCTCTGACCTGTAATATAAATTACCCAAATCTAATGACTTGCTGGAAACTCAGCAGAACTCAGTGCAAAACTCACAATCCCTAACAAAACAAGAAAGAGAGAGGGGAAAAAAAAAAAAAAAAAAGCAACAACCAACAAACCCAAAGGCCCTTCAGGAGTCAGGATCAATGACCTGAATCACATACTTGAGGACTCAATCCTCTCAGTAGCAAAAGGATGCCTTCTGCAGGTAGGGAACCGGGAGAGGGGACAAGAGAAGTGTAACAGACATGGGATGACCGAGAAGGTATTGACAGTTCTGTGTACAAATCTGCATGGGTGGCCAGTAGGGAAAGGCAACATGGGTCTGTGCTCCCCATTAGGGAATTTCAAGTGTAGCAACACAGGTGAGCATTCTGTTTGGCAGCCAACAGCAGGTGAAATGAAGCTGTTACTTTGCCTGGTTCTCCTGCATTTACTATCTTATTAGAAACACCATGTTTTTTGCCACTTCTATATGTGGTCCAGTTGTTTAATATTGGATCAATGTTTGCTCTTTGTCTCCTGTTCCTACTTTAATCAGTAAGTTGCAGGGTAAAAAATGCAAGAAATGCTCTATACAGTTAAACCCACATGCCACGGTTTCCTTTTCTGGGAGGCTAAAATGCTACAATTAAAATACCCACTGCAGTCTTATAAGAATGAATGCAATGAAAGGAGCAGGGATTTTTCTAAAGACTTAATCCAGCGTTTTTAGCTTTATCCTCTTTTTCTATCTGATTTTATTTTAGCAAAATTATGGCACTTTATGGAGTAAATATGTATTTCTGGGATTATGAAAAGTTCCCCTTTCTGACCATACATTTATTGTCCCAAATTCTTTAACAGCTTCAGACACCAAAAACAGAAACAGAAAATGGAAAGTAGCAATTGGTAAGCCACAGAGAAAAAAAAATAGTAAACCCCTGTACCATAATAAACACTACTGAAAAGCATTTCTATGCCATACCAATACGTATGGTATAGAAACACGCATTGAATTAACTGGGTAGCAACACATAAGGAACATCCAAGGTGATGAAAAAACCCCCCGACACGCAGACCCTGGTTCTTAGCGATCTTTAGTCAGACCAGCGCCACAGAGTCCCTGTGTGTGTACCTGTGAAGATACCTTTTCTACAGCTCTGTAAAGATGACATGAATTGCATCCAGTGATAATTTGCCAGGAATCTTGCTTTTTAAGACCACTGAGTCAGAGCTCTGGGAATTGTAAGGAATTGCACACAAAAGCATTTTCAAAAACGTCTCCAAAGCCAGCATCGTTTCAGACTGAACAGCAGGTTCATCCTCTGATCCAAGTCTGTTACGGCGGAACAGCGCCAAACAAACGTCTATTAATATTCTGCCAGGAAGCATGAGCGGATGGTCTCTTGCGTTACATTAAGTGAAGTGGTCAGGTTAAGAGTTAGGCATCGGTCATGCAGTTTTTCCATTCAAGCACAAATCTCTTCACCCATCATTGTGTGTTGTCAAATGCTTTTGTGCATTGCAATATTAAATACCAGTACCCTGGGGATGGGAAATGAATAGGCACAACACGGAAATTATGATGCATGCAACAATACCCTTTAACCTATTAACAAGTATGACCAAGCGTACTTATTCTGAGCTCTCTAATCATCAAGGCAAGAAGACATCAACAGCTACTGTGTCACACTGACAGGGCCTTCAATGGCAAGTGGGGTTCAAAGGTCCACAGGAAGCACAAAGACGCTTTGTCTTTTGATGCGAAGAACAAAGCTACCATGTGGCAGAGCATCACACATGCAATTAGTCAGGAACGTTAATACAGTAGAAGCAGATGGTGGAACCATGTCAACATTTTTAGTGGGCACATTTCCCCTTACTCTCAAGTTGCCGTGAACTGAGGTCATGGGGGAGCAGCAGGCAGACTGTCGATAAGCCAGGCCACACCAGGGATCAACATTACCCTTTTACCTACCCGTCTGAGGTACCTGTGCCCTGCCACCTCTCCTGGCACAGCTCCCATCTTTTAGACATCTCCTCTCCGCCACATCTCCACACCACAGGGCAGCACCACGAACCTCACTGCGTACAGAGGAAAACTGAGGCAAAGAGACAGAGTCTCTAACTCTGGCTGTGCTGGGACATGCTCGTGGGGAAAGGCATTAAAAACACACCTTCAGAGCCTCTTACACTGCTCATTCTTCTCATTTCTGCAGCCAAATGAGTTACCAAATAGCTATACGATTCACTTGTACTGCGCAGCTATGGCACGTGTAACTCCAAAGTACTTTACACATTTGCAAAGAGCAACTGCTCCTCTGATGCTTTTCACCTGCCAGCCGTAAAGCTCAGCTAACACAGGACAGGAACAAAAGGCTTCTCTCGTTTACCACCAATCAAGCTGGATGTGCAGAAAATGCAAAACCCAAACCAGAAGGATCACACAAAGAAATACAATACAGGAAATGCTGTGATTCGTATGACTTTGAAGTAACAGCCCTGCACATCCTTCAGACAAAGCCTCCTCTGCTGTTATTGTCAACCAGTTCTGCCCAATTCCCCAGCTCTGTACTTCACAGATTTCAATAGTACCCAGGTGAGGATGGCAGGAGCTTTCAGCTCTAAAGTCATTTAATTAAAATAAAACGAACAACCAGCAGTTAGTCAAACCGCACGTACACTCCAGCCACTACAGCTGCCGAATTCTGCAGCCCTCAGTCCAATCTGATTTCCTTTAAAGCTCCTGGCAACCCGTTAATTAAAACACATTATTTACAGCTTCCAGGGGCTTGAAACCATGGGATGCACTTGATGGAATTTATACAATTACATACAGTCAGTCCTAGCGACAGGCTCCATTCTTGCTCTTGCTCTCCTCTGCTCCCACACTTGGCTGTTTCCTTCCCTGCAGCTTGTCCACGCAGCGCCATTCGGCCTGGGCCTGCCATGGTGCAATCAGCTGCCATGGAAATGAGCAGGAAGCAACAAAGAAACCGCAAGTCTCTCACTGGAGATGGAGGAGTTGCAAGGCAATAGCATAGGAAAGCCAAGACAAAGAGAAACCAATTTGCCTGCTGCCTCTAAACACAAACAACCCTCCCCCTTTGTGCAAGGAGATGTTGATGAACAGTCTTCCCCCGATTTAAAAAACTAAGCCCCTTCCAGCCAAATGCAACTGGGCTAGGTGGATGCAGCATCCTGCCTTTCATCTTAACACTCGTTAGTGCTTTGTGGCAAAACACCACCAACAAAGTGATCCCAAAGCAAACCAGAGGACGTGTAGTTTAACTTACTTAATAAGCAACCCCCACATCACTGATAAGCAGCATCAGCTGCAGACCGATCGTCTCTATTTTGAGAAATATTTTTTCTTTTTTTTACTCCATTATTAAGTAGTCACGCTCATCAGCAATTCTCTTAACTTTGTAAGAAAAAAGCATTTTAAAACATACATTAAAAGGTATGACTGACAAGCATAACAAAGTCTACTGTGTCTTTGAACTGATTTCCAAAGGTGTTTGAGAAGGACTGAGAGCAGCCCTGCTGAGGAGGACCTGGGGGTACTGGTGGATGAAAAGCTGGACAAGCAATGTGTGCTCGCAGCCCAGAAAGCCAACTGTATCCTGGGCTGCGTCAAAAGCAGCGTGGCCAGCAGGGCGAGGGAGGAGATTCTGCCCCTCCACTCTCATGAGACCCCATCTGTAGTACGAAATCCAGCTCTGGGCCCCTCAGTACAAGACATGGGCTTGTTGGAGCGAGTCCAGATGAGGCCATGAAGATGATCAGAGGCTTGGAGCACCTCTCCTATGAGGAAAGGCTGAGAGAGCTGGGGTTGTTCAGCCTGGAGAAGAGAAGGCTCCAGCAAGACCTTATTGAGTACTTTGAGTACATGAAGGGGGTTTATAAGAAAGATGGGGTCAAAGCTTTTATCGGGGCCTGTAGCGATAGGACAAGGGGTCATGGTTTTAAACTAAAAGAGGGCAGATTCAGACTAGATATAAGGAAGAAATTTTTTTTTACAGTGAAGATGGTGAAACACTGGCACGGGTTGCCCAGAGAGGTGGTAGATGCCCCAGCCCTGCAAACATTTGAGGTCAGGGGATGGGGCTCTGAGCAACCTGATTGAGTTGAAGATGTCCCTGCTCACTGCGGGGGGCTGGACTAGATGGCCTTTAAGGGTCCCTTCCAACCCAAACTGTTCTATGATTCTGTGTGTTTTATGAGAATGAAAGGAACATAAAGGTCTATGGAACAGTGAACTTTTTCTGCTTAGGGAGTCCCACATAAACACTGCTGAAAGATCAAGCACCATAAGCTCAAGACATTCACACATATAATCCTCCCAATGATTATTACTTTTCCCCCACCCCTTCCATGTGTTTCTCACTTTTTTTTTTTCATGAGGCCAGTGACTTACCTGTGTAAAGCCCATAGAAACCATCTCTAATGAGACATAAAAAGGAGAAAACTGTGAAAATAAGCCTCTATAAAAGCCTAATAGCTTTCTTTCAGCAATACAGAAGCAGATATTGGCCTTATGCTCCAGTGCTTCATTCACAATAGGAAAGGCAAGCAAAAAGCAGAGAAAGCATTTCTTAGATGATGCTGAAGCAGCTCCACAGATTTCAGTCTGTAATTCCAAATACCCCGCTACCTGCACCATGCCCTCAGCTGGTGTGAGAAATGGCTTACCTGCTCTCAAGTCACTATAGCTACTATAATTCAGATTAGCTCTAAAAGCCTCTTTCACCAAGATGTATTGCAGTAGTGCACTGATGTTATTTAAGTCCAGATTTAGATATACTACAGCAGAGGTGTCTTTTACCACAAGAAGCTCAGAAACACAGGAGTTTGTATCAATATTTGGCTCCTGATTAAGCATTTTATCACTGTGATTTTCATAAGAACAGTTATGAATGGATTTATATGAGATCAGTGACCATAAAAATGTCTCCAAGCTGACTGTTTTATTATGTTTTATCTTTTTTTCCAGGATTGCCCATTCTGTACTGGGTCCTTGTAGGTGATGAAGTACTAACACTTTTATCCAGGACAACCAGAATGAGATGCCAGATGCTTTCTACAAGAAAGTCAGAATATGTTTTCAGACTGTTCAAAAGAAGAGTTTTAAAAGCCTAGCCACTAGAGTATGGAGTCCTGAACCTGCAATACTTCACTAATTTTCTGAGTCCCCAGACTTAACCATACACTAAAAACATCAATCTAGGTGTATAATTTTAATTCAACATGATTTTTTAAGTTATCTTTTAAGTCTGTTACATCACATATACTGGTGATACTGCATGGCTACCACTGCAGCAAATTATTTGTACCCCCCAGCTATCAGTACCCTCTAGAAACTAAGAAGTAGCATCAGAACCAAAAAATGAGATTCAGGGGTGAAAATTCTGCCTCCAGCAGGAGGGAAAGCATCCCCAAACTCAGCATATCAGAAACTAAGGAACAAGCAGAGGAATAGAATATTTCTGTTCTTCCAAACTCTTCTGTAAATAGCAACACAGGTAAGACCCTATGAAGACTATGGTTAAAAGGTAAAGTTCAAAAGTTTTGTAACTACTGAACACCATCCAGCCTGTCATCAACAGAATCAGGGCCGGTGAGCAATATCGGAATTAAACTTCCCCTCTGCAAATGGTTTCCAGTCACCTAGGCGTTGCCAAGACAACTCCAGCAACCAGAATACAAATTACTTTTGGGGTACCACCATAAACTTTGAGCACTTACCAACTCTGCATGCAAATTTAAATCACAACAATTTAAGTGACAACTGTGTAAACAGCAGAAACTATTAAACTATCACAGGAGTCAATGGTACTATAGTCAGGGAAAATGTTACTGAAGGCAGCAACAAAACAGAGCAAAAGGAGGAGGAGACACACATTAAGAAGTTCAGCCTTGTAATTCATGAGTGCCAGACGAGGGCTTCTCATTCCCTAGGAAACATCACTTTTTCTTTGACGACTTCTTGTCCTGGATATCAGCTATAAATAAGTCCCAATGTTGGGGCAAAACTTTACATGTAAAAAAGCCAGGCAGCTTGGGGTGCCAAGAGATGCCTGGTTATAAACAGTCCTGGAACTGTACATTTCCATTGGGTTTTTTTCCCAACAACTGAAAAGAAGGAAGAAGAAGAAAAAAAGAAATACACCTTCTTTTGCCTTTGGCAATGATGGATGAGGCAATCTTAAAAATCTGAGTGTTAAAGACAATGCTTTGGATGCACAAACTGTTTTGCAAAAATACTAATAAACCAAGCACAACCAGCAAATAGCAGTATAAGTATTTAGGCAACATAACTAAGAACTTTAAGATGTATGACAAGCTCAGAGACTGAAGGGAACAAGGTTTGAACCCCAAACCCTCTCCCCTCAAAAAAATCAAACCAAACCACACCACAAAAAAAACCCCAAACCCCACAGCCCTGCATTTTGATGGGAGTTTGCTAAACTGGATCTGTCGAGAACAAGCAGTGGGGCAGTAAGAATGAGAAAGATAGGTAAGTGAAATAAACCACTTGGCTACCATCATCAACAGCCTGAATATATGAATATATGAAGCAAATAGCATCAACAGACATTTAAGTTGTTACTTGTTGTGTTAGGTATGAACAAATAAAATTTATTATTAGGCTTCATATTCCTCCAGCAAGACTCTTGAAATATTCCTGCCTGGAGGTCTGGACCTTCGGGCAGCTTTGCAGATCCCCCACGCAAATGAAAGCCAGCACAGAAGTCCTGCTGTCCACAGCTAACACAGCTGCTTGGGTGTTGCTGAAGTGTTCACACACCTTTATTTTACCTCTTACAGTGACACTTTATCAAGTGAAGTGCTTGGCTACAAGAGGATTATTGATTAAAGTATTAAGTGCAAGCAGCTCAACTGCAGAGTGCCAAAAGCAAGGCCATGTGAGTCTGACTACTTTGTTCCACCTTTCCTTTTGCTAAGGTGAAGTCCTTTCTACCAGATTAATAAAGTGCAGCTTTTAAGTAAAAATTCTCATTCTCCTGCCAGGTTAAATCACTGTTGGATAGTCTGTATGACCAGGCAGGAGCCTCTGTTAGAGTACAAAACCTGGTGGCAAATTTTCCGTGCAGCTACAATCACTTGAGATGTTGATTATCCTGTTGTTAGGCCTTTACTTGCCCACCTGGGCACAACTGATTAAAACCCAGAAGAGTTTATTTAAAAAAATAAAGGGAACTCTCTTCGTGTCTCACATTTCACGAACACTCAGAAAAATATTTTCTAGAACCTACCACGTGTTGCTGGCTGGCCCAAAGATGCCAAGGTATGCTAATTGGAGAGGACCCCAAGGGTTTCATAGCACAGAGTCAAGAGATGTCAGAGACACACAAAAAATTTAGTTTTCAAATAAAATCCAACTCAGTGGACGTTCAACTTGACAGTAAAAGCATTAGACTGTATTTCTCCAAATTCTGTAAGCTCTGGAGCCTTTGCTGCTTGTGCGAGGAGCCAAGAAGTGCAGATGTACCAGCACACAGTGGTCATCGTAACAGTGGATTTGATGGAAACCTAGGTTTTTTAGTGACAACTCAAAAGAAGACAAAAATGGGATCAAACTGCCATGCTGGGCTATGTGAGCTACACCGTGGGCTATGTGAGCCCAGTTTTACTTGGATGTCAAGTGCAACTGGGGAAGAGCAGTACAACAGAGTATGACAGTCATCAGTTCTAATGACAATGTGCTGAATCGGCTGCGCCACACGGGCCTTCCCCTGCAAACCCTGCAGTGACTCTTACCTCGTGTGGTCAAAGCTAGGAGAGATGAACAGAGGTTTCAGGCCAAATTTGCTGAGCAATTACCCATTCCTTGATGGCAACGTTATAATTAAAAATAATAAAACCCCTGAAGATACAGAACTCAAATTTTCCAAAAGATCACTCCCAGTTATTCACCACTGTCAGAAGTGGCCCATTGAGTGGGCAAGCCCTACCAAAGCCAGGTGCAGGGCTTTCAAGGGGCTGAACATCTAGATCAGTGGGATATTCAGAATCTACCAATAACTTTCACCATCTTTTCATCTTTGAATCTGACAGCTGACTGGGGTTATAAACCTCAGAATTTCCCTGTCTTTCAATCTCCTAAACAACTTGTCTGCTCCTTCTCCCTCCTTTCCCATTTCAAATCAACCTGTAAGTTTTAACCGAAGTAATACAGTCTGGCCACATCTCACACTTGCATTGGTCATCTCACTTATGCCTGGTTTCGTGAGACACTACACTTCACAGCAGAACTGAGCCGATACAGAAAGCTCACAACTCCCAGCCAGATGCAGCACAGGGGCCTGCTGCGTGTGGCTGTGGTTCCTATTTGGTTCCTAGCCAGCCAAGTGAAGTGAGGCTCCCTGAAACCTCCTAGCCACCTAGAATATAGGACAAGAAGTTAGGAACGCCTAAAGCAGCTCCAAGGATCACCTTGTATGCAGACACACTTTACTACTGGAGTGGCCACTACGAGCAGACAAGATCAGAAGAGCTCAATGGCACTGAACAGCGACCAACTCCGGAGAAAAAAAGGTGGTCTGATAAACAGTAATTTCCACCAGACTCCTTAAGCTTAACACACATCCCCTGTAACTCCAACTTCAGTAAAACCACAGCAGGACTTAAATACAGCCCTATCTATGTCATCCCTCAACAATCATATACACAGAAATAACTGCTGAAGACTGGCAGCTTATTACTGAATTCATAACCCTTAGTTTCCTTATAGTTTTACCTGCCTCTGTCACTCTGAGTTAGAAGCATTTGCAGTCTGAGGTTCTGTGCACTTTACCACTTGTTCAACAGCCTCAGATCATAAAATCTGAAGTCTGTGTAGCTCTGAGGAGAAAACATGCTGCCTTCAATAATTAAGACTCCTTCATAAAGTTACTGAAGCACTAAAACCAAAATAAAAAAATAATGGTTTCATCACTGTCTTGAATGTAAGAATAAAGTAAGATCTGCTTTCAGAGTACCTGTCCTACTGCTCTAGGAGGCTGAGTCCATGCTGGCAGCTGGCACTGAAGTCACAGCAACGCAGTAATTGAACACTCAGTGGTGTGTGATACAAGGACGTGGAAGAAGTCTAACCAAAGGAATCACCTCTTTTCTCTATGCTGGCACATTCTTCATTCTCAGACTGGAGGCATAGTGGAGGCACAAGGCACCTCTGTTGCACAATCCCTCTGCAAGTAAGCGCATGACAAAACCACAGAGTCTCTCACTTCTCCGTCAAGCCCTAAAAACTACAGTAATCAAAGCCAAGATGGAAGATGAAAGAGCATCATGCTCAGCTATAACTTTCCTACTCAACAGCCATTCCCTGAAAGCCACAGTCCCCTCTGATTGTTTTAAGAGGGGAGCGGGAAAGATTTTTTCCAAGACATCCTGCTTCACACCATGGGAGGAAGATGCTGTTCCTGCACATGCACAAACCAAAGACTTCCCTAACTTGGTGGGAGTCAGACAAAGCTATGACATAGTTAATACATGTACCTGGCCCTGACTGTAAGCCAGCGGCAAGAAAGTGACTGACTTTAGTACCAACTGGAACTAATGTATAAAAGTACCAAGGGTTTCCTGCAAACTGACAAATACAGGTGAGACTTAACAGAATCAATGAGAACCCTTATTCTGAAAACAAAAACAAAAGTGGCATAAAAAGGTCTTTATGATCCTCTACTACTATGCAACAGCTACAAGGAACAGCTGTTAAGTAAAAGCTGCGTGATGTGGCTCATCTCATCCCCCCATTACCACATGCTTGTTTCCCTAAAAGCAGAAGATGGGAATAAAGAAAAACAAATCCCTCAGCCTAAAGAAGTCAAGAACCACAAATCACTATTGTTAGAAATAATTTTGTTCTAATGACACTGTCCTACAGTACTCAGCATTGGGAAGTTCAACCCCAATACTCAGTGGGTGTTCCATTTTCACTCTATGTGCACATCTCTCTGTTAGTTGCCTCTGGGAGAGGTAAAGGAACAGAGGGAAGGGTCCATCTGCACAGGGCAGGGTAGGGGTAAGAAATAACTGCACACTAGCTTTGATGCCCTTTACTTCTCACCTGTTTCTTTAGCTGTTATGGGCAAAAAGTAAGCAAAATAATGAATTTCCAAGTCAATATCAGCTCAGTTCCATCCAGGTCAGGTAATTACCTAACAGGTACCCCTCTGACATGCATGTGGCAATTTATGATGAAATGAATTATTAATGAGTACAATGTCTAAAAACAACCACCACCACCCAACCCTCCGCAAAAGCAACAAAACCCCCAAATCCCAACTGATATCAAATATGGAGCAAATGCAGCTGCAAAATTTAGAAGGCAGAAGTTTCTCCAAAAGGCCATATGTTTAACAGTCCTATTCCTTGAAAATAGAGCCACTGGCCAACAGGCATTTCCCTGCTGAAGGACAGTCATTCACATGTCCAGTCGAAACAGGTAACACAGACTCACCCATCTTCTCTCGCCTGCCTTTAGCGCTTTATTGGGAAAGAGGTGGAAGGAGGAGTAGGTTGGCAGAATAATTATTAGAGAAGGGAAGGGATCTATGCATGAACGTACAGCAACTTGCAAACTTCCTTTCTTGTGAATGACTAAATGATTCAAGGATGTGAAACTGCCAACAGATAGCAGAGCAAAACCACTAAGAATATTTTAGTAAAAAAGCTCCTATCCCCTGCCTTGGGGAGGGGGGAAGTTTTGTTTCTCATACAGCTGTCTCCACTCTTTTCCTTTTTTCTTCTTGGCTGTTGGTCTGAAGCAGTTCACCATAAGATACAAACATTTCACTTTGTTCCTGGGTCAGCTAGGTCCTGTCATACAATTCAATTGGCAGGTGAATTTTAAATGGGTCAGAACTGATAGTAAGCTCTTAAAATGAGAATAAGCTGATTGTCCCTGAGAATAGAAAAGAACAGAGGGGACACTCAGAGTAGCTGTGTCTCCAGATAACCTTTGTTATGTAATGGAGCTAGCTGCCTTACGCTGATTTTTTTTTCTTTTTCTTTTTTTCTGCCATGGAAGCAACTATGTCAAAGCTTGCTGACAGTGGAATAGCTGTTTATGAAGGAGGAACTTGGTAAACAGATATATTGCCTGGAAACTCTAAAGGATTCTCACGCTGCGAGAATCACAGCCTCTGGGTCCTGCACGCAAGTCAGATCCGCCACTGGGGTTGTGCCCTGTGCATATGCAGGCCAGGGGCCTCTCACAGTCCCTCCAAGGCTGTGCTGCACAGTGAGCAAGGACAAGCCACATATCTAAGGATACAACACACAATAGTGCCCAAATCCAAGTTAAGGACTGCGAACAGTGACCCGCCCTGCATAGCAAAGATTTACTGGTTTGCTGGCAGCCTCCTGAAGGTTAGATTTGACTCTCCCCTAAAGCCATATGCACCGTGTAATACAAGGGCAAAAAGTTATTCTGAAGGCAGATGAATTTATAAATAGTTGCTTACAAATCTTCAGGCTCATGCGAGTTTTCTGTGAGGACATCAAGTCCTTTCCTAACTCAATTCCAACACAATCTCTTGATTTAGAACAAACCCTCATCATCGTCTCCATAAGTCATCCAAGGCCAAATAGAGATGAGTCACTAATATTTAAAACATAACTGATGACGCCTACTGGCTGTGTAGAGGCCACTGTTCAAAGCTATACCCTCCTCTCAAGAAATCCTCATCAAAATCCAAATCAAAAGACAAAAACCTCCTGCTTCCCCAAGTCAAGCTTTGCTTCCAAACATAGGCTGGAAGAGTAGGTTAATCTGAATTTATGTAAACTCAAATGGAGAACAAAATCTGGTCTTCTGTGTTCTAGCTGCAGGAAACCAAGAAGTGGACAGCCACAGACACCTGCTGTTGCCTTTGCAGTCACAGTTCACAGTCTGGACTGCTTCTCTGCTTTGAGACCAGAACGGTTAACAAGTTTTTAAACAGCAGAGCAACAGAAAAACTGCAATTATTTCAGCTTCAGGCCTGTCCTTAGAGATTCAATATTATCTAAAAACTAATAAAAACATTCAGAACAGACACATACAAAAAATTTACAATATGAAGTATTTTTCCATAGTCAGCAATAAAAGACTACTTATATTTGATTTATGTAAACATAAAATTGTGGAAAATATACAGGCTGCAGTGGTATTTCTGTCTCTTTCCCAATCACCACCTTGAAAAGAATATATTGTTTTCAGCTTTATTTTAATTTATTCTTAAAACTGGACGTTTATGTCAGGTTTTATTAGTTGTTTTCACTGCTGTTTCTCAGTGTGGTTTTACTGTAAAACTTGTCACACTGCAGAATTTTTTTTTTATTCATGCAGCAAAGAGGCTGCCAGGATGAAGCTTTAGTTTTCAGCTTAGTTCTTTTATTATTGGTCCACATTTTTGTGATCTTCTTTTATAATTTTATAAATTGTGATCCCTCTTTTATAATTCTTATTTAATCAATAAAATCTCTTACAACAATGGAAGTGAAAAAGAAAAAAAAAAAATGAAAACTGCCCTCTAACCTTGCAAGGACACAGCAGAGTCCTAAATCAGTGTTAGCTGAGGTGCATCACATTCAGTAAACCCCCATTCTGCAGTTACATCATCCCACAGTTTCCTTCCTTCTCTGGACTCCAGGTGTCCCCAGGCAGAAATCCCAACAGAAGATAAAACAAGTGCATGAGTGCACACACACCAGCCTATAACCTCTTGTGGAGCAACGTGTTGCCAGCTCCAAAATCAGCTGGGAGAGGTGGAAAAGAAAGAGAGTCAATGCAGTCTCCACATTCCCCGCCACCTGCATTCCTTCCCAGGATTCATATGTAACCTGTCAGTTACAAAATCTGCTCTCTGCAGCGACAAACCTCTGGAACAGCTACATCCCAGATGTCTCCAAGCTGACCACTCTTCCAACAGCCACAGCCACACTCAGCAGCTCTCAGTCCCAACCGAATACTCTATGGGGCTGGACAGAAGCAGGGTGAGATGCCATTCCCACACTGTAGCACTTTGCAATCTATATTATGACAAGATACGTCAAGAGCGTCGTAACACCACATTCAAACAGTGACAATGCTCTCTTCTTCCAGCCCCCAGGGCACCTATATATCAAAATCCCTTTTCCAGAATGCATCTGCCTGTAATTTTACAGATTCAAAAGGTCAAAACTTCACCTGCATTTACTTTAATGCTAATCATACATTATTAAAACCATTTAGGAATCACCCACTTGCTCCAGGGCCTCCCACAGGGCTGGGTAGCAAGGGCATGTAGCTAGGGAATTATTATATATTCCATGTCAAGGACAACAATTCAAAGTCAAGCACAGAAAAGAAAAACAATAGATAAGGTAGTGTCTTAGTTTTTCTAGTTTATCTCTAAAATAACCATTTTTATTTAAATTTGTGTGCATTACACAACTAACACTGGAATCTCTCATTTGAACACATATAGCCCTTCAACCATAAGTAACAAGATGCTCTAGAAACATTCCCACATGAATTTTAATGAGCAAGTAAAAAAAAAAATAAAAATCAATCTACCCATGCAAGAAATTCAGTTGCTTCTAATCTATTTATGAGAGGCCAAAGCACCAAACAGCCTATGGAGATGGAATAAAATCACATTCATCTGAAACTCTGAGAAAAGGTTGATCCCAAATAGTCAGTCCTCTTTCCTTCTCTAGCTGTATGTATCAGGGAGCCAACACCTGCAATAGATCTACACCCTCTTGCCAGTATGAAGGAATACTGATTTTTGCCCAAGGGAAAGGATGAGGAAAACAGACACACATAAACAATGTTTAACAGCATTTCCTAAAACAATTTTTTCTTTCTTTTTTTCTCTCTTTCTTTTTTTAAATACTCCCTTTAAAGATTAGTAACTAGTTCATTCCTGACTAATTTGGAAGATTTAATTCAAAACACAGCAGAAGGCAGCATGGGAAATCTGATGTTGAGTTTAACAAAAAAACCCCAGCAAACCAACCCAAACCCAAAAGCCAACTTTTCAGGCAACGTCTTATGCAAATAGCATTACACTGCTGCCAACAGGTCTAAAAATGCTGTAAACTTTAGCATGGAGGATGGTCAGTTTTGTCTGACAGCACTGTCGTTATCATGCATGTGCTTGACACACACATACTCATACACATGCACAGTTGTTACAACCCTAACATGCTCAGATATTTAGAAAGTATTTAGAAAGTATCCAACTCTTCAACTGCTACAACTATCTACGTAGCAGAAATACACCTTTCCAAGCACCCTCAAAACCAGAAATAGTATTTATGTGGTTTTATCTTGTTTTCCAGGAGACATGATTTACTTACAAGCCAATAAACACATACATGGTCACTGTTTCTAACGCTGAAGCACCTGTTACTATTTATTGATTCAATGACCAAGTGGACAAGAGTGCAATTTATGACCAAAGGATGTACAGATGTTATGCAAAGAACCTCCCTGCTACCCTACAGCTCCCACACCTTGGAAGATCCTCCTAGTCACTTCTACAAAGTCATTCTTTGAAGAATAGACATCTGTGCTCCACTGAGTTCTCAAAACTTGCTCAAACAGATGCATGCAAAACAAGTCAGAACCCAGCATGTAAGAATATTCAGTCTTCCTGACACCCCATTAAAAACTTTGCTGGGGTCTTACGAGCCATGCCAGCATGCCACCCTTCTGCAGCAGTGAACAGCCTGATTTTTAACAATACAAGCGAACCTAAGTGACACCTGTAAAACTTAATTTTTAAAAGAGCTGCCAAAAGCCTCAGGCTGCTGCTAATGGCAGCAGGTACTTGAGCACTGAACAAATCAGATTTCACTAAAAATCTCGGTTCGGGGAGGCATGAGGTTAGTGCTTCCTCCGCCTCCCTCTCTCCTGTCTATGGATGTACACTGGTACCTCAAAGGCAAGGACCGTTAGGCGCCGCTGTAGCTCTGGTCAGTGCTTTATGAAAACAACTAATATCTGAAGCTAGTTCCAGACCACATGCTGCATTTTGACCACCCTCTCATCCATTTGAAATTGCAGATGGCAATCCTGCTCCTTAGGAAGAAAAATATTTCTGACAATAATGAGGAACAGGGAAGCATCTGGCTGTCTTCCCCTATCCTAATCTCATGGGAACAGTAGCTCCCACTCAATAACCTGACCTTTCAACTGGGTTGTGCTTGAAGTGTTCTGGTAGGTTCGTTCACCTTTTCAACCCACCTCCTGCTTTCAGTTCATCTTAATTTATTGCCTGTTTCCATAATGTGCTCCCTTTGGTGACCTGTGTATAAACAACAGTTGCTTTTACAAATCAACATTTTTAAAATTTGGTTCAAATGCTTTCATATTTACCTGACCTCTGCATAGCATTTTGGACTAAAAATCTCTCACTTCAGATGTCCCAGGTCTTATGCTCATTTTATATTTCCTTCTTATTTGCTTTGTAACATTTGCAAGAATGAATTATGAAATAAATGAAACCGTTAAGTTACAATGCTGCTTACGTTACTATGCCTGGAATAAACAGACTTTATCATCACAACATGCTAAGCCACCTAACAGCTGCCAGGACATTGTGAACTCACCACAGTGCAATATCACACATCCATCCTGAAGTGTACAGCTGAGGTTTCTCCAAAGCCTGAAAACTCCGAAGATACTTTACTTCTTAACATCATTTGAGAGGTTACTGTCCTGGAAACAGTTCCTATGAATAGTCAATACCAATGGCAAAACCAAACAGGTTTAATTCCACTCCCAAGAATGTTCTCTGCTTTTAAGACATTCATTGAAAGCATTTACAGAACTCACAGGACACCCTGAGTAATGGTTTGATGGACACATTGCCAGCAACGGCTGCTGCCAGCAGAAATGAGTGATGTTTCGACTTCCATGTTCTACTAAGTAGTAATATAAATTATGAGCTCTTGTACACTTAGAACCTATCATGTTCACTGGTCTGTACTTGTAAATGAGTAAATTGATCATTAATGTAGCACCAAGGCCAGATTCATAGCTTTGCTGTAGAGAAGGACAGCACAGCATCTCATGTCAAAGCAATAAAAATAATTCCCCAATGAAATCAAGCAAATAAACATGTTTCACAGAAAAGATCAGATCGCCCCTCCCCCCAGCTCCATGATCCAGCCTTACTGATGCACATTAGCTCAAGTTTGGAACCACTCATCTCTCTTTCTTACCCTCCTGCCACACAGTATGTATAGCACTACTTGTGCATAGGCACCAAGATACCACATGTGGCAACGAGCAGCTGAGTTTAAAATACAACCACAAGAACCTATAACAAATAAACCACAATGAAATTCTGGGTCTGTCAGGGTGAGTGTGCAGATCGGCTTGGGTTGTGCTGTGAACTACACAGGATGCTTTGTGTATTACCTTCTTTCCTATAGGTAGAAAGCATCTCGTCTTCATTTTATTACCTATTCTTGAATAATTGAGGCTATTTGCTCAGTGGTGCAGCACCTCAGCACATTAATAAAACTAAATACATTTACTCCTAGTGAATGTCCACTAACATTATTACTTTATTACTAGGTCTTTGGCAGAAGTGTGAATAAGCATGAATCTCATGTTGTAGGTCCAGGCAGCCCGGAGAGTCTCCACTCTAAGCTGGCTCTGATCCCAACAACTTTCACTGAATCACTTAACATTTCTTCTTGGTTTCCCATCTTTCATCTGGAATCTTAATATATACTTCACTGATTAAGAAAAACCAAAACCCAAACAATAAAACACATTATTTAAAGTTTGCACAGTGCTTTGAAGATGAAAAGGGCTAAGTTTTGTCACTAGCACAGCTTCAGAGAGACATGGTTTATTTTTGCTGAGGAAATTTCTGCCATTAAGTTCTGTTTGAAGAATGTATTTATCTCAAGAAAAATCTACTTTATATGAATAAGAAGTATTGTATTTAATAAAGTGTCTCAGGGTGGGGCGGGGGCAAATAGAGGAAACATGGTACAACAGGAAAAGATCCTGGATGTTAAATGCCGGCAGGATCAGAAAGCCATTTTGTCTCTCCAAGCACCCTGGAGATATAGGGGATCCCTGGAGTGATCCTACGTGTCCATGACACAAGCCAGAGCAGGCAACCATATTGCAACAAAACTCTGAGGGTCCTAAGCTTCAAGAAAAGCTTGCCTCTTGCTTAGCTGCCCTTACTTCATACTGAAGATAATAATGTAGTACAGACCTGCCCTGCGCAGTCAGAACCTCACCTACACTGATGTCAAAAAGGTTTTCCACCTGGATGAGCAGTTCTTGCTTCACTTCATCAAAGCTGCATCAGTATATACTGCTGTAATAAAGTGCATGTTGCAGAACATGACCAAAAGGAACATCTTATATGTTCCCTTGACTTCTTGCTGGTCAGAGGCATATGACAGCTAAGGCCTGAAGCAAGGAGACTACATGGATCTAGACTTGCCTGTTGTTTCCACACATCGACCCAATCCTGCTGCACAAACTGCCAAGTTTACGCTACTTTCACAAAACATGACACCACGTGACATTTTATTTTACTTTTCTTTCTTTTAAAGAAAGAGGGGGGTTGCTTTTGTTTTGTTTAATTAGTTGTAGCTGCTGGCATGTGTGAGGAGAGCAGCATCCCGGTTACAATAGTTTTGGAAGCCAGATTCATTGTGTTGTGACGGGTTGCTCAGGGTGCTCTCTACATTTTTTCCATTTCCTTGGCAGAGCTGCAAGCAGTACGATGTCAGAAGACAAATTACAGAGGCATTTACCCAGTTCTGGGGCTTGTTGTTTGCTATTCAGCCTTGGCCGAACTGGCATGATGTACTGAGTGCGCTCCGCTGCTTGTGGGACAATTTTCCTGGCACTGCAAAGAGACTTGTCATCATATCTTTGGACAAATGCACTGTGCTAAACATACCTAAGTATTTTAGGCCACAGTCCTATTTGATGTAAACCAGTGTAGCTTCACGTAAATCATCACATCTGTTTACATTCACTGGTGCTACGGATTCAGTCCTTTAACATCGTATCAGTTTGAGAACAGGGACTTACACATACAGCACTGCAGGATTTGTGTTTGTTTATTGCTGTACAAGCTTTAAAATTGTTGTAAAAGCTTCTGACACAATTATCAACCAACACCATTCATGCAAAAGCGGTATGTGGACTTTGTCAGCCTATAAATAATGAGCATTTGTATTATATGTGCTGTTACCAAGTATGTTTGTAAAATCGCCCATAGCTCAGCAACAGTAAAAGTCACACCAGGGCAAGTTTGCCAGAGAAACCCACTTCATACGCAGTAACCTGACCTGCTCTCACATCTCACAGGGTGTTACATCTCTTCCAGTAGTCGTCTTCCCCGTAATGGTCTTTCCTTTTCCCCGCAAAAGCATTATTCCTCTATCACAACAGCCATTTCAGCTTCTGATTTCAGCAGTGTTACTTTTGAGAGCTTCTTTTAACTCGCCAGTTCCTAGCTACCTGAGGTCAGGCAGGTACCTGTGTATTTCATGCATAAGCAGCCTGGTCATCTCTCCCTGCCAGCTGTCAGGTCTCATGTTCCGTCTCAAGTTTCAGAGATTCACTGAAACACTACCCAAAGTGTTTGAGCTTGTTCAAGGACTCACAGCTTTGCAGGAAGACCTTTAAGTAAAAAGGAAACTATTTTTCATGTTTAAATGAAATATGTGAGAAATAAAGACAGTGGAAACAAAAGCTCAAATTCTTCCCACTTCCACTTATCTCCTCTGGTTTAACCTTTCCTGCAAAATCAAGGCAGTGCTGCACCTAAGGCTGAGGCAAGACACCAAGCACCAGAACAAGGATTTAACTCACTCTCAAAGCACAACGGAGCTATGGAATATCTCTGGGCAGATGCTGTTATTTCATGATCTAGCTATTTCACCCCTAAAACCATGCAGGAACAAGGAGAACATAAGTCACAGCTCACCTCTCATGGAAGAGGGGATTATTCTGCTGCTGCTGCGGAGCATCCCCTAATCCAGGAAGTGCTGTTTGGGCTGGACAAGAAAAGAAAATCCCAAGCAAACTCCCTTCCTCTTTAGAACAGAAGAGCAACCAAGTACAAGTGAACTTCCTTCTAGATGCCAGGGTCCCTTCCAGCACCGCAGGGGTGGGGGGGAAGCGGCTTTTGCAAACTAGTCATGCTTCTAGGACAGTAACAAAGCACCTGGTGGAGCCCTCAATGCCACTCACAAGGGCTTGGGTCTAAACAAAACTCGTGGAGATGTAATGGACCAAATCTACTGTGGCAGGTGCACTTCTACAAATCTAAGCTGAGCTATGCTCTCTTATAGCAACCCTATGTTTACACCCACATCAAGAAATCTCGTCAGGCATGCAGCCCTGATGCAAGGAAAATACATTTTCTCAAATATGCAGCACTTTATCTATTACTTACTTCAAAGCTGCTCCAAATATGCTGTAAGGTTCTGGAAATTATTCCTTGAACAGGTTAATTCATTGAACAGTTTGAATACTTGCCGTTATTTGGTTACACAAAGAGTTTATCCTGTGTTTTTGCTTTAATGATTATTTGTAGAAAACATTAAATTGATAGTAATAGAGAATTTAAAGAAAAAATATATTGGATATATTTATTATAAATATATAAAATATAATTTTCCACTTTGATGGATGGTGTTATTGGGTAATAGGGAATTTATGGAGGAGGAGAAACCTTGCATTAGCACAATACAGCAGTGCATAAAGGATTCAAAAAACAGCTGCACTGCTGAATCTGGAAGCAAAGAGGAAAAGCTGGTCTTAGAAGGAAAAGCCATTACTGATTGTAAGAAGGAACAATCTAACTGGGAATTCAAAGCAAGGGTAATGGTCACTGGGCTTACCTTTCCAGCTGCCTCTTTTTCATGGAAAGGTTCAAAATTAGCAAATTCTGCATTATCTTTAAAGCCCTCAGTAGCACAAATACAGAAACACAGGGATTAGGAGAGAGCTCAGTTTTAATGTGAGCCTCTCATCCTTCGCTCTCTTTTCGCTTTGCCCCCCAACACTCCCATTTACCTGAGTTGTTCAGTTCCTGCACCCTGTTCCACCCCAGCATGGTCACAGCTCTGGGACAAAGACTACCCTTAGCACATGCCTGCACGAACCCCAGAACTACAGGGTCCTAATACTTTATGACAGTTCCCTTGGGACCTGCCTTCATAAAAACTAACAGTTACTAATCACCAACAAATCTATTAGGCTCCTAGATTCCATGCGTATGGGCACACATACACATGTGTACATCAAAGAAAGACATATCCTTTTTTTGTTCTTTGCTGAAACATAGTCACTGGAGACATTTCTGTTTGTCTGAGCAACACTAAGACAAAAGATGAAGTAAAGCAAACATGTCAACTCCTCTTAATTTAAATCTTTTTCCCAATTCTTTCTTCTAACAGACAGTGTCACTTTGCACCTAAGCAAACCCGAGCAATCTCATGGAGTCTTTCTGGCAGAAAATATTAAAATAAAATCTAGATCATAGAATTGAGGAAGGAGGTGCTAAAAAGCAAAAGCTATAGAACTGCACTAATGACTCAAAGCCCAGAAAATGGTTCCTGAGACTTCAGCAAGTCCAAGGAGACCTCGACAGAGTAACACTAACAGGGATGCTTTCTGAATTATCTGAAGGAAAACAATTGGAAACCAGAAGTACAGAGGCACCAAGTCTTCATCTGAACAAGTCTAACGTCTGGGATATCTTCTCATCCCATGAAAGAAGCAGGAGGAAAAAAAAAATAATCCTATTTTCTTGGAAAGGACAGCTGGAACCTGCAATGGAAATTATGCTGTTTACAGTCTGAAATGCTTCATTTTCACACAGGAGACTTTGCTTCTACACAAACCCTTTCCTATGCCGGATCTCCCAGTCTTTCAGGGGCCATCTACATTGTCACTGCCATGAGACAGAGACCATCATTTCTGTGTCATGCATATCCACAGCAAATAATAACTAGGGCCAGCCAGTCTTCCCCCATCAGACTGTGTGCACATATCCCAGGTTGAAAGTCTCATTTTCTTATGAGAGTCTATTTTCCTTCAGGCTAAATCCTTCACCATCTTTTATGTGACTCCTGCCATATGCAAATGTCAAAGGGTCATATACAAAACAGTGCGATGGAAAGGAATGTGGACATAACAGCTACCCAGGGTGGTGCTGCCTGCAGACTCCTGGTCCCAGACCACAGCGGTTTTCTTCCTTGCTGTTTTTTCAGCATATAGACATAACCACTGTGCAAATACACAATGATAAAGGAGATCCTGAGAGGCAAATGGATTTTAATGACTGGCTTTCACTGGGATCCTGGTGATGCTTTGCTTGCATTACTCAACTTGTTTGGAATAATCCTGCGTCATTTCCATGACAGAAGGAAGACTGCTGATCTTCTGGATTCATTGAATCTTCAAAAATACAGATTGCTGTCTTCCAATTCAAAAAAGTGTCAGTGACAAATTTTCTAGCAGCTATTCAGAGACTTAAAAGAGCAGTTAAGCTTCCAGCTTCCACACTCAAGTATATCCCCTTCCCTAAAAAGATTTTGTAGGCCCCCATACCATTTGTGTATTTGGAATGGATTTCCATACTTTCGAACTGGAACAGATGGAGATCAAGTGACATGCATAAAGGGCCCAGAAAATTTTCCTCTAGCAATCATAGCTTCAGGAGTTTTGAGGACTAATTCAAAAAGTACTAAAGCAGCCATGACAAGGCCAATGCCGTTGCTGCCCGTGCTGGGTCATGATAGAGCTCACTGCTGAAAGTCAAGACATCCTTCGTGAGACGGAGCTTCCCAACTTCAAAACTCAGGGTTGTTTTTCCTCCTGGGCTTCCCCCCTTTTTTTCACATCAGACAGCAAACAGAAGAGAGAGCCTATAAATTAAGTCATGCCTTCTAGAGGTTTGAAAGAACAGAAATAAAGAACAGTAATATTGATAACTGCTCAGACTCTACACTCATGGGCTGAGACACTTGCTCTTCTCCTCGCATTTTATGCCAGAACGTTACCTAGCTGGACGGCATGAAATAGCAGAGATACCATGTCTGCTCATCAGAAGAGCAACAGCCTGTTTAGCCAGTGTAACTTCACCTTGTTCCACCGTGATGCTACAAGAGCTCCACTATTTCTACATGACCTCCATGAACACCATTCCTGGAGACCAAATCGCTCTCTGGCTTCCCTCTTCAGAGCCTTTTCTGCCAACCTTCACACTTTGGACAGGCAGGCTTTACACCAGCAGCAACCAGCCACAACCTAGCGGCATCTGCACTCACTGGTGCCTTCCCTTTTCAGTGCCAGGTTATATTACAAGACCCCTCAGGAACAAAATGTAAAGGCCCAGAGGAAGATCCTTTGCTGCAACAGGGCAGGATTTCCCACAAGTGCCGATTGCTGTGACCCTAAAAGGAGTCTTGTTTGAAATAAAGTTGGGTGAAGAAACACCTTCAGCAAAGGCTGCTTGGGACTGTATAAGAGGCCTTTGGAAAACAAAGATCCATGTGAAAACAACATGTCATATACACGGCTTCAGCTAAAGGATAGAGCAGCTGTCCTAATGTATTATGATTCAGTGTGGGTGCTTAGGGCTCCTTCACTGACACTTTACCCAATGTTTTATTTCACATTTGTTGCAGAGCAGGCAAACGCATGCTAAGAGTCATCCCACAGCCCTGACACACAGATTTGCAATACCAGTGACATACTTGTACCCTTGGATCCTCAAAGTTTCCAAAGAGACACAAACATGACCAGGCTCTAGTTCTTGTATCCTCCTGGAGTACAAGGAAACCTGTACATCCCCCAGACCCTCATGGGAATCCCAGGCATGAAAAAGCAGCAACACTCCCCAAGCAGAGGAACACGGAGGTGGTTACCTCTCAGAGCTGCCCAGGATAACTTTACCCCCCATGCTGCTGGCTCTGAATAACGTGACCGGGTCTTTTGAAAGAGTCTCCACAAGTTTAAGAGCAAGTCAGGCTGAGAGCAGCTGTAGAGAAGAATAGAAAAAGGTCTATTTCTCAGGAAGATCAGCCTCCTGTACAGGAAGGACAGGGTGCCCAGCGTGCCAGAGACAAGTTCTTTGCCAAAACACCAAAAAGAAGCAACAGAAAGCCGTAAGTCAGTCTGCCAGTTCCACAAGCACAAACTGACCCCAAAGCTAACACGGGATTAAAAGAATTACTTTTCTGTTTGTAGTAAGCAACCCTCTCCAACAACACTATAAAGCTCACTATTTAAGCAGTGAGTGTTGAGAACACCTGACAACTATCAGCAGAGACAACAATAGTTAAAATAAAAACCAAGTAAAATTAAGAAGAGGCAAGCACTTTGGTTACAAGTTCCGCATTTCCCCCCCAGAAATAGTGTTTTCTACATAGAGAAACAAGTGTTCTGGTTATGGCATGCGTTAAGCAACCATGGAGGAAAAGAAAAAAAAATAATCAGAGCATGGAAATCACAAAGCAAGCTAAACAAAAGCAAAGAATTTTCAACATCCTAACACAAGAGAAAATATTTAGAAGTTTAATTAGCACTGACCACTGTACATTAGGCTTTTTATTTCCCAAGGGACCTGACATTTTGGATGCTGCAAAACACTGAGAAATATCAGCTTTTGCAGAAAGTACTGTTGTTAGAAGTCTAAACCCCACTTTGAAATACAAAGACCATTTGCACAGCATTAAAATAACAGCTGGAACTGTCAGTCTAGACTCAGTGAGAGGAGAACTACTCAGAGGAAGCACGTGAACCTGCTAACCGATGTACTACGGAAATTTTCGCGGGATGTTGCCTCGCATCCTTGTGCCTACAGCCAAGACCACTGACAAGAGCAGAACGGCATCTGCTTCAGGGCAGCCACTATTAACTGACCTGTGTTTCTCCATCTGCCTTCAGAAAGTCTGCAGTACAGTTGGCCAGTTCTGACCAATAAAAACTTTAAATCCCATGTACTACTATTCCTTCATCAAATCTTCTGTCATTAAGATCTCCTGCAGTGTAAACAAAGCACCCTGCAAGCTGCACCACAGCCATGGCTGGTCTACAGGCAGGCAAGGCATACAAAGCTGCTGCTTCCAGATTTGGAGAAGAAATTCCCAAAGGATTTCCTTTGAAGGGCAGCTGAAACTGCTGTCACTCTGTGGACTATATAAAACCTCCTGGTTTCTTGGGAAGGTTTTCTCTAGAGTGAATGTACTGGATCATGTTGTATTTCACCACAAGTGATGCACAGCCTCCTCCTCTCTGCCCTCGTCCGATCCATGTTGAATGCAGGCACCAATACCTCCATGCAAGCCTTGCTGACCAAGTCATCCTTTCACTGTGTTTTTGCACCAAGCAGGTTTCCTGTCCTTCCTTTAATACCTGGCTATCAGAGTGTTTGCTGGAGTCTCCTTGTCTCTTGGCTGCTCCAATATGCCAACAAGTCTAAGGAGCTTGGGTACTATTTTCTGTGTTTCCCCATTTCCATGAAGCCTCCCTTGAGTCACTGCCTGCTATTCCATTCAAACCTCTCCCAAAAGCCCCAGCTCTATCACAGCCCTGAAGAGAAACCTGGTAGAGGCCACTCCAAACAAGAGGTTTTGTTGTGAACAGCAAACTACTGACACTGAAACCAAACTTGGCAACAACAGAGACTTGCTTGAGGCATTCATGACAATAAGTTGTGTGGTCTTCTGAAATAAATGTGGCCTCAGTCATGACAAATGCTCTCAGTGACTGGTATCTATGTTTTCATGTAAATAAAAAGGGGGTTGATCTGCTTAAGGTCAATTCCTAGCATATCAGTTTATATTTGCATTGGTTTTATTTTCTTATCCATTTATTTAATGTCCTTTGTATTCCTAGAATCCAAGGTCTTCATGACAAAGACCTCAATGTCTTTTTTTTCTACAGAAATAAACAATAGTGTTCACTTCTGCTGGTGCAAGCACAAAGCCATAGGCACATTCATCCAGGGGAATGTTTCAACGCTGTACAGCTCTCCACTGTCACAGGGGGTCTGGATGCAGTCATTACTCCTGTCAATTTTTAGGACCCAGAGATCAAGAAACAGCTTTATCATTCTACTCTTTGATGAGCTTAGATATGGTGGCCCCTGGAAGTAATGACGACCATCTGTGTTTGCCTAGGGTTATTACAGGGTTACACTGTATGAACAGGAGGTCACTGAAAAGGTTCACTGACTTCAGAGCCTGTACAGCAGGTGAGAATTTGACTCTTTCTTTGTCTAAGACAAAAGCACAGAGTGTCTGCTCCTGAGCCTGTGGGACAGAGATCTCTGCACCTTGGCTCTCCTGATATTTTCAGTTGGCCGAGTGAGCTGCATTCACGCTCAGAAACAACCAACTCCCCGCCCCGAAAACCAGTATTTGTTCACATTTATCATAGAAAAAAGGGACCAGTTATAAACACACACCTTTGTCCAGACAGCACCAGTGACAGCTGTAGTATGACATGCACTTAACTCCATACAGAAAGCATCTGGCAAATTTTGTACAAAATCCAGACAAATTTACAAATGCAGCCCCAATACAGAAGAACAAAATCTGTATGGAAGCGATTCTGCTTTGAACTGTAAATGTTCTCTGAAAGCAGTGCATGTCAGTGTAAATCCACTCTGCATGCTAACTATCACTCACAGAGCCCTCTTAAACTTTGAGATGTTTGCGTGGGGTTCTCCCCTCAAGCGGCCTTTCAGCTGCTAGGATAAAACCTTAACAAGCTGCCTCCAGCCCCTTTTGACTCGAGAGTAAAACTGAAATTGGAAGTTTTATCACCAAAACCAGAAGCAACCTGAAGCTTTGCCAGATCCATTGCTGCTGGTAGTATGTTCTGTTTCCACATAGCTACTAAGCTAAGCTAACATGTGACACCTACATACTGTTAAGTATTATAGAGTATATACACTAGAAAAGTAAGTTCCTGTATGTCTTCAATTAATTATTGAATTCAAGCAAAGAAATGCATGATCTTTCTGGTAGATCATTCAAATAGAATACCTTTTTTCCTTCCCAAATACAGCACTGTATTGCAGTGGGAACCACAGTTGTTTAAATCAAATGCTTATTTATAGAGCTAATTTAGATTATAATAATTTTTCACACATAATTCATACTGCACAAAGACACCAGGTTCAGAAGTTTATCATAACTAGAAAGGGGCAATGTTTATTTACACTGTAGCACCCTAGAGATTTCCAGTTTTCTCACAAAGCACCAAAACCTGTGGGAACTATCATCATGCAGTCACTCCCTCTTGATCATGTGTTAGTTAGAAGGGAGGGAAGAAACGTGCTTGCCATAAGCAACAGCGAGTAATTGAAGATAAGCCCATTGGATGTGCAAAAGTACTTTAAATGACTAGTTAGAGAGAATGGTGGTTTTCAGCCCAACTGACTGCCAGCAAGTCTTCGTAAGTTAAGACATTCTAAAACCAAAGGAAGTTTTTCTCTCAGTTCCTTCAGCATTACCCAAAGGAGTCTCTGTGGTCCAAAACCAAATTTGGCCATGGTTCCAAATGAACAACCGCCCTTTACTATCAAATCAAGTTATACCTGCTATGAAGAAATCAAGCAACATCAAATACACATTTCACCTTTTAAATCACTTGGACCCAAATGAAACTGCAAGGTGCATCCAACAAAGGGTTAAAAACATGTGTCTAACTCTTGTCCCTGTAAGCTTACAGTGCTCTAATTTTGATTATTTTTAGAGTGCACAGTTTTTGTCACTTACAAAAACAAAACTAAAGTTATTGGTTTACAGATTTTCATTACTCACACTGTAGTAAAAATAGAAAAGCATTGTTTTTATAATCTTAGCATATCGATGCCTTATGATGATCCAGTACATTACATTAAGACCAAGAGAATTAAAAGGCAATAACACACTTATGTCAGAAGCTAATATAGGCATCTCCACGTACTAAGCGCTGTTATATTTAAGTGGTCTTCACAAGAACAGCCAAATCTTCTTTATACACAGTACAACCCTTGTTTACATGTCTGCTCAGAGCAGCATGATTAACTTGACTGGGCTTGGTAACAGAGCAGCACTCTAGCCCGCAGAGTGAGATACGATATAAATACTCTCTCAGGAAAAGGCTAAAGGCAAGCCTCAGAGCTGACCTTCTCAGACACTCACATACAATTGTGTCGTAGCATTTAATTAGTCTGATCTGACCTGAAAACCTTTACTATCACATCAGTTCTGTGAAAGAACATGCAGCCACAAGCCAAAGTAGCAGTGACTCAAAACAAACTCAACCTACTGCTGTAAAACATTCAGAATTAAAAATAAAAGATATAATAAGTGTTTCAGTGATTTTTAAAATCACTAAGTGTTGTCAAATACTCATTTCTGCCAAGCACTGAGCAGAAGACACTGAACTACCTCTGGGTCCCAACAACTGTAGAAGAGCTCATTAAAAATGCATCCAAGAACCAATTTTCTCATGCTGCAAGTCAAGTTTTATTTAAACAAACTAAAAGCCAGACAACTAAGAAACTACAGGGAACCAAGCAGCACACACATCTCAGAATCTCCGAGGCTTTGTGCTGGAGAGCAATCACTCAGCTCTGAAAGCCCAGCCTGGACTCTGTACAAGAATACGAAGAGCTTTCTGCTTCCCCCCTGAATCCCTAATTCCTCAATCTGGGAGGAATTCTGTTGGGAGCTTAAATGATGGGCATAAACACAAAGAAAATGGAAGTTTCTAATACTTGGTCTTCTGTCTTGGTTCATACTTTGTTTCCGTAGATATGGCAGAGAATGGTTACCTTGTACTCGGAGTCCCATAATGTATGAACATGAACCTACAACGCCACAACTCACCCAGGATGCATTATCTCTTGAGTTCCCCAGCTCCTCAGATTTTCCTCCATTTGCTGACTGCACTCACCTCCTAAAATGTGACCCTTTGAACACTTATCCTAAATGCTCAACAACCCCAATTCCAACCCTGGTCATGTTCTTTCACTCCCTAGGTTTGCTCCTATGCAGCGTTGTGCAGTTTATTTTGGGTTACAGTCCTTCTCACACAGCCTGAGAGCTACACTGAAAGCTGAGCAGCGAGTGAACGTGGTGGAATACGGAGCAAGGGAGGTGTGCACGTGACTGAGGAATCACAAAGCTTTCTATGGTGAAGTCAGTCAGTCTGTTTCTTGGTTCCTCCTTGCAGATGTTCAGGTGTTTCTAAACCAAAACTCTTGATCTTTACTCCCGACCCCTCACAAACTCTTTTCTCAGTCAGTCAGCAACTACCCTCATTATTATACTACTCACCTGTAGTCTGTGTCTCATTTTTTGACTCACGCCTTTTTTACACGTACCCCGTCCAAACAACACCTTGCACATCCTGGGCTCCTCTCTGCTTACAGGTACTCTTCTGGAGTCTCATCAGTCCCAGTAAATTGTAGGATCTTTTTCTCTGTCCTTGAATAGATGCAGCCATTGCTTTCAGCTATCTACCTCCAGCCAAGCAATGGTAAAAACAAGAAAAACTGACCAGCACTTTGGCACCTTAGCCCTCTGCGTGCATCCCTCCGATGAACTCACACTCCTATCATATTGCAGCAAGGGACTAACCACCTTATCTCTAGCCTATTTTCAAAGTATTTTTTTTTTTTTCTTTCCTTCACATGGTCACTAATGCTTCAGAGGAGCTGCCATAACCATGTGGAACCACATTACTGCTTTCAAATACTTCCTTGAAAATGCCATTTGCAACACCACCTAAGAAAAACTAAATACAGGTAAGTTTGTAATGTGCTTGTTCTAGCAGTTATTATGCTGACCTTAGCACAGCAACATCTCCTTACACTTCCCCGTGCACATACTATAACCTCTGTCTGTCAGAAATGGTCTTTTTATCTGCAGTAACACAATAGCAAATACAACGCAGTCCCAACCACATTAATAATAAGAACTCAAATGACAAATTATGTTACTATAGTCAGGCTAGTCCTTAGGTCTCTCACCCAACTTGCTGGTCCATCTACCTACCCATTTCTAATACTACTTCAAAAATGACAAACAATATCTTTTTGACTGGCTAAAATAAAAAATGCTTGTCAGCCCTACTATGTTTGCATCCACCATAAGTTTGAAGGACTTCCAGAAGCAACAAAGCCAGGACTGACTGAAGTCCTACACAGCAGTGCACAAAACTCCAGGTAAGTTTCATTCTGCTTTTACTTTTGCATCCTCATTTTGGTAGGACAACCCCCAGAGATGGCTATTCATATGCAACGTGAGGTCTCCTTTTCGTTCCCTGTGCCAAAAATAATGCATTACCATCTGTTCACAACTAACAGACATGAACTGCTTCTGCAATGATCCTGTGTAAGAGCTGGAAAACTCACACCAATCTCTGCCCAACACAAACACACAGAGACAAAACTGATGAACACACAACAATGCCATCCCCTTAACCATGCATGTCCGTCCCCCTTCTCATGTCACCAGCAGAAAGATGAGAATTAATAAGAATGCTGCTTCCCAAGAGCTTTGCTGAACTGAACAAGGAATATATCTGTCTGGTTCTGTTTTATTATTTATAACACCCTAAATCTCTCTCGTAACCAGCCAGTGCAAAGGCAGTGACAAGAAGTGAATATGAATGGAAAGCTTCATAAACATACAAGAAATAATGTCAAAAACCCACAACAAATTTCTTAGAAATAAGAACTCAGAACTTCAAAGTCAAGTCAACCAAAAAGCAACCTGTCAGGGCAGTAACAAAAGGAAGCTGGTGCCATGCACACGGCAATTACTCCATCTGCAAATTCTGCTGAAGAGCAGAACTGACTATAAAAAGAATCACATCCTGCAATGGAGGCCCTCCCTGCTAGTCAAGTGAAGGAAAGGCACCCTTCCAAAGACAATATAAGCAAATGAGGGGGAGAAAGCTAAGGGAACAGAACAAAAGGAACATCCCAAAATACTTCTTACAGTCCATCTCCTGATTTTATGTGAATAATTGAGAGCTACCAGAACTACAGAGTCACTATTACTGCATGGCCATCATTAGCTCAAAACATTTCTTGAAGCTACTTGACTCAGAGGGAAGAAAAAGATCAAGGGCACACACGGTTGTGCTGCTGGCATCAAAATGCTGAAATAGCAGTAGCGTATAATGAGAATTTCTCTTGGTATACCAAACACTGCCACCAGTGGGAATGGAAATAAAAAGAATTTGAGTTACCTATTGATTTTAAGGCCTATACAAAATAATGGCAATTGTTTTGAATTTACTTTTGCAGAAACCTATGCTCCAAGCAAAGGCTTAAACCTATATTATTTTTTTCCTAGGATCGAAAAGCATGCTGCAACTCTCATGCACAATCATAGGACTACCCAGTAAGATTTCTGGTTCAGAGCACTGACGATCTATCACCAGTCCCCACTCCCCTTTGGTGAAACTGAAGATGAACCACAGAATCCTTTAGGTTGGAAAAGACCTTTAAGATCATTGAGTCCAATGATTTGACACTATCCCAGAAACAGGAGGATGCTTACAATACTTTTAAGGCCACCAACCAGCCTCTGCAGGTTTCCACTACAGAGAGCCTGCAAGTTCAACTTCAAGGAGTTACCTGACATTCACTTGTGAAAAAAGCATAGAAAGAAATGCAGTAGTTTCATTTACCAGCCTTACACACCCTTCTTACCGCTCAAACAGTGGTTGACAAGGCAGGCACCTGACTCTGGTTTTGGTGCTTAAGTCACTGCTCCTACTGCAGACTGAACTTCCAAATACATCCTCAAAATGGAAGACAAAGGGCATCACCTCTTCAACTCTCACTGGGACTTCTGGGTCACGCGGAAGACAGGTTGGCAGAAGAGGCAGACAAGTGCTCTTCAAGAGTAGCTGGCATTTACTACCTTGCTGTGCATTACGCTTACCTCAATGTTCAAAACAACTCTTATGCAGGGGTCTGCCTCGTTTTGGATGCTGGGATTTGAAGTTTTCCTTATTGTTTCCTATCCTGGAGAATCACTAGCAAACATCAACCAGTTCAGGGACCAAAGAGATGCATGACAGCACTTGCTTGGTTTTTAAACCACTTTATGGAGAATTTTTATAAGATCAGCTCACAGGGAAGACCAACTGTGTTTTCCTCAGCTGCCATTACGTCTAAATGAAACAAAGCTCTTTTCCAGATTAAACTGATAAATTCATATCCCCGACAATGCAAGTCATATCCCTCTTGTTTACTTCAGCCCTCTCAAGGTTTTACCTAATATATTCATGCCTTCATCACCATTTGAGCTTAACAAGTATGACTTCGATTAGGAAGCTCACATCTTTTTAGGAAGGCAATGAAGGGGAGATTTCCACCTAATCCTGCATATACTGAAGTAGAAATTAGTTCTTTTGCTCCATTAAAATGAAGTCTCAAAATACTAAAATTGTATTTTTTTTTCTTAATTATTCCTGCTGTTGCAAAACGACCAGCACATATGTCACTGGAATAGAAAGATCAGTCTCGTAGGTAATAAGTTTTATTGAGTTCTCGCAACCATATCATCCGTCCACCAGACTTTAATTTGCCACATGAATGGTTCAGCCTAACACCAGCTCTTGGAGTATTTGGGTAGGACAGAGTTCACGCTGAGTGCTTTCCTGAGCCAAACAAAAGTATCCTCCAATGTGTACACTGATTAGAGAACAGTTCCTCCCCCCACCCCCACCCCTCTCCACAGCACTATTTAGATCACTTTTTATCAGTTTAGGAGCAGATGGCTAATTTATATATGGCTATTTTCATGCAAGCTTTACCCACATCTTGTTTGACCACACTAAAAACAAAAGGAAAATCTCCAGGGTTGACATTCTAAAGCATGATGGGAGGGAGTCAGTCTTCTATATTGGTGAGACCAATTACTGGGGAGCCCACATCACAGCCCTGTAAAAACCACACTCCACTTGAATGGAGAGTACTCAGGGCTGAGGGCCAAATCTTGTACTTGACAATCTCAAAACAAAAAGGTGACCTATCAAGGAGCTAAACTCGGTCAAAATGAAAACAAAGAATGAATCCCAGAACCCCCCAGAGTCTGACAGATGTGAGCCCTTGCAAAAGCCTTCAGCATTTTCCTTTTTACCTGCTTGTTTGAAACATCACTGCATAATCAGGACAAATTCCTGCTTATTGCTCCATGCATGTCTCCATCCAGAAGAGATCCTGGAGTGAGACAGTATAGCAGGCAACGGTACAAGGGGACAACAATTAGTGGCAGATCTGACAAGCTGTGATATCTTTGGAAGTGATAAATCCCAGGATTTACATATATATCCTGTATTACTAAGAAAAGCCAAGCATTCTCAGACTTAAGCAACATCTGAAATCTGTGTCTGGCTTAAATGGCCATGGCTTAGCTTTTGGCCATGGCTTAGCTTTACTTTTCCATCATACCACTCCTCCCAAAAATTTTAGCCTAAAAATATAACCAAATACAAAGTTTGGAAGGAAAAAAAAAAGTATATAGTCAACTTGTCCTTCCCACCATCAGTGAAGTCAGTCCACTCAAAATACCCAAAATATCAAATAGTACCTGGTATTCAAAACCAAGAGGTAGGAACTTCTTTCTTTTCATGAGTAGATTCCTGATCCCTCTTCCCCCCATCCCCATCATCTTCAGTTTCACCAAAGTTTCTCACTCTTTTGCTTTAAAATGTTTAGATGAGTCTTGTATCAATATTCTCAGTATAAAGCTGGGGGGGGAGGCGGCCATGGGGACAACACGGACAGGGATGAACAGGACACGACACCCACTTAACTGGACATTTGTAATCTTGATTTTGCTGTATTTTGATTATATTCAGTGAGGAAATTATTTAAACTCCATTAATACAAGCCACATTTAACTCAAATTAAGGACATAACCACAAAATTCTGTAACAGTTGGCTAAAGGGATTTAATTGAAATTGATGCAACTTTTGCCTATGCATAAGCAGAAGGGTAAGCAGAATACCTGTGTACTAAGTGGAATATTCATCTGGAAAAAGGGACACATTTAGTGGTATTAATCCTAAATAAATGACAGAATTGTAATCAGTTTTGTGGAGGAAAGAAAAAGGCAATTAATTTCAACTTACACTGAACAAGATACATGAGGGTAAAATACTGACAAAGCAGATGATTCTGTTCTCCTATACAGAATGCCAACTGGCACCCAGTTTCAAAATGCCAGTTTAAAAAAGAAACCAAAGAAAAAATAAAGAAATCAACTATTTGAAAGGCTAAATTGCACATAACTGCATCACAAGCAAATTATTTTCTCTGCAGGAATATAAGAGGAGAAAAACTCTACTGTAGTTGAGGGAAGCAGCCACCTACTTTTTTCAAAACACGTGTATAAACATGTAAGTATCCACATGTTTATGTACTCCCCCTTTGTGGCCAAGACCTATGTGACCTCAGGGACTGAGTACAAAAGTCAGAAATCTGACAATTCACTAGTCCTGTGTTCAAAAGACAAAACAGCATGATACTTGGTGGTGCAATACTTTTTTTGGTATTCTGTATTATTCTGCAATAACAGAACTCAGTGTTACTAATGATTTGAAGGGTATCACCCCTCACTACCCTTCCAGCTAACAGGCGAAGGAAACCCACAAAGGGAGGACTGGGTCCCCGTTTTTAAACAACCCACACAGTTGCAGCTAACACAGATGCAGCCCAACATACCTGTCACTGCAGAGTCTTGAAAAACAAACAGCCAGGGTCCTCACTCACTGTCTACAGATGTTCCTCCCAGGGAGCTGTAGCCAACTGCTGTGTGTACAGATCCCTCTGAGCTCTGCCCAGCCATGTCTTGCCAAAGCTGTGACATTAACATTGCCTTAAATCGCTGCTTTCATGCAAGCAGGGATGATCCAGGTCTCCATCATTTGTCTGCACAAGGTTTTTAAACTTCCCTCCCAGATGGAGCTGCAGCAGCTGGACTGTGCTAACCACCTGGTCCCTGCCACTACCAAAGGTCTACACAGCAAGTCCCTTTCACGTGCACTTTTCCACTCCCAATACTGCCTACAAAACACAGGCACGTAAGAACAATGACCTGCCTGAATAAATTTAGTGCTGAGATTTCTCTGCTCAGCAGGAACCAGGTACGATCAAGGAGCACACGATGTGTCCTCTCCCAATAGCCAGAGACCTGCGTAAATTGGCGTTGGTGTTGGACATATTGGCCTCCAGCACAACACAAACATCTCATCAGCATCTTGTGAGAGCAGTCATCATGTGAGCTGAATGTAACCCACAGTTCTTGCTTGCAGGTTCCCCCCAAAGTAAGTATAATATACACTTCTTTAGAAAATACACAGTAGTTTAGGAACAACTGTTCTAACTGAGCATTAATTTTACTAAAATCACATATTGAAAGCAAACTGTCAAGCAAGATTTCCTGAACACCGTTAACTGACCTCCCTTGCGCATTTACAGTATAATATAGACTTCTACATTCCTGGGCTATTTTCGTTCCCTACCAGCTAAGCCTCATATACAGAGCACAGAGTTACTGAATTTCTCTCTTCACCATTTTAATTCTATACATGGTTATTCGATCTTCAGCAAACATTATCCAGTCTCTCCACAAAGCTCACAATTCCCTTGTGACATTTTACAGCACTCTCCCCATAGTCTCCAACTCATTTTAACCAAAAATGTATATGCAGTAAATAAATAATAAAGGGCTTGAAAAACACATCAACTGCACGCAGAAAAGGTCAGACTAAAAGGTCACAGTTTGGCAAATGTTAAAACACAGGAAAGCTTGTCATATAAATTGGAAGTGTTGTAAAAGTCCTTGCTACAAAACTACTACCAACTTTGTGTAATTTTGAAAAATTATGAACTCTGAAACTTGAACTATTAATTGTTGAAGGCAGACACAATTCCTCTTCTTGTGCAGATGCCTCCTGAGCACCCCTTGCCTGGTTGAGACAGCTGCACCCCTATGCCCACCGGAGATGCAAAGGGACTCTCACTCTACCCTCAAACCCAAGAGGCTCTCAGTATCATACAGCAGTTGAATCCCAAAATACACAAAACAACATGTTATTTCCATGCAATTCAATGTCAGCAGTTCACACAGTCACTTGGGATTCCTTCTTCTCTTACTATTCAGGTTGCAAATAAGTTTTTTTGTGCTCTTTTTTTCTGTAGTCAGCAGTATGGTAATCCTTGGAGAGTTACCAAGCTGTAGTAGTTAAAGCCCAGTGTTCAACAAACAATATTCTTGCTATAGGTCATAAAAAAAACAAAACCAAAAACAAGCAAACAAAAAAACCCCAAATAAAACCCCCACAAATCCCAGCCATACACAGAAAGCAAACTTCTGTAATAAATTTTGACAAAAAACTATACTGTTGTAAAAGTATAATCACATTACTGTTGGTAAATCTGCAAGTATTTTCATGCATTCTGCTTTAAGATGAGCTGTAAAGGAAGAAAATTTATTACTGCACCCATATTCTATCTCTGCTTGGTGTTATGAAATGCAAAGGAAGTTTTCTCACATGAAAATAATTTCTTTCTGCTTTTTTTTTTTTTTTAATCAAACATGCAGGTGTCATCTCCCTCTGAACATGTCAGAACTAGCAAGCTTATGTTATCATGGGTAGCAAACAAAATCTGATTAACTGAAATGGGGGGGATTTTTTTAATAGTATTTAAACCTATTAGATGGCAACAAGAAACTTCTGTTTCATTAAAAACACTTGAGAAAAAAAGCTTGTTGTTAAATATTCAGCAACATTGCTCTGTCAGTAATGTACTGAAAACTCTTAAACCATAACCATGGATCACACAAAGAAGCTCTCTCACAAAGAAAAGATGAAGCAGCAACAGCCCTGCTAGTTCAAGTGACATGAGCAGGGAAAGCCACAAATCAGACAATGAAAAGGGAAAAAAAAAAACAAAACCCAACATACAAAATATTCAAAAGGTTGGTGGTGTTTCTTTCCTCCAATCACAAGCAGAACTAAACTAATTTCTATTTTCTAATGTGCTTCCCTTTATAAAATGTGTTCCAATTTCATCTGTTTTCAACAGAAGTGCCAATAGGCTGTGTACAGAGTGGAAGCACACATATCATTTAGACATAATGTAGCAGCTAAATTATCTTTGTGGTAAGGGTCTGTTACTAAAACACTTCAATGAAAAATTAATAATAATGAAACAGTTATTAGCATCCCTTGGACATATATGCCATCCTCAGCATGTTTTTGATAATAAAGCGGTCCTTAGCCCTGTGCCAGCTAAGTCAGTAAATGCATATTAACTTGCTTCAGAATACACAGGACACTTTGCTTGACAACTGCTTAGAAACCAAAGATGAACTGAAATCTTTGCCTCACACTTAAAGCCTAGAACATTTTATCTGATGTTCATTTCATGGTGAATAAAAATGCAGATTCTGTTTTTAAAGAAAAAATCCAACCTACACAGAAGAGAGGAAAACCAAAAAGCAAATTGATAGTAATAAACACAGGGCAGGAACTCTTGAAAGCAGCGTTCAAATAACATGATACAAGAAGAAATTCTCCAGGTAGCAAAATTAAAGGACTAAAGACGTTTGAAAATACGCTACAAGTGACAGTAATAATGTAGAAAGTGCTCAAAAAAAGTTTCCATTTCACAGCGGAAGACAACAAAAATACTTCAATTTTAACAAGTAATACAAGGCTGTTAAATAGCAGTTATGAAATTTATACTTTTTAAGGCAAGTAACCTGCACTCAAGTGTTTAAAAGGCTGAGGGGAAGCAATAAAAAAAAAACCCCAACCTCCACCCTGTTTATTTTCACTAAATCTTAGAATAATCATGTCATTCCAGGAGACTTAAAGAAAGCTAATGTGATGTCAGCATTGAAGTACAATGAATATCAACCTAATATCAGTTCTAGCTAATCTAAGGAAGTGAATTACATTTGTCTTTAAGGCAATCCACAAATTTATAAAAAACGAGATCCTGGCAAATTAACCAGTTATTTTCTGTGCCTTACAGAAATAACAGGTTTTGTAGCTTATCAAAGCAGATGTGAAGAGCAATTTGATTACTGACTGGGAGCACCTACCTGGCAAACAAAAATGGGGTATTAGAAGATTCGTTTAGGCTAGCAGGCAAGTCTACTGTGCTTCAGTGACTTTAGGTTGAAGGTAAATTCAGATTGGAAGTGTAATATCATTTCTAGGAGGTAATACATCTCGGAACAATGTTGCAGAGTCCACTGCTGGTTCTGCAGCAATAAACTGTTAAATGAAATTCGGATTTTTGAAGGGATGAAAGGAAGAAGAAAAAGGGGAATTACCTGTCCATGAAGCAAAGAGCAAATCCCAGGCAACCACACAGATGACAGCTTTGCTTTCACTTGTGCCCAAACCCATTTCAAAACATAAGAATAAATGTTCAAGAAAGATTTGTATGTCCGCATGTGCTTCCTTTGTAGGCTGCTCACACCCTGACTCAGGGCAAGAACAGCTCCCCCCCCGCCCCGAAAGAAGGACACGCACTTCAGTGAAAAACAGATGCTAATGCACCACTAGTGCTGCCAGACTACTGGTATTAACCTTCTAGAACAATTATTAAAGCAATAAAGTGAAAATGAATAGTTATCTAGCTACTGCAAAATGGTATTATGAAAACGAGTCCTGAAGTTATGACAAAATTTCACATGCTTCATAAACCATTAAATACTGAGACATAATGAGGTAGCTATCAAAGTAGTTGGGAAATGATCACTGGAAAACAAACTAACCAACTGTTTAGCCCAGGCCCTGACCATTCAAAGCAGCAGCAAGCTAAACTTGTCAAGCAAAAGTCACTGACCATCACATCAAAATGCTCAGGAAACACGAGCTGAAAATAAATAGGTGAAAACCCATCTCCATGGGCACGGCACACAACAGTTGTAACTGCAGTACCTTCCATCAAACATTATCAAGCAGAGCAGCACCGATACACCCTTCGATGTTTAGAAAGGCAGAAGCGACAGAGCAGGAGTTATGCTAGGCTGGGCAGAAGACAGAAAGCCCCCGCAGCAGACCATAAACCATAAAATCAACTGAGTGAATCAGGCTCAAGCAGCACAGCATCCCAACTGAAATGAAATCTCTGGATACTTGCAGGCTAATGCAGAGGGAGCAACACAGCAAGAGTGACATGCAGAGGGAGAAGGGGCTCTGACTGTTCTGGGAAAACAAATGAAACATGATGTTAACATAAAGAAAATATTTCTTGTTAACATCTGACAGTAATTCAAGAGGTGATGCAATTAGCTTAGTTACACTTCCTAGATTACCCTTAAAGAACACAAGTTTGCAAAGGACTGGACCATTTTTGTCTCTGCTGAAGTCATTTACGACAGTATTTATGACTGATTTCAGTGGGAAAAGGCTTGCAGTCACTATCAGTATTACATGACTTCTGCCTACTTAGAAAGACAGAAGCAAGCATGTCTTTGGGTTGGACACAAGCAAAAGGTATCATCTCTGTACCACCTCCCAACTGCTGCACTGCCTCTCTTCCAGCTTCAGACTACTTGAATCCCTCCAAAGTATTTGCCTATGTACCAGATACAATGCAAAATTTTCTCAGACACTAATCTCAGCAGAGTTCAGGGCTGTTTTGGCAGGACAAGAGGCACATGGCTCCAGAACAAAGACCGGGCAGCCTTCTTAACCTACTAACTAGGTAACATTGAAGAGCTTCTGGGGAAAGGTGAAATAAATACCTATAGGTACCAATAGTGCTCGGATAAACAGAAACAACCAAAAGGCATGTCTGAAGCTTTGCTAGCTTTGGGTTACATTTTGCCTCATCTTTCAATGTGTTTGGAACATTAAGGCAGTTTCTCTCCAACATATATAAAAACTTGTGAACACAAGTGGGTATCTTACAGTATAGAGTTATTTTTACTTGAACTTGTTTGAAATGGCCTACATAACTTATGGCTGATGTATTAACCGTTGTAGCTTTCCCAAAGACATGTTGATAAAACCTTGACGTTTCATCATGTGCAGCATATGTATTATGGACTGGACTTTCTATCATTTACAACTTTGCTAAACAAATAATTCAAACTTAACTGTCCTACCTATGGTCTATAGCACAGGCTGCACATCTTATTCCACCACCTTGAAGTCAGACAACACAAAGTTAAGCTACACTAGTCTGTAAAGTCAGAGGAAATGTGGTTCTCCCAATTAAATGTTTTTAATTCTAACATTTAACATTCCATTTTAACAATTGTTTTCTGTGGTTTTACAACTACTTAAAATGAACAAAGGAGGAAAAACAGATTTTCTTGCTTCTGCTCCTCTCCTTGCAATAGCGGGGAGCTGATTTGGGAGATGTTACAATATACACAATTAGAGTCACAAATATTTGCATAAACTAAAAGGGCAGAGTTCAGTGTGCAATAGTCACTCATGTTCCATTATTCATAAATACTCTGATAGCATTTCCACAAATGCCCAGTGGTTAACGAATCCTGAAAGCTTTTAGTTCAAACAATTATTCCTCATGAAAATGTGTACCAAAGCATATTATTTGTTACTCTATTTGCTTCTCCCCATTTAAATTTCAATTGCTGAGCAGGAAGCAGAAACAAAAACTTCACTGTTAGGTGACAGCCACAGCAGAACAAATTATGAAGGTGAAGGAGCTGATGAGCATACACTAAATGAAAATAAGACCTTCAAAGTACATTGTTGTGAGCAGCACATATTTCTATAGAATAAGGGTCAGCTTATGAATTATTTACAAGCCAAAAAAGGGATATGACCGATGAAAATTATTTATTTCTAGTTCAAAACAGCTGCAATTAACTCTGCCTTTGCTATTACCTGAACAGTTAACCTACAAAGCACTGACACTAGGGGAACACAGTGATGCCCAGCTCCAACTGAAAACCATGGGAATTGCATTACAAAAGTCACTTTCAACAGTGTCTCGATCCCTGTCTACTATAGGAAAGGGCTGTTTTCTGGGAATGCTGCAGCTCAGGGCTTGCAGCAGCCATATAACCTCAAAGCCCTCCACACGGCACCAGCCAGCAGCAAAGATAGATGTTCAGGAACGCTCAAGGCAGATGCTCTACATCCTCCCAACTGCTCACAGGGCAAGCAGGTCATGGCTTGATAAGAAACGCGTTTTAGGTACAGAATTTGGATTGAAAGAAGAGTGGAGAGGTACAAGTCAGTCCAACTGGCTTTGAAGTCCAACCTGCCTGATAAAGCAGTTTCTACCACACCAAATAACAGTCTGCGCTCCCCCAGGAGACAGGCCAATCTTCACTCATCACAAGGGAGAAAAACCTGGTCGTTGTGCTTGCAGTCCTCCCCTCACCACGGGTGAAAGGTGCATTGGGAGATGTTACAATCTGTTTCCATCTGAGTTACTTGAACTGATAAGCATTTTCTAGTGCTTGAGTTTTGCCTCCCAGGGAGACAGGATCTGGGAGCTGCCCCACTATATCTGCATGCTCTCTCACATGCATACATCCTCCTCCTATGGAGGAAACATTTGTTGTAAACATATGGAGAGGCCCTGCTGGAGGCCAGCATTTAATGCTCCAGTTAATAACATTTTCAAAGAAAAAAAAAAAAAAGGAAAAGGAAAAAATAAAAGGGGGGGAAGGGGAGAAAACCTGAAAAAGCTAAATTCAGTAGGATGTGAACACAAATCGGGGTCTCAGGTGTAACAGGATTTGCCAAGGTTTGGGCAAGCAAGCTCAAAGACATCCTAGGGCTCTAATAAATAAGGGACATGGCCCCTGTACAATACACAAGATAACTGGCTGCATATACATACAAGCATGCACACACACACAACAAAGGGATTCAGCCTGTTTGCTGTTTGTGGTCATTTTGAGGCGTGCTGACAGCAATTTGCATTGGGCTGGTGTTTCTTAACATTCTCAAATACAACATAACAGTTGTTTTTAAATGTCAGACAACATTCAGATTACTTTTCTTGCATGGTCCTCCTCTTCTGTACAGGGAGTAGCAGCCGTCTGGCTGATGCTCTGGGTTGTTTTCCTCCTGGCTGGATTTCTCAATTTAGCTGCCAGCATTTTTGTTCTTCGATGACTGGGTTTTTAAGCTGGTACCCACTGCTAATGATAATGGCCAGTCAGGTCTATTACAGCACAGTGTAATACAGACAGCCTACATCCCAGAATGAGGAAGAAACCAAGAGGATTGGATCACAGCAAGGCAGAATGTGTGGGTATGGATTTCGCTCCAGGATCAGCTGTGCCTTCCTTGACTAATTAATCTGCAAGATTTGAACAGTCGGTAGAATGGAAAAAATGGGTCAAGTTGGCAGCATGGGACTTAAATAAATAAAAATGAGGCAATAGTTTAGACTGTATCTGTGCTTGGCCCAGGTTTGAAAATGCCACAATATAAAATATAGTCTTAGAAAATGAGATGAACTGATGACAAACCAGATCAAGGTGCACTCTGTGAGGCAACTTGTTCTACCCACAGGAAAGACAGCATCAGTACCTTTACAAATGACACTGTTAGGATGCAGAGATGGACAATGTGTGCTTAATGTATGAAAATTACACAGGCTTCTCACAGGGAAGGGTAACACCTAAGAGATAAAGGCAGATCTAATCTATACAGTTACAGTTTTACAACAAATTTTAAATATGTGTGTTTCTTTTCCAAAGTCTGGGAAGCTTAAACAGGCAATCCTAAAGAAGGAAGTCCAGCATCCCATCCTGTGCGTTACTACCCATTTTGCTTCTTCGGTTTGCGATTTGTGGAAGCAGAGCTGAAGGACTGACCACCACTGTGAATCTTGTCATTCTTTACTGCAAAACAAGCTGGTGTCTGACTGGGGTAAAGCCAACTGCTCACCACTGGGACGTGGATCAGTGCTCACGAACAAAAACTTTGGTTTCAGATGCAGAACACAAATTAATCTCTGCACTTCCTGGAGCTCAGTTTTCAATGGATTTGGTGTAGAAAATGTTCAAGAGATGAATGCAGTGTTCTCTGAGACTAGAACATGATTTCTTGGTGCAGATACTGCGATGTCTTATGTAACTGTATAAGACTCTTTCTCCAATCCCCTAAAAAACCCAAGAAACTCAAAAGATAGAGGCAGGAGGACCTACTTCCTTACAGTTTTGAGTCCTCCATCCCTCATTCAAATGCCATGAAAATCAGTTCACAAATAAAAGAAGCCAGACACCTATATGCTGAGAGTGAGTGCATACCAGTCATGGTTTTTTACAGGAAAAGGCAGAGCTGTGTGTTAGGCAGAGCTCAACACACCTTGTGACAAACTGAACCTAATTCTAATCAGATTCAAGGCAGGTAGACTGCTTCTTCCAAGAAGGGAAGCGGTAGAGTGTATCGAGTCAGTCAGAGGATGCCAGTCATGTTCATGTCTAGGCACTAAGCTCTTCTACCTCTCACAAATACCGCACTGGTTTAATTTAAGAAGGTTTACAGAAAATAACTTGTTCTCATCATTCTTCACAAAGTGCCTCTTTCCCACTTACCTCTGCCCACTCCCTTCCTACCCTTAGAGCGTGAGCAGACTTAACTCAATCTGTTACCAACTCTCATTTGGGAGATATCTTGCCTTGTATGAGGTACCAAAGAGTAGGAGCTGAGGACTCAAGAACATTTTCAAAGGATGACTGAGCAGGATGACATTGCAATGCAAATCCTGGCTCCCAGGCATGTATGCAAACAACTGAGCCACCTGCCAACATTTAAAGCAAATGAGTAGAACAAATTCCTTTGTGAATTTACTAACTTACCTCCTCTTCCACAAAGGGAATGCTGTGCTCAACCCTGCCCTCTTTGGGCAGCTCACTCCCATCCTCTGCTCAGGATTTTATTTCGGCCTTGTAATTGTTGTCTGCTACAGAAGTTACTTAGCTGCTTTTGCCTGCCATTTGTCTTCTGTAGCTGTTAAGAACCACTGAATTTGTCCAAAAGCATTACATGGTATATATTTCATTCTGTAACTTAACCAGGCAGCCAGAATAAAAGCCCCAGACTTCTCTCCTTGTCCAGAAGCAATTCAGGCCCTGGGGAACGATCATGAGTAGTGGCTAATGTGGGTGATGCCATCTCTAATGCAACAAGGTCAAAATATATAATTAGCATTTTTCTCTCAGGGTTTCTTTCTCTTGCTGTAGATTTCACTCAGCTTGCTTTCCCAGGCTGGGGGCCGTTCTCACTTGCTGCAGGGTAAATTAAGAACAAGCTCCAGCAAAGATAATAGCACTAGCCCAGCAAAAGAGAAATCCAGCTCTCAATTTCCAAGGGCAGTCAGCATTGACTAAGGCCAACTCAAATGTTACAATGAAGACTCAATTTAGCCATCCAAGAGGTTAGCCTTCCATTCATACTGGATATTATCAGGTCAAAATTTACAGCAAAAAAACCCACCATGCAACTTTGATCCACATTAAAGCAAAAGCTAAAAGTAGAGTATGCGAACTGGGTGAAGGGGACCTCACAAGAGCCATTAGCATACCAGGACCACAGCAGTGAACTTTCACTTAGCAGGAGCACAGCAATGAACTTTCACTGGGATCTTTGCACTTTTAGTGGAGACATAAAGACACTAAAAGGGTAAAGAGTTGGCATGACAATGAATGAGAAAGATACGCGTGTGAGGCAGGGCTTGGACAGAGGGCACCTGCTACTGGTTCTTACGGAACAATGACTGTATTCACCTCCCTGGTTAAAACTACTGCCCTCCTTTCTGCACACAGCACTGGTTATAGCTATTCATTTATATATTTCATCAGCATCACCAAAGAACAGATTCCAAATGGAGGGTGCTGGAAAGGCAATCAACACTTTATGGCACAGTCCAGGTTCATTCTTTATATGGAAGGTTGCTATTATCTTTAGTAGGCTCACAAGTTGCAGTGCTGCCCTTCCATCTCATTTGCCTGCAGATCTACTGTGTCCCTTTTAGTGGGGTCAGCCCACTGGGTGCATTTTGCTGTCACTTCCTTGGCAGGAAGAGGCAGTTAGGAGGTCACTGCCCATGGCACAAGAGACTGTAATGCATTAACACAAATCTTCTGCATTGTCGCCTGAAGCAAAGAGCACATCTTTAATTCTGTCTCACAGCAAACACCACAACCTGTGATATCTCCTTGATTCATATATGTCTCCTCATGTTTCCTTCCCTGGCGTTTTCTTCTCTTTTCCTCTACTTGCAACTCATAGCATGTTTGAAATCTGTCAGATGGTTTCCATTTGTATACAGAAACCTCAGTATTGATATGTTTTCACACTACTATTTCTATTTTCAGTGAAACTTCATAACAAGCTGATAATTTCTACTTTATAAATGCTCCCATGACAGGTTTTCAAAAAGCCTGGATAGGACCTAAAGCAGCGACAGAAACCGCAATTCAGCCACACAAGTCTTTGCTTGGAGGAGCGATGCTCACATCCTTCATTGTCATACCTGGGATTTGTTGTCATCAAGTCACTCAGAAGTAGTGCAAAATGTGCACATTTCAAAACCCAGTTACTGGGGGAAGGCAAGTTGAGCTGTCTTCTGCTCAGAGAGGTGAGGAAAAAGCAGAAATCACCTGCTTTCTTCTCCATATAACAAACAAGGCAATAAAACAGGGTAATACTGTCTGTCTCTAGAGCAAAGCAAGAAAAATCACTTTCCCTTTCTTTCCAGCCCTGAAAAAGGGAGTGCAAAGCAGCAAAAGCAAGAACCAGCAGCCAAACCTGCAGGACAGAGTAAGGGAGACCTAACGTGACAGAAGACCCTCCAAAGCACATGGCTAAGGTGAGTGATGAGGCATTACAGTGCAAATGATGCTAGGACTCTGCACAGGTGACAACTTCTTGTGACACAATATAAAATTCTGAGGAACAGAGGATTAATTATATTCAGTCTAAAACCAAGGGATCACAAAAAGCGAGGCTCAGTCTGGAAGGCTGGTCAGATTAAATTCCATGTTCAAAAGATTACCATTCCAGTCTTTTTTTCTTTCTGCTCTTAAACAAAGCCCCTCAGTCTCCACAACCTATGCCTCTGCCTTCCAGCAAATCACAGTGATCCAATTTTATCCCATGTCCCCATCTTTCTTACTGCTCTACCCCAGATCTCTAGCCCTCTACAATCCTGCTCGATGGGGACGTGCAAAAAACTCAACCCCTCCTCTCCTCCTCACCTTCCACAGTGCTGTATTTGATAATACTAAACTTGGGTTATGTAATCTGTAATCACTGTTCCTGGCAGAACATTTCCTTGGCTGCTCCTGCACTGACAGCATTGCCCACTTCCACTTGCATAAACTGTATTTCTCCTCTCCTCAAGTTCACCTGACTCCTTCCCGTACCACACGCTTTGAGCGGCCCGAACACCCATCAGCTCCACAGACATGTGATTCCATGACTCACAATTCGAGTCAGCACTTAAGCTGCTTTCCCAAACCCAAATCCAAATCATCTGACCAAGCATGCTGCAGAGTACTAACACAATCCACCTTAAAAACATCAAGTTCTGTGACCAGGCATCATTTGCTGAAGGAAATTTCTCCTGTGCTACTTCAAAACACAGCAGAATTTCTAGACAATTTAAGCGCTACAAAAATGCCTCTGTAGTTTGAGTCCATCCTACTGCTTCAGCTCTCCTGCCATGGAAACGCTTCTCTTAGCAAGATTTACTACGTTTAGTATCCCATGTGATACTAATAGCAGATAAGATATACACATTAACCTGTTACTGACATTAGAACTAAAAAAGACAAAGCCAATTGTTGCTGGCAGCCAGGTTTGACATTTAAGCATGCATGATGCACAGCTACAGTTGCTCTTTTAATACCAGTACAGATGAGAAACCCTTACTGTGTGACAGACCCATTCAGCAGCTCCTGGGGCAGGTGCAACTGTAAGTGGATTTTGGTGCAGTCCAGTCCCGTGGTACAGCAACAACAGGGGATGTGCAGAAACACAAGCTAAAGCAATGGGAATTCCTAAACAATTGGAATATCGATAACTGTGGGGATACCAGCAGAGCTAAAAAGCTGTATTTTGGAATCATTATTTCATCAGTAAACACAGGGGGCCTAATTTTGTTCTCAACTACAGTGATATAAAAAGTTACAGTGGAATCAGAGCAATCACACTGCAAGAAAAAAATGCTAACAGAATCAGGTCTGTACTACCTGTGAACCAATGGGCAACTATGTCTGCTGTGCTGCTCTATCTTATTTTGCTTTAAGATTGGTGGCAGTCCACTTACAATGGGAGGAATGGGAGGTACAGCAAACAATCGCTTCTGTTGGTAGTAAATGATACCCTCTAGCAGGCGCTGCAGAAAATCTTACAAAAAACTGTCTCGGTGCTTCTCAAAGGGACGACAGATATTGATTGCAGTTTAGAAAAAGAAAAGCCAAGTAATGCAATGGCTTTGTTTAGACATATCCTTCATGAATAATTACCAGTCAAAATTATAGGAGGGTGGTGTTCAATGTGTTCTCTATTTGAGGTTTTAAGTAATACCATCCATTATTAAAGAAGCAAAGGTATTTAATGAATTGCTAAAATTTCTTTACAACCTGGACCGACCTGCAAGATTTTGGACTCTGAGCTCATCTCATTGCCAGGCCAGAAGCACAAGCTGCTTGCTTGCTCCCAACATGTGCTACCTACCACAAGCTACAGGTACATTTCCCTTTTACAGTGTAGTTTTTTAAGTAAGTGTCACCAAAAATGTCTATTCCCCTGCCGCCGCCCCCCCCCAAATCATCTGTCACACTTTCTCTATTCTAGCAAAGTACAATTCCTTTTAAGGAACCAGAAATTGTGGAACTCTGCTTCCAGGTTCAGATCATATGTAAGATATTTAATGTGCAGATAAAGAGTTAGATTAAAATAGTATCAGAGGTTGCAAAAACAGCTCCTACTGTCAATTCTGACAATATCTAATTTTTTAGTGCTTGACTATGGCTTCAATGTTCTTTTAATATAAATCCTTGAAGATTATTCTCAGGTTTTGGAAAGAGAAGAAGAAAAAAAAAGACAGAAAAATTAGAATTCCAGGATGGAAGCTAAAGGTGCATCTACAGAGATTTGCACGAAGATTTATGCCCAGCCAAATTTTAATGGTGCTATTAAAAGCACATCCTCAACACAAAGGCAAAGCCATGACAGATTTCAAGCCCTTAATGACTCAAGTTCTTCAGTAAAGACTAAAAACCACATACATAACTGAGACTATTTTCCTTAAGTCTGTGATAAATAGCTCATCTTTTGCTTTATCAACAAAACCTGTCTGAAGCAGATGTACAGCGTATTTGGGTCTAGATAGCTAAACTAGGACAACTGAAAGCTGGGTTTTAAAAAGGGAAGCTTTGAACAGTGTTCACACACAATCAGTACTTCTGCTATAACCATTTTACTCTAATACGGTTCCTCTGGCAGTGATAGACAGTCTCCAAGCAAACCCTACAAAAGGGAAGGAGAATATGTCTTTGTTAAACTATCTATGAGCAAAGAAAGAATAAATTGAAAAGGTAAACAGTTCCTATACCTTTTGTGAACTAAGCACCAAAATGCTGTGAATAAGAATAGAGTATCCAGCAACCTCCATGACACTCTCACTCTCACCATTCCCTTCCTATGAGAGCATGCAGGAAAGCTGTATGCAAACTGCACGTAAAACCTCAAACTTACAGGCAGCTGTGTATTTCGTGAGCTTTGTAAATATCCAGCAGGATAGCTAAATACCTATATAGCATGCACCACCTAGGAAAAATCACTGTCCTGGGAAAGAAAGACACATATCAATATAGCAAACACTTGTACTCCTTTCTTCTCAGACTGTAAACTCACTCCTTAATACTATCCTTTTCTCTTACCTTAACCTTTTAAATCAGTATGTTTGCAGTATTGGATGATCACTTCATTTACACAACCTACAATCCACCAAATACTATTATCAGAGATCTCACGTAAACTCCTGCAGCGAAGGGTACAGTCTGGCATTACATTATTACATTTTCTCCAGTGCTGTTTCTTTAAAAAGAAAAAAAAAAAAATGAAAAGAAAACCCCCACAAAACTCCAAAACATTGTTACTGTGCTAATCCAGTTATAACACTGCACCAGAGTAACTGCAGAAGCCCAAGGGAAGGGGCTGCGGACCAGGGCGTGGGGTTAGCATAGTGGGTGGAAACCTGGGAGGACAGGAACTTCTGAAGGTAATTTTTTCCACCTGTGGAAACAGAACATTTAATTTGGTGGATTAGCTTCCAGTGTATTTCACACATAGAGAATATCCATTACCTCAAGTCCTAAACAACATCTCCCAAATTAGGGGGAAATGAACCCCCACAACCACACCTAAACCAATCAAATCTACACACCATTAGAGCCGTATCTTTCCACCCTCCCCCTTCCAATTTAGTTAGTGTCAAAAGAGTAACAAGTAATCAGGAAAATTCCTGTTAGGCTTATCTCTCAGTCCAGTGGGATCTCTAAATCCTTTATCAGCATTCACAATGAAAAAATAACACTCAGTCGTTTAGCCCAGATTATGACATACGCTGATACGTGTTCACTGAGTGACTGGAATTTACATCTTGCAGGAACCCACTTTCCCAGGAATCTTCCTGCACCCTCTGTGCTGAATTCTGTGTGTAAGGTATGCAAAGAAGCAAAAGCATCTCACAGTTTGCAGAGACCTTCAGTGAGCCTTTTTATAATCTACGTTTCAACCACGGGTATATGACTCCTGCCCCTTCAAGATAAATGTGTTACTGGTCTACAGCTCAAGACACACAAACTGCCGGGCTACAGAGGCTTCATGATAATTCTTGCATTCTGGAAAAACCCTTGTGCCACTTAAATGCGCACAAGACTGCAGCTTTTGCAGGTGTCACTGATTTGTCTGGGAGAGATCAAAAACTGTTGCAGAAGTGCTACTCCTTTGCTGACAACAGCTGCATCTGCACCAAAGGTTGCCTGGGCTCAGCTGATGAGTCACTCTGACTCCACAGAGCCTTGGTCGGAGGCTCCCAGATGGCCACAGATTAAAATCTTTTATGCAGACTGGTATTCACACACTCAAGTAACCTCTGCGAATGAAATGTTGAGACCTCTTGACTCTCAGTGAGTGAGTTTACCATTATTTCTAACACCAACATAGCTGATTTAGCAAGCCTTCCATATGGCAGGAGACAGTATGACTTGGAGAAAACTAAAATTCACTCAGCTGGGATCCTGCAACATCACATGGCAATAGCTGCTTCACATCTTTCTTCCCGTACGCAACAGGAAGGCAGAATGGTCACAATGCTAAAGGAACAGCAGCTTTTCCCATCACACACCATCCACATGGTGAAACATCCCCTGCATGGATACTGCCACCAGGAAGAATGCTTTGCTCTCTTCATCCCTTCCATACTCACCTGCTCAAACTGAGACACAGCACATCCCATGTGAACCAAAATACAGTTTTGGCTTACCATTTTATGCATCTCCAGATCACAGCTGTGTAATTAGCTGCCAGCAGTCAATGCCTAATTAAATAGAAAGTGAAAATAATACAAAAAAACCTAACAACCTAAACCAACCTGAAATCATTAACAAAAATTGCAAGACTGATTTGCACAAGAAATATTCACAAGAAAAGGTGAAAAGGAAAGAGTAACAGGAGCATAAATATTCTGGAAGCTTTCCAGTTGGTCACCTATCAAATGAATTTCCACTAGGCAGGCACAAGTAAGCATTTGGAAGACCTGGAGAAACCACAAATTTCAGGAAATGCTGAAGAGACCAAGTCTCCTGTTAAAAAACAGGGAAAAAATAAGCGAGCTCATTCATCTTCCATATTTTGGCTAGAAAACATAAAATACAAAGTTCCTGGGTTAACGTGAACCACAGCAGAATGAATGAGCTCACAGAGGAGTAATTACTCTTCTGGACACAAACTGGCTTCAACAAAGCAAGAGGGGGAAATTTTGCGGTAACAGCTTGTGCATATTACTCTGAGGGCAAAAAGAAATATATTATGCACTAATATATCCAGCACTGGCTACTGATGGAGGCAGGATGTCAGCCACAAAGGGCCAACAGACTGATCCAATATGACAATTCTGTATTTCTGTGGATTTAACCATATAATTAAAACCTTCTGCTGCTACACATACTAATTAGATGGACAGCATTTATTTCAACAATCAGCACACCCTTGACTGACAACATGGCAGCACAAGGTGACTACAGCAGCTAGGCAAACACTAAGCTCTTTGGAGATGTCAGCACTGGTTCATCAGATGACACCCTGGTAGGGCTGTATGAGGAGTTAATATGCATCTTCTCCGGACTGCATAAGTATCCTTAAAATCATCAAAACCTTAACTGCTCCAAGCGTAAAGAGACACTGCCTGTAACCATCTTGCAAAGAACCAGTGAGAAAGCCAGATCCCAGGGAACATCCACGGGAGCCTCAGCAGAGGATGCTCAACAGTAAGTCTAAGAAGCCGTAACTCATGAAATGTAGCTAAATGAAGCTCGACATACCTGCTTCCAGTGACAGTACAGTATCCAGTTCTGATAATTTCTATAGACAGTGCTATTTGAAGTTTAGCAATGCATCCCAAAGCAGATAAATCAATGCATAAGAAAATCTGCACTGAGGAAAGAACATGACTTAAGCTGGTATAATTTACCCACCCTCTCCAACAATGGTCTCCAACAGCACAAGTGCACGTCCGCAACCAAATACAGAAAAAAATTCAATCTTGCCTCCAGCTGTGCCTTATTAAGCATGCTCCCCACCCACCCACAACCTCAGCACCAAGTGCAAGACTCCTGCAGACCTTCAGCTGGTCCTCAGACTTGTAACTACCACTAAGGTTTACAATTAACCCTCCCGGTTCCCAAGAAAAGACCAAAGACCCTTCCACATCAGAAACAGTAGCCACAAACCATACAAAAGTAGCATTCTCTGGGTTGCAGAACAAGCATCAAAGGCTCAGGGAAATTTCACCTTGTGCGCATAGAAGCTCTCAAGGTAGCACCCAGCCTGAGTGAACAGTCACCCTGACCACACACATTCATTTACACATCATCCAATGCTGTTAACCTAATTGCTTTCTGCGTACATTAACTGTTTTTCCTTTGAATTTATCTCAGACCTTAACCTATCACAGCACCACCACACTGGCCACCACAACCTTGTGGGCTCAGGCCAGAGCTGGTCTGGCTGCTCAGGAGGTAGGTCACCTCCACACTGCAGTACAACCTTTGGTCATTAGATGTAGTACAGTTGCCTGGCTCTCGTTAATCCCTGCCACTCAGCTGCCTTCAGGAAATGAATGGCTGCAATCATCACACTGCCTTTTAACTGAAAAGACAGCATTAGATTTCATCAGCCATTTCACTGTCACACTGCATTGTCCACAAAGGATAATGAGCCCAAAGGCACTGCCACTCCAACCGCTTTAGTTTGATAGTGAACATATTACTTCATGGCACACAATGACAGGAGGCTGTCCTGGAGTACAGGGAGACCCTGCAGACACTTGTAGAGACAAGGCACACCTGTGTCTACCCTCATGTATTTTTTCTTGTAGATTTGTATTGAGGCTTGGGCTTGAATTTTCCCACTTCTCATAGCAGAAAATTGCAGCCCTCATGGGAACAAACACATAGTACCATTCTTTAAGGGTTTTTCTGGCTAAATAAGTAACAATCATAAAAAAGTATTCCTTAAGGAAAAATAAGTATCTTCGTTGTGTTTAGTAGGAACTCCTGGGTATCTGTAAAGGAAGTAATTTTAGGTTGTAACTTACCTGACCACATCTTGCATTTTTTTGCTTCTTTTTGGTTCATCCTGGGTATAACAAAATCGTGCTGTTCATACTCTATATTCGTGCTCACATTCTAAGAACATGCCAATAGCTGGGCTATAAGCACTGCAGTGAAGTGTTAACTGAATTTTTCCAGCACCTCCTTTCACCTTTCCACTCTCCACTGACAAAAGCCTTTTCCAGCTGAGTTCAGCAAACCTGTGTTTCTGAGCTAAGGCAGGAAGACCTCACACTGAGTCAAAACATGTTTAGGTACAAACAGTTCCAAAGCAGAATTAAAACCAAACAAAGACAATAACAAAATCTCAGATGCTTATTTAAAGCTACAAACTGTTGATCTAAAAAGTTGGTGTTGATTAGGGAGAAAATGGAGTAGAAACATTTTAAATTTGCTAAATATTAGCAAAATTTACTGATGGGGGATACCAAACTAAGCTACACACAATCACAAGGCACTAATACACCAGTAGAACAAGCTAGGCTCACAGCTCAGTGAGACTGGGATAAATTCAGTTGCAATTTACAGTGGCATCACTAGGAAAGCTCTGTCCTCCCAAATCTACCTAAAAGACAGCAGAAAGGATTTTAGCTGCAGAGAACAATGAGTCAAGGAAGACACATCCGTCTGTACGCTGTACCACTCCTGCCTGTTCTGCCTGGATACGGTTTAACTGGATACATTCGCATACTGCAGTCACCCCCTTTTTTGCACTGCAACATAATATTACAATTATTTAATCCTACTTTATGTCATCCTGAGTTCCCTGCCTACACATGGCTTCTAGAAAGCAACTTACATGTAAACCATACAGCAACCATTAGTCTATAGATTATGTAAGTAATGACCTGAAGATAAAAAACCCAAACCATCACACAACAAAATCACAAATCTGCAACATTAGTAGGATGGCTAAGTGCCCCATATTCCAAATAAATGAAAGTCAATTTGCTGGTTACCCGAACTGCACAGGGATTACACCCATGCTGACAGATGGTATTTTACAGTTTTGATCCACGATGCATTTAAAGGAATGCATTCAAGAAGCAAGACATGTGAGTAAAGGACCAGAAACTGGAAAAAATTGGACTGTATTAAGCATGCAAGGTTTCACTCTGCTGTCACACCAGGATTGATCCCATTATTTCCACGGGGACAGGCCTGATATACTCAATTGTAAACAATCAAAACGAGGCCTGTGGATAGAGTCCAACAGAGCACTTCATTTTAAGCACGGCTGGCTCCATGGGCTCCGCCAGGTCCATACCCTCACTTGTGGCCAGGCACATGCTGCCGAGATTTGCTAGTGAGTCGTGGTGTGCTCAGAGAGGCCGCCAGCATCACAGCAGAGCTCCCGTATCGACCAGCCTAATCCCGCTTTCACTTTATCCAGCTCTTTAACAGTAGTATTATAGGATGAATAAAGTGACTTTACTTATGATGTGGGAACAATTAACTAGCACTGAGTCCAAACTGTCCAGCTCACTGCTTAATTATAAATCATGAGGGTAATCAGAAGCATAAATTACACTACCTTACCGTTTCCTAGGCAGGTAAATATCACCCTGACAGTTGTTCCTATCCAGTGGTGAGTGTGCAAGGGTGGACAGAAAATACAGCACCATAAAGGACAAGATAAAATATGTGAATTAAAAGCATGCTACAGAACATCACATCCTTACCTGACAAGGAAAATTTTCAAGGTTCCTGTTTGACATCTAAGCAAAACACACCTTTATTTGCACTTAATTTCACTGTCTCTCCTTCCTCTGTATTCTCAATGACTGTAGGTAAAGCTGCTGGCTATGAACTCTGCTCTCATGCCCACTTTCTGCTTACTTGGTTTCACAATAAGTTTTGTCAATTTTATTAGTTTTATATAAGCCACAGTGATCAGTCTTGAAGTAAAGGATATGAAGTAAAACTGCAATAAACATTATTGCTTGACAGCTGCCTGGTGACCCATGTGAGACTAGCTGATGGCATTACTCCAGGATCTAATAGAGAAGCATATACCTTCAGATTAACATTAATTGGCATCCTTAACAGCTACATGAGCAAGGAGGCCAAGGACCAAATGGGCCACGAAAACTCAGCAAACCACTTCTCCCTCAGCTGATGGAGGAGGCAGACAGACAGCCTGCAACAGAGAACCTTCTTTGTTATTCCCATCCAGAGGCAGATACACACAGTGCCCTGACAGGCCTCTGCAGAGGGTGACAGATGATTTCATAGATGATGAAGTTTTAAACAAAACAAATTAAAATAATATAGTAGACAGCGAGCAGATTGCCTCTGATGTGACCAGAGACATCCTTTGAGGATGCTAATAGAGTAAAGAATTCATTTTAAAGCTTGCTTTTTTGCACCACACAGAGTAAGGACAAGTTCTTGAATCAAACATGAGCATGCATAAAGATCCCTTTCCCTGGAAGACAGTTTTAGACTCTGAATTTTTGGCAACAAGATGTGCAAAACACTAAAATATTTATCAAACAATTTTGGGCCAAAGACCGTGGCACAGGCTCTGCGCTATTTTGACATGGGTCTCTTGTGGCAGGCCAGAGAGCTCTCAGTATATTCAAAAAGATCAGCTCCTCAGAGATTGGGCTCTCTCTGTTAATCCCAAATTAGAGATGCTATTTGTCCTTGCTGACAGAATTCATTGTAAACGCAACTGTTAGGAAGCTAACAATATCAGTGACTTCTCATTCCCTGTTTATTTGGAATTAGGGGTGTGTGTGTGTGTTTGGTTTTTAATCAGAATACTCTGGCAACTTCCTCCTCTGGACAGGAGGTAGCCCAGTAGTACGTGGTCTTGTGCATCAACACCCAGGCGTCACATGGGATTTCTCAGAAAGTCAATCTTCTTATGCAAAAATCTCCCACATATACACGCAATAAGCTTGTTATTAATGCATCAACTTGAAAAAAAAAAAAAAAAAAAAAAAAAAAAAAGTTCCAGACCTCCTTAAGCTCTCAGGATCCAGGTCACACAGAAACTGTCTATCACACAATTTCCCAGCTCCTGACATGTCAGCATTTAAATGCTCATGGCAGGACCCTGCTTGCACCTGCTGCTTTCTTTACCCCCTCGCCATTCCAGAGGTGGTGCCAGACTTGGCACTGTGACACAGAAGCACGAGGAACCTTTTCCTTGGAGCCAGCACCATGCCACTGCTAAGGACAAACAGGAAAAGCTGTTCGCAATATATTTACTGCTTGGGTTCACACTTCACAAGTTAAGCTAGAACTACGAATTCAGATATATGACTCGCCGTATTTTAGACTGGAAATTTTTACGTAATGCATGTTCCCTGCAAAGGCCGCAGAGCGCAGCCAGAGGCAGCACAGTAGGCACCTGCTCCCCTCCACACCTTCCTGTGGTCAGCTTGCTACCGATACCAATGACACGCAAAGAAAAAGGGCAGCACAAAAAAAGGGTGTTGAACCCAGAGCAAGTTTATCACAAGGCTTGTCACTGATTCATACGACACTCAGATAGTCCCATGATGTTTTCAGTCTGGTAATGAGGGACTGGATATCTTAAAGAGTCTTGGGCTCAGTGAAGATGAGATGCATCAACCAAATGCTTTTAAGTGTAATAAATGGTCTGGGGGAAAGGCCTAAGCAACCTTCTCAAGCTGTGCAAACAACACCACCTCAGCCACCCCCTCACTGTGTCCTGGTCTTGTTGGGAACAAAACCCTAGTATGTGGGTACAACGCTGTGATGCAGGCAACTGAAAGAGCACACAGCATGGACGTAACTGTTATAACCAACATAAAAGTAATCCTCATTACCTGAGAGGCCAGGCTACGTGTGCCAATACAACAACAACAAGATGCTGGCCAAGAATAATTCTCCAAGAATTACTTTGCATGCAAATGTGTATCAGGATCCAATTAATTTAGTGGATGGAGTACACCTTGCAAAGAAAAGTGCTACCCAGTCCCATGGGTAATGATGCTTGTACCAAGAGATCAGCAGGGTATGTGGGGGGAAGAAAGGGTCAAGAAAAGTTGCCAGGCTGCAGTTCAAGGAAGAAGCTTTGATCTAAGACAGAAAGAAAAAAAAAAAAAAAAAGAAAAAAGAAATTAAGAATTCTTTAGACTATACTAGCATTGCTTATTTATCAAGCTAGAACCTATTATGACTGTACCGATTGCTTTTAAGTTCCCTGGCCTATGTCAATTGTTTACTTACGATTCCATAATTGAGTTATACCAGAAGTGCCAGCCTGGGAATGAGAGTGCTTCCTAAGGGACAACAAACATGAGTACATTTTAACTCCACAGTCCTTCAATGTGTGCTGTCAGGATGCACAGGTTTCTGTTCCAAACTAGGCTCCTCTTCCCTAAGGGCTGAAAGATGTTAAGCGCTTCATGACAATGACACTAATAACTTGATTGAGAGAGGAAAAGACTGCCACTGTAAAAACCAGCATCTGTCAGACCATGCGAAATCAGGAATGCCCATTTCACCCGTGGTATCGGGAACATATGGAGGCTGATGCCGCTGGTCAAGGGTGGGAACTGAGCTCCAGCAGAATTTGACACTAAGCAGCGGCAATTGGAAGTGAAACATTATGCGTTTAAGAACAACAACAAAAAAAAGTTGCCTGGATTTTATCCTCCTACCACACTCCAGCTGCAGGGAAAACAAACACAAAAAAACACCTAAAACCTAACCCACAAAACAAAAGCAAACCCCTTCACACTCAACCCACAGCAAAACTCACCTAAACTGAGCCCACAAAAGATCTGTTTCTACAGGTGATCCGTTTCCACCACTGCTAGGCAGCTCCCTACAACACATCCTAGGGCTTTTTACACTCCAGCTTCTGACTGAATAGTTTAAAATATGCTGTTCTCACAGATTTTATTTCCCATTTCTTCTTGGCAACATATTTATCAAATGCAACTCAATCATTAACAATCTAATGCTCTTTCCCACTTCTGGGGTAGTCTTTCACAGAACTATACCCACTCCTTCCCTCCTTACAACATACGTTAAGACAGGCATTTTCTATTCCTCCTAACCTTCCTCTTCCCTCCCCCAGCTTTCATATTGCAATCTGCCTCCATTGCTTCCCTTTTTTCCATTCTGTACTTTGACCAAAAAATCCAAGTACAGGGAACAAATACCATACCGTGTAAAGCCATCACTACTCTCTCTTCTTTCTCCCTTCATCATTCTCCAAAGACACTGAATACTACCAACAGACTCCAATTTTATTTAAAATTCTGCTCTTACTCTTCCTTATCCGGTAAATCGTGCAGTTCTCAAAGTACAGTATCTTTTTTTTTTAAGCATGAAACCATTTCCCATTGAGTTTTAAAAGCCTAGTTATTTTTGTTAGGGGTCATTATCAACAAGGTATGAGGGATGTGCAATCACTAGTGACTGTGCCCCAAAGCATTCTTGTGATGTAGAGGCAATGCATTCAATTTCTAAATGAGAAACTGGGCTCAGAAAACAAGGCACCTAAGCAGTGGTGTCTTATACTCAGGAAGGAGCCCAGGGATCTGTAGCCTGAAAAGAATGCTGAAAACAAAACAACGCCCCCACCTTCACAAACAAAACAAAAAAAAACCCCAAACAAACAAGGAAATAATCACACAATTTTCTCTCAAGCACTTTGTGTTCATTAATGAGACACCCGTTAAAATACCCGACTTCTAAGTAAATCCACAACATTAATTTTAACTAGTTTCCTCCTTCAGTGTGAATATGGCTTCTACTCCACCCGAGTCCTATTTCCAAGGTACCACGTGATCAGGGAATTCAGTCACTGGGTATCACACTAGCAAGGGAAGCTGAACATGTTACATGCAGCTCTTTTAATTGTGTCTCATTCAGTCTTCAAAGTCCACATCAGCTGCCAAATGCAATTTCCTCTGGGCTTTGAAGTACTTATATCCTAACTTCAAAAATATCTCTGCCACAAGCCCTCACTGTCAAATCATGGCTCACCAGAAACAAATGTCATTAACCTGGCCCTCCCTTCTTCAGATAGCATGGCTTGACACCATGCTTGTTTTTAGCTACCATCATTAAAATCTCATATTGCAGATTTTTAAGTATTTCAAATTCTCATAATTAATTTTTCCCCCATATACCTTTCATTTCCATACAACATTTCAGTACATCAACACTTTTCTAATTCATCTTTCATTAAAAAATAACTCCATCTTCAGTCTATCTTTCTGTAAGCTGTAAGAGGAAGCTGCCAGAATTTAAAAGCTCTCTCCTCTCAGCCAATTTAACAGTATATTTGATGAGCACTGGCACATCCAAACCCAGCATAATGCTTTGAGCTTGAGACATTCTAATATTCTAAAGTGTAACCTTGAGTCCCACAACCCTGGGCATCCTAAACCTCATGTTTTCTGTGCTAACAGTTAGGTATCCAGTATTCATCACCTCCTTTCTTCATGTATCTTTGACACTAGAAACATGTCTGAGAAAACTGCCCTTTTCTTAACCATATGGATGTCATTCCATTGTTTCTTTCCTCAAGCAATCAAGGGAACTCCCATCCAACCTTCTCTCCCTTTTCCAGACTCATGAGTACCTCTGTGCCACACCTGTACACTTAGAGAGCGATTGGTTCTTCCATTCGTGATAGCAAGCACTCAGAAATGGCTCTGCTCTCTAGGGCAGTCTTGCAGAGCAGAAATGGTGATGAACTAGAATTCAATTATGTAATGAGAAATTGCTTTAATTAGCCAGTTAATTGACTCCTCAATGGCAATAAGTAAACCCACTCAATTTTACAAGGCATGGTATTTTTTTCCTAAGGGCTCCCAGGAACTGTTTTTGCATCTCCCCCCCCCCAACCCCAACTAAAACGAAAAAGGATCCAAGACTGCTGGCGTGCTACTGGAGGATCACACATCTGATAACTGTTTCAGAGCAGCCCAGAAAGAAATACTTAAAAGGTGGGCAGAGGTGCAGACACTTGCCCTAGGGTAATGAACCAGTCTTCCTCTGATGAAAAGAAGCCCGAATCTGAGGCAGGATGAAATTCAGATGAATTGAGCTACCTTAATCCTGACACCTTTTCATTTTTCTTCAAAGCATCCCAACTCAGAAGGACATGGACTTTCCAACACAAGTGAGATCCAAGATCCATACACATGATCCAGATGTCAAAGAAGTGGTACAGAGTGCCTTGGCAGATCTCCCGAAGACGCAGCTCAGGGCCAGTTAAGCAATGATGTAGTTCCAGTGTCTCAAAAGATGAACAGGTGAGGCAATCTATGCCACTTCTGCAGCACACTGAACCCAGTGCCTCATCTGGGATTAGGCTACTGCAAGTCAAGACCCAAAATCGATGGCAGAATTAAGCCAAAGAAAGCCAGCTTCAGTTTTACTGCAATTTTGGATTTGGCAACATATTTGATGGGGATGTAAAATTCTACTCTGAAACAGAGAAAAAGAGAACATGACTTGTGAGTCAAGCAGTGTATTAGCACAACAGAATTACCTAATCTGGAACAGGAGGTATTGCTAGTGCAGTTAGTCACCAGACTTCACACAGCAATGCCAACCAAGAAAAAAAACAAAGGGTCAGACTCAAATGAACCATCAATCTCTCTGCCCCAGGACCTCGCACTCTGGTTATCACCCTGGAGAGCTACAAGGGCTTAAGAACAACCCATCTTGTAACACAGAACCATCTCCACACTGGTAGTTACCAAAATTTTCCACCTTCTTTCTCCTCTCATCCTATCCCATAGTTTCTGTGACAAGGTTCCCTGTGTCTCACAACATACACCTCTGCCTGGATGTCTTACCCATGGCGAACCTTCACACGACAAGCCTCTGTCCTTGGGGTTGGGCTGCCTGCCTCAAGGGACAGTTTTCCTGCTCACTGAGAGACTGCAGACAAGCTTTCAGGCTAGTAGGGTTCTCCAGCAGCTCCCATCAGTAAGTCTTTTAATGCTCTTGCTGTGCTACTGACCTTCCATCTGGGAGGTGACCTTGGGTGTCATGAAATTCACCCAGTCCCCTTCCTCCCCAGTCTTATAGCAGGTCATCACCGGAAGGAAAATAAATACTCATAAATGAACTGGGCAAAATGCAGGCTGGTGAGTACTGTGACATTTTAAACAGCTGTTTAATAGCAAGGGACAGAAGCCTGGATGAATGCAAAGCAATAGGGCAAGTTATCTGGATGGAGAGCTGAGTCTGACAGCACTGCTAAAAAGCCAGAGAAAACATCTTACCTCGGTGAAAAGGGAGGGGAAGGGAATCAACGGTGTGGTAACTTTACTGGAGTTCACATAGGACTTAAACAGGAATTGCAAATATTATTTATAAACAAACTGCTCTTGTAGGAAACCTGAGATACAATCAACATGGAGCATCTGTGTGTTTGATTAGGGCTGACATTTTAAACTAAAGCCAAACACTCTGTAATAACACTAAAATCATCAGCAGCGTAGCAAATAAGTCCCTGGTTTTGATGCAGATATGCCAGGAATTATTTTGGCACGGCGTTCTGCACCTAAAGCAAGAGCAAGTATCACCAAAAGAATGCCTTTCAGGATTTGAGCAGCAGCAGCAGCTCCTGATGGAGTCTGGCAGAAAGCAATACACTTCTATGAGTGTCTAGGAAAGTAGGAAAGTAGGAAAGGATTCAAGTCAGATGAAATTCAACAGCAGCAGCAGAGTTTGCAACAGAAAATGGAGACACAAGCAGAAAAGTTTGAGAGCCACTTTTGTCCAAACGTTCCACTGAAAAAAACTGACATCATAGCTCAATTAAAAAAGCAAAATCCATCAGCTTTGAAACATAATTCATTGCAAAAAACCTGGAGAACTGGCCTCCCAACAAAGCACTGGATTTTAAATGAACCAGCCAGCTTAGGGAAGCATATGTTGAAATGGATGGCACAGCAAACCAGATACTTACAGGACCAGCACAGACTGAGGAAATAGACCTGAGGTACAGAAGTGTCCAGAACCTGCTTGATTCCCTCTCTAACACTGCTGTCTGGGGGTCCATACCATATCCAGCTGACACCAAAGAATAAGAACCTTCCTCCTGGAAGACTCTGTGACCAAATGCCCCAAATACATTATATAGCACTAAACTGAGTAAAACAGGCTTAATATACAAATTGCTATTAAAATATGTGGCAGATCTTAAGATTTTTTTTTCGGTTTTGCCTAATGACACTCCTTTGACAGCAGGAACACAGAATTTCCACGACAGCATTATAGTCATTACAGTTTTCCTTCAACTGAGAATATACTGTCAGGACCAATTCTGCACTAAGGCAGTCTTTAGCCTTTATACTGCCAGATACTCAAGGACGGACTGCAGCAGCCTTTAAAAACAGTACAGACATTGACATAGAAGAGTTAGAGACTGGAATAAATGTCACATCTGAGGTGGTTGCATAGAAATTTAAAATAGGCAAATCCAATTACCCATGAGAAATCTAGCCTGAAACTCTGACCTGAATCTGGTCAGAAAGTTTGCTTTGTCTAACTTACTCAAATCAGGAGCTAGGCATTCAGTGCAAGACTGAAAGTTATGAAGGTTAAGAGGATAGAAATGACAAAGCATGCAGGGTAATATACAGAAAGCACTATGCCAAAATGCAGAAGGTGCAATACTGCGTATGTTAAAATCTAGCATAGGATCTCTGCAAGAGAAAGGTGTTTCCAAGAACCCCTGCAATAATCTGGGAGACCAAAGCATCCAAAACAATTGAGATTCCCTGGGTGATCAGCAAGGGATTAACAAAACCATTGCAATTTAACAGAAGTAATACAGAGTAGAAAAATAATCTTGAGAATCTTAAACATGGACAAATTTCTTCAGTAATAAGTGTATGCACGTACCAAACCAAGCCTGAACCTTCAATAAAATAGCACTGGCACTTTTGCAAGGGAAAACCTATTAGATGATATCAGCCTGACTTGATTAATAGCTCTGTGGTAGGGTCAGCATGTAAAGCAGGCCAATCCACACCATGCTACTTAATAAAGTAGAGGCCCATCAGTTATGGGACAAGCCACGGTGTTTGAACACACATAGCCAAAGGCCTCCAACCTCCTTAAATGCAATTTTGCATAGAGCACAATCTCTCCCTATGTGTACACTTCTCTGTTGTTTGTTTACAGGCAGCCACCAAGCACTGGGGCAGCTCCTCCTGGCAGACCCCTGGGGGCTCAGTCATCCATCCTGCCCCTGGCACTAGGGCACAAACAGGCAGCAGCAGAGAAACTGAGCCTTGAGGAAGAGGAATGAGTATGTGTCCAGTTCCCAACAAACATTTCTAAAGGAGCAATGATGCTGGGTGCACAGACGGCGCTTTACACTCCACAGCAAAGCCCTCATCTGGAAAAGGAGAGCTGACAGACGGCATTGTATGTACTGCAAGGGGCCACATTCATGGAAACAAGGAAAGAGAAGCAAGCGACCCCTCCAGAGCCAGCAGAGCCGTCTGCTCATTTCCCTGTTTGTTTGCTCTTTCAGACTTAAACGCTTGAGCAGATTTACACAAGTAAGTGCACTCAAGAAGTGGGCAAACTGAATATGAACACTAGGCCAACTGGCTGCAGTGTCCAAGGAACAGAAAGTGGTATTAATCCTCTGAATTGGATACCAAAGCACCGCCTGTGCCCCATGGAGCTTCCCCGTGCAGTCCCCTCCTTGTCCTTCTGCAGAGCTGTACGGCAGGGAGGCCGTGGGGCACAGCAGCCAGCCAGGCTGGCTGCAATACCTACCAGGTCTGTGCACTGCCCATCCCTGCCACCCCCCAACTGCCCTTCCATATGCAAGGGATGGGCGATTGTTAGCAGGAGCCTAAGGCAATTAGTGGAGAAGGAAAATAAGATAGTCGGAAGTAATCTGCACATGGAAGTTTATCGCAACAGCTCTCCCAAAATTCTTATTCCAGAAGAATTGCTCCAACAGATATTTTTTTTTTTTTTTAAACACACAGCCTGCCCCTTAGCTGGGCAAACTCTGGGTTACCTTGAACACTTGCCTCCTCTAGAGCCAGCCAGCAGCCAACAGATACCCCTCCGGGCATACTGCTGCCTAGGGCACCCCTATGCTACAGAAACTCTGGTATTGTTTGAAATGCGAACAGCACAATTTTAGACTTCTAAACCATCAAAGTTGGAAACTAGTTTGCAATGGGAACGCTGCCTTCAAGGGTATTTGTGCACATGCAAACAAAAGAAGACTCAAGAGTCCAGAAATGAAAATGAGGTTTCAAAAATGCTGAAATCCTGCAGCTTGCATGTCCTCCCCTGTCTGTCAAACTCAGTTTCTTAGGAATATATTTACAATGCCTAGACAACTGCTCATCAAACCCAGTGCATGTTTTTGCAATTTTTGACAGTTAGAAGAGCATATATTTGTTAAAGTTTATTTTTATAGTGTTCAACACTATATACCAAAGACTCTGTAGTATGGAAATCAACAGCATTTTCTTCTACCGAGCTGTAACTTTTACCCTGCCTCAAGCCTGCACAGGAGGATGGAGAAAGAGATACCTACTCACATCTTCACATCCTTTTGCTGTCTTCATGCAGTTTTCATGCCAACAGAGAGAACAGAACTTCTTCTGTCCAACCAGAGAATACCAGTGAGAGCCAAGCTGTTCTCCAAAAATGAGCCATCTACAGCTTTCTCTCAGACCAATGAAGTTACACGATAGATCCTCATCACTGACAGAAGCAGTTCCGTCATGGTAACTATTAATTCATGTAAAACTGAAATTAACTAGAAGATAAAGCACCTGTACCTGTTACTCACCTCTAACCACAGGCTTCCTCATAATCCACCAGCATCTTCCAGATCTGCTAGCAGCAGTGAAGAGTTTGCCCATTTTGTCATTCCTGGCAAGGATGCTGTAACCTTTCCCTTTTACACATGCCTGCTTTCAAGTGCCAATTTCAAGGGATATCAGGGTCCACCCAGACTTGTCCCTATCATTTTCAGCTCTCTCTGCCAGCAATGACACACCCCCTAAACATAATAGCTATGAGTATCTTCTATGTATCTTCTACTTTTGCATACTACAATCTGCACATTCTTATAACCCTTCCTGCTCTTATTGCTCCAGGCATAATCCTGCAATATTTCTGTTGCCATAAATACTACATCCTACATTATCTAGACAATATATTTTAAAACTAGTTATGTTGCAGCATCAAGCACACAAAAGAGTTGTACAATCTTAGTTCTGCCCTCTTGTGCGTCCAACATATTCACCACTGAACACAGGAATTTTATGGTGCAGATCAAGGCACATCATAATTGAAGAACATAATCCCAGAACAGGAGAACATGCAACTGCAAGCAGTATTCACAAGCACACATTCTTGCATATTTTTTTGTTCCTTTGGCAGTAACATTGGCCAGTATTTTAGAAACATCCTGCTAGTCTTATAAAACAACCCAACAAAAGGAAAATACAATTTTTATATCAACAAAACCTGAAAAGAATGTTATAGTTGGACTTTCATGGTCTGCAAGCTTTCTTCCTGTTATATTTCAAATGCCCGCCACAAACAGAGGAAGAGGGAAAGGTCATTAGCACCCTTCCTGCAGACCACGGGAATCCTTTAAATTGAGTTGAAAAGCATCAAGCATTCAGAACAGAGGAACTACTGCTGGGTTTCCCCACAGCAGACTTGCAATGTTCTCCAGCTTTTTTTGTCCAGCTGCCACAATAGATTCTCCTTCTCTGCTCTTACGGTCCAGTACCAGACAGCTCTCTGTAGGCCACAGTTTGAAACATGCTACCCCAGGCAATCCAAAATCATCAGGTGTTTCACACTGTCAGTGCTACTACCTTTGCCTGTCTGGACTCTCCTGGAATAAACTCCTTCCAGTAAATCTTAAGGCTGGGCTGTGGATCTGACAGCAAACAATAACTTGGTTCCAGAAATGTAACACCTAGCAGTTTCTCATTGGCCTGGTACAGTTAACTTGGTATTTCCAAGGGTCTTTTCAAATGTTGGTCAAGAGTTGTACCAAACGCACAGTACCACAAATGCAACTTATCTAATTCTCAAGGAAATTTATAAGAAGGTGGGACATCAAGGTACAGACACCATAGTGCTCTACCCATCCCCTCCTACACCCTTGGCCTTTTCTGCAGCTCCTGTCTTGCTGTGTCTGTCTGCTCAAATTTCTTTCTGGTTGCCAAAACAGTCTCCTGACACAGCCAACTTCCATTCACACCATCTGTCATCAATCCAATGTGACGGACTCCCTGAACTGAAACCAAGGTGTCCTCTTAACTTTTCACTGAGCTGCACTTTAAGTCCTCTCTTGCTGCTCTTCCAAAACCATCATTATCCGATTCCAGTCAACCAAGCTCAGTCAAAACAGTTAAACCCCGGCTTGTGTCCTAGGGATGCCCAGAAAGCTGCTGCTACCTCCAGAAGCAGGACCTGATGAACAAGGACATGGAATTCCCTCAGTACTTCTCATGGCTCCAATTATCATGACAGATGTATGTTTAACCTCCCTGAAGGGTCAACAGAGTAAGCTAGCCAAGGGAAAGAATACCTAGAGACCAGCAATCCTGCAAACAGACTAACAAATATAGTCTGCACCACAGACCATAAAACTCTGCCCATCCTAAAGCAACCTTTCAGTTGAGTTATGCCAGCTTATCCCAGCAGGGGCTGAAGACAGAGGATTGTCTTACAGCCTGAGAGTTCATAACTTGCACATCCACATTTCTGTGCAGCTGCAAGCACACAGCTGCTTGCACAGAAGTAAGGCTTTCATGCCTTTCAGCCAAGCACACTTAAACCAGCAGCGTTTGAAACTCCATGGCTTGTTTTTCCTCAAAAAACAAGAGCTCTTGGCTTGACTATAGTCTTAGCAATACACATCAAAAATGGCTTAACTGAATTAAACGTATGTCAGAGGAGCACCAGATATACACCGTAAGTATAAAGATAAGGTATGATAAAAAAAAGTGGAATAAATAAAAACAACAAACAAAACATCAGGCACCTTTTCTTAAGTCTTCTGAAGCCAAATTCTGTAGTTACTGGCCATGTTTTGAAGCACTCACTTAAAAAAGGCAGTAAGATCCCAAAGCAAAGGACAATGCTTATAAGACCTACACAGCCTCTAAAGTCATATAGTAAAATGAGTAGATGTATGTCTGAGACTGAGGGGGAAGCCTGAAATCAAAAAGTCATTCTTCTGAATATATAGAAATATTTGAGAAGTGGTATAAAATCTAGTAGGATTCCAAAAGCTATTCACTTCTTCTGATAGTTTTCCGTATCAAAACCTTTTTAGAACAGGAGTGTGTTCTGCAGTGTCCACAGAGAGCAGAGCATCATACAGTATGTTCCTGGAACTTAACCAAAAGTTTTTCTGCCTAATGGACAGCCAGGAAACAATCTGGTTGCTAAAAGTTGTCCTTTCAGTTAACAGAAACAAGCAGCGCACAAAAAAGACAGACCATAGGATACACTGTGCACTGGGGTCCAAGAAAGGCCTCTCCTCCCAGGATCTCAGTCACTGGCGACCCCATACAAATTATTTTACCAGCTCTGCTAGTCGCTTGCCAGGTACAGACTGGGAGGCATCTTTACCCTCTCATGATTCATGGTGGGCTTTCCTAAAAGCATCAATAATTTACTTCACAGAAAAGAAAAACTAAAAACTGTTGTGGGATCTGAAGATTCCCTGGGGATCCCTGCAATGCCCCACTCACATGGCATTCCTCTGGTAAGCTATAAACTCAGTCTGCTGTCTTAACAAGCAATATCATTATATGCCTGTGTTTTAGGATCCAAGTATATTTACAAACAAACAAAAACACCCAACCCCACAACAAAAAACAACTTTAAACATACTGAGTCTACAGGCAGCAGTAAAGAGCTCCTGGTAGAAGAACCCTAGATACAGTATCTAACCTGAGAGAGCTGTTAAAAACAATCCCTCAATCTACCTTGCTTTTATAGTTGCTAAAAAGATAAAAAGAAAAAAAAAGCACAATGAACTAAGACAATATAAGATGAACAGACTTGGTGACTTTTAAACATGATGACCCATGAGAGAAGGCTCACAGCTGTTCATGCCCCACTCTCTTGCAACACAGACGTACACCCACAAGCTCCATTTCAGGAGTTACAAAAATTGTGGGTTTGCCTTTTAAGGATCTGATTTTCTACATATCAATTGTAAAAGCCTCAGTTCCACCTTCAAATAAGAAGTCAATCACAGTTTCATCCCAGACAGGCACAGAGCATCAGGGGGTTACACAATTTAGAGCCATCTGCTCCCACTCCCGCTTCCTTTTGCTCCCAACCAGGAAGAAGCCACCCGTCTCATCTTATTTCCATTACGGTTTTTCCAACCCTCTCAAGCTTACCTGGCTTCACAGCTTCTCAGGCTCTACCATAAACCTCCTATGCCTGTGGGCTTTTTTCCTCTCTCTCCACCCCCTCCCACTGATCTGTTTTATTAAACACACCTGTCTTCCCCTTCATCCAACTGTCATTTCCATTTGTATTCATACAAATATCCAGGCACACATGCTGCTAGTTAAGGCTAACTATATTAAACCGCTACTGGTAGATACACTGATGAGCAGGGAAGAAAATAACATTGTCTAGCTGGGATAAGACTTGCTAACCAAGGACTTTGAAAGCAATTCATCAGCACTGCATTCACAAGACACTCCTGGGAATCTGGGTCACCCTGCCACTGCATGCTGAAAGTGGAGCCTCAAACAAGACCGGAAGAGCAAAATAGGATTCAGCTCCTCACCACTGCCAGAGCAAAGGCAGCTTGAAATGCAGCAAGAGAGAGGCATAAATTATAAAGGCAACTGTTTGGTGATGCATCCACAGAAGTTTTTCTTTCCTAGATGTTTTCAAATGAGAATACGTTCTCTCTATGTGATGCATTGACAGCTTATGCCCTAAGGTAAAGAAATCTAAGCATGACACAGAACCCGGTGAGACATTTGTTCAGAGACTTTGCAGACCCTCCAATCTTCTCTATACTGTGAAGCGTATAATAAAGAATTATCTAAAGAACAGATTTCTGTCCAATGTGTCTTTGCCTTTACTTCCCATTATTTTAAAACACACTTCCCTTCATGGTCTTATCTAAAACTGGGGAAACATTGCACAGTTTTCTTTGCTGTCAACAACTGTTCAAAATTTCACATTAGTAATGTTGACAGCCTTAGTGTAACAGCTCTCTCTCTAATATTTTAAGCACTGGAACAAGATTAGGTAGCATAATACAAACAACAGTGTGCATCAAAATTCCCAGTTCTGCTGGAGAAACTGATGGAGCTGACACTGTTCTTAAAAACTGGAAAAATCTGCAAGACACACCTGATAAGGAAACATTCATTTGTTTTGTCTTTCTTTTCACAGCTCTTCTTTTTAAAAAGAGTTCAGTCATCAATCTGCTATCACCCTTTTCTTTATAACTGCTCTTAGGAAATCAAAATAGTGAAAGTCGCAATAAAGATGTGTATCCACAAGAAAAGACAAACTAAATTAAAACAGAACAAGGAAAAACGCATGTTCAAAATCACTCTGAAAACAGACTGATTAGATAATTAGTGTATGTGCGCATGTTTATGTTATATATATATATATATGGATAGTCTTCTCCCTTATAAAGGGAGAACAGAGTTTAATACCAGTATCTGAAGTATGTGACACAATTTTCAATTTTAAACAGTAGAACACAGAAAGTTAGGCTTAAATGTGGGAATTTAATCCATACCATAAATACAATTACAAATCTGAAGTAAAGGTGAGATGGTTGGAATATTTTTTCCTTGCAAAGAAAGACAGTTAATAGAGGACACATTTCATTGTAAAATCTGGAAGGGCTTAGTCTTCCCATGAGCTACATTAATCAACTGCATACATAAAGCCTGCCTCCCTATAAAAATGAATGGTGCCTTGTTGCATTAAGAAACCCCAAACCCTGCTGTGATGCAGCCATGAAGTAAAAGGCAGTACGAAGTTGTAATCTGCCTCAAAGGAAACTCAGGGAGGCCTGCTCGGAAAGGTTGCTTACAAGAGGTGAGTTAACAGAAAGTGTGATTTAGCTCATCCAACAAAGCAGCACATACTGCTTAAAAACAGTGAACTTTGGAAATATATAAAACTCTGGCTATACTACTACATTCATCCATTAAATGTTTTTAAAGACTAGAAATTATATTATACGTAAGGCTGTAGAATAATATTGTTGGTTTCCCTCCAATTTGGATTTTGTTCTATTCAATGTTTAAGATCTATTCTGTTAAATACAATCTTTTATTAAACCTTTTTAGTTTTAAATTAATTCTTTAAAATATTTTCGTGAAACTACTGCAATACATTTACAACATAAGCATCAACTTGATACAATTTTTCCAAAGATGTTCCTGGATTTTTTTATGTTTATTTAATGCTCAGTAATTCAAATACATATTACTGGTTTGAAGGATTAAGAGTGTTTATTCACATTACATGTTTTAATGGTATATTCCACTGCATGAAGGACTTCAAAACTCCACTTTGAACAATGTGAAGTCTCTAGTAGTTCTGCAGGGCTGATAAGCACTGCCATGGTGTGAGGCCTGAGAGACATAGAGTGGTTACTGGCTGCCCTCAGCTCACAGATTGGCCCATTTGTCTGAACCCAAGTCCTCTCTGATAGCTTTCATTGTAGCAGGCCACCCAGAGAAGCACAGCAACAGATACTTGCAACCCCAGACGGGAATCATCTGCCTGTAAATGATTAACACAGCTTCACAGGGCTGGAGAAGTAAAGTTTCAAATGGGTATCTATAGTGTCTCAACATCCTTGTCTAAATTACATTAACTGCATGTAGCAGTACCAGCCAACCACCCTATCTCTATTTTGCCTACATTCACATTACTTACCTTTCATTTAGTATTTAATCCTCATTACACATATATAACAGGAGAGGTTTTCAAAACTTTCAATTTATCATCAGCAGGCTATAAACTTGATATATTTTGCATAAATTTTGCATAAAGACAATCTGTGAACTAAAAGGAAGAATACTCATGGAGAAAAACTACCTGAGATATATTAATAATCTCACAAGAGGAGCATTAGGGTAGTATTTGGAGATGGTTTTGCTGTTGTTATGGGTTTTATTTATTTTTTATTGGTTTTGTGTGTATCATATCTTATGCGAAAAAAGTTGCACATTATGTTATGGGCAAATAGGCCAAAGACATAAAGACATAGGCTCAAAAACTCCAATCTCATTGACTGAGATGCAAAGTCACCATTTTATATGTGTTTTAAAACGTGCTCCAGCCTGCTCTCTCATTTGTTGGACAGCTACGTCTTCAGGAACACAATAAATAAAAAAAAAATATTGCTTTGATATATTGCTATATATGCCATCATACCTGGAATTTATTCTGTATCTTTTGGCATATTTTGTTCATTTCTTTCTATTACCTGCAGTAAAGACATTTGCACATTTTTGAATGTACAAGAGATGTCTGTACACATCTCATCTGACTGCAGACTCCCATGTTATAAGTGTGAATACAGCTGAGGGACACTTGCCAGTCAAAACAGATGCTCAATTCCTATACGAGGGAATAGAGCACAAATACAGGATTTGCTTTAACGTATTCACAGTGCATCCAGTCCCAACTATTTCTGAAACTTCGGTATAAATTGCAGCAGAAACTGGCTTAGAAATCAAGTTCCCATTTGGAAACTAGCATAAAGCAAGGTACTTCGGAGACAAAAATCTGTCCTCTTAAACACAGAACATGTTCTGCACTAGAAGAAATAACTAGGTAGGTAAACAATTTTTCATAGTGACAGTTTTCTCTGCCAAACTTTACATGCTAAACTAGAACAAGTCACAGTAAACAAGCTTTACATCTCTAAACGGGTCATGTCCAAGCACAGTTCAGTAACTTTGGGGCTGACGTGCACTATGGCAATGGCTGTGGAGTCCCCTCAGGAGGAGGGGATCAGCTGGCGAAGGGAAGGAGAAGACCAAATACACCACAGATGTGCAAGGATGGCATTAGACAGCACTACAGTGATTTCTGGCCAGCAGACTGACTTTTCTAGGTGGCACAGAGCAGAGCAGCCCTCCCCTAAAGGGATGCCAGCAGCCAGCCAGGTTTTGGTGCCACTTGAGGATCAGTGTAACATATAGGCTAAACCCTCCCTTCCCAGAGCATGAGCAAAAATGCTTTAAGTCAAATCCAACTTCTGCACTCTATGCTGGGGGCACTCAGTAGAATACACTGAGAGGTTAGAATCCAAAAATACATCTGGCAATAATTTCTAATAAGTATCTTACCCTTCAATGAGCTATGTCAGCCTGAGCCTACCTATTTTAAAACTGGCATTTCTAGATCAAAGGATTGTGATCCTTGCCAGACAAGAAGATGATTTTTCACCTCAGAATTTATGGCACATTCCCTAGATTATAACTAAGGTTAACAATTTTTATGTTTATCATTCTATGCTTTGTCCTCAAACTGGTGCTACAATACAAGAACTTGTACTATACTAACACTAATATTCCTGGGGGAGAAAGTGGGGGTGCAAAACATCAGCTAGGATTAACTCTTTTCCAGCCACATTCACAGCTCTAGGATATGAACCTTTGCTTTGTCTCTGAGCACAACTTTACAACAAGCTTTATCAGTGCCTAGCTGATGCTTTACAAAAAACTGTTGTCATTAACATTGAGAGCTGTACTAACAATGCAAGCTAAGTCACAAGAAAAAAAGAAAACCCTTTGATTCTAGCAAAAAAACTTCCAATTAAAAACAAACCCTTGATTCACAAGTGCTATAGTTGCAGAGGGAAAGAGTCAAGACTAATCTACCATAGTAATTGGATTGAAAGATTCTGAGTTGGTGGAATTTAGTGGCTGTATTAAAAAGCCATCTCCTTTTCAAGGCAAGGAGCCAACATAATGAAGAAAAGACAGGAAACAAGTTAGGGAGTGCCATCCAACGTTAAAAGAAGACCCTGTTATCTTTAAAATGGAAAAACAGCTTATTTCCATGAAACTGAGATTCTGTCTTTTGCAATCTAAGGCTGTTTTTTTATTACCAAAATCAGCAACTGGAAAATATATTTACCAGAACATTATTCTCGTCATTATAATAATAAAAGGGTCAATTACAACTCAGTTAAATGGTAAATCTGATGTATAGTGGTAAAAGAGAATTTCAGTTACTTCAATAAAAACTAGGTAATACCTGGCATAGCAGTGGTTAACTTTCCAAATTCTGAATCTCTACTGCTTAAGAAAGTCAAGCCTTTTTTTATATCCTTGTTCCTCCCCCCGGAATGAGCAAGCAATTCTGAACCATTTCTCAATTCAACAGTGGTGCAAGTTTCCAGCAAGAACTAATTTTCCAGAGTAATTAAACATAACTTAAAAATGTGATTTCATGTTTATATCGGGAAATAACCAAACCTGCCTCTGGTAACCAAAAAAGAAGAAATCAGGCAGATTTCATGAACTGGTGTTCACATTATGTCTATTAAATAGATTCTTAGAACTGTTGATTCCTATCATGTGGCAAAAGTAGCATTGAGGGCCTAATTTTTGCACCAATAGAATACGTAATAATATGCTAGTCATTCCTGCAATGTGTAAACAAGTCCTGAATTCACACTACATTTGAGCTGTATTTGGAGCTCAGCTTTGTACACCAACAAGCTTTGTACACTCAACTGTCTTAAATGAAATCAAAGGGAAATTTTATGCATTACTTACAAGGACTCATCCCCTTAGCTGCTCCAACACAATATGACTTTCATAGCCAAAGTCTATGTATGTATTTTTCAGTGTATTTTTTATTTCCTTTTCTACTATAAAAAGGATGAGAGAGTAAGCTTTGCAGGGTTAGAGAAGGCTAGATCACATCTTAGCTCCTTACAAGACAGGATAATGACACAGCAAGTATTAAGAACAGTGACAGAAATAACTTCTCTCCATCACTTAAACTAAAAGGTTAATCATCATGTATTTCACATCTTACCACCAAACAGCTGCTTTAAAATTCTTACCAGGAAGAGTCTGCAATACCATTTACGCTCTAGACTTCCCTAGTAGGAAGCAAGATTTCCTTTAAGTTTTATTTCACCACTTCTTTTTCTTCTCTGTCTCAGCACTAGAACGGCTCATTGGCCAAAACCCAAGAGCTCAATACTGCCAGTTTTAGGAGGACTTAAAATACACACACAAAACACCCTCTCAACCCAGGCCTGCATTCTGCAACGTGGGTCCACTTTTAATTAAAAGCAGAAGCTCAGATTACCCACCCAACCATTAAGCAGTGTAACAAGTTTTCTTAGCGCCACTTTAATAGCCTGCTTTCTAAAGAAGATTTTAATTCTGTGTTCAGCTTCAAGACACCAAATGCTGCCAGCACTGTCTGATCTCAGCATGACTGGGAAAAGTACCACTAGGTCTCAGCTCCAGTATTTCTAACGAACATGGCTGAAGAAAATTATTTGTCTGGATTACAAGGCTAACAAGTATTCCCCAAATTAATGAACTGCGTTAGTTTTATTTTTCACTCTCGTTCTTGCTGGTAAGAAACCACCAAAGCTTTCTTCTAAAAGTTCTGCTTCAACCACAGCAGGGATGACTGATTATAAGCACCCTGTCTGGGGTAGAAAAAAAAGAAATAATTTGTCTAAGCTTATGGAAATGTGGCTGCGTGCTTCACTTTCTGCCTTTTCTTCTTGTCAAGCAAACAAAGCAGAAGGGTGGGAGGGGGAATGGCAGCACAAGCAATGAAACAGCCTCAGAAATTCAAAGCTGAAAAGATGTTCCAACTGATGAAAGGCAACGAGAGGAGGCTGCTCAGTTCTTACTCTGCTGTACCAGATAAGAGAACTTAGGACAGGCAAAATCTGTTCCCTAAGCATGGTTCATCAGGGCACATCAAGGCTTCAGAAATGTTATTGCATTTTTAATAATTCAGGAATCTGCCTGTGTCCCTCTTGATTAATGTCTATGTAGCAATTGTCCAAGCTTCACTGAGGTTGTCATTTTGCTGTCTGGAAATATCTGTAATTGCTTATACCAGCTGAAATGGTTATTTCAGCTTTTCAGTGTCTTTTAAAGTTGGCATCTTAATGAAGGGGCAAATTTTTTGACAGCAGACGCCTAAAATGTGCCTGGGGGAAAAAACATAACAATAATAATAATAAAAAAAAAAAACCCAAGAGAGGAAAAAGAACAAGGAGAAAAGAGAAACATTCATCTGCATATATGGAAATGTGCACTGTACAGAAGCCTTTGAAATTATATACTTACCTCTTTAGACCTGTAATCACCTGCTTGCAAGAGTGTATCCATGAGAAGAATTTTCACAATGTTCTGGCTAGTTCAGCAGTAACCAGCATATGCATGTGCAGCTTCCACTAAAACCATAGGCAAAAGAATGAATGCCCTGGAACCAGGACTTGTTCCAGATTTTTTTTAATGACTGGAAACAAGTGGTAAAGATTATTATATACCAAAATTAGCAGGGGAAGAGATGCCATTCATTTTTCTAATAAAATTGACTGGTCTAAGCCATATATATGTTACAGCCTTCAGATCTGTTTCAGAAGTTTGTGTGTCTAGATATGCCAGGACACTTTTTGCCACATCACAGTTCACTGCTGACCTATTTAGCTTTGAATCAAGTTCTTCTGCTAAGGTCTAATTGAACTGAATAGTGGCCCAAATCCAGAACAATTAACTTAAGCCTATTTCTGACACTCTAGAGGAAGATCCCTCTCCTTAATACATATTAGATTCATTCAGAGTAGATGATCATGTTTTTCAGATCACTGCATGAAATTGCTTGTTTTACACTTAAATGAGACTATAGAGCACCTTTGTTACTCTAAATAATATATTTCCCGAAGACTGACAGGTAATCAGCACTTTGTCCCAAGGCAGCCCAAAGTCAAGACCTGGAGCCATGAAGATACCAGACACACAAAAGATGGCTGGTAAGGCAGCCTCCAGACCAGAAAGGACAGACACCATCTATCTTCAGCAGTCTGGAAAAAAAATGTTTATATATATTTTTTTATTTATCTATCTATCTATTTATTTATTTATATTCTTTTTTACCAGCTACAGCAGTCCAATCTGCCCTGCACCAGAAGGGATGCGGCAAGGTCCCTGCATTTTTACTGAGAGGCCTAGGTGGCCTTGGTGTCTCCCAGAAACAGAGGATTCACGTTCAGTTGAAAACTGCACAATGAGAACAACAGGAGCAAGACGTGAGGGAAGCAAGTTCCCCAAGCTACTAGTCCTTCGCATCCTCCTAAATCCTTGTGATTACTAAGGGGGAGACCATGACAACAGCAGAAAAGCCATTCACTGCTGACAGTGGAGGCACAATGGCCAACTAGTACTTTGGGTAAAATAAATCACCGACTAGCTGTTTTATTGATGACCCAGCCAGAAAGCTCATACTTCATTGAGAAGATGAAAGAAACAAGTAAACCAAGCTGCTAGTTGCAAGGAATGCATTAATATTCATTTAGCTTCTTATATACTGCCGGTCAGACCAGGAGAAGAGCTGAGTATTGCTGCCATGTCAGTGCTTAGCAGGTTTTAGGTCTTATTATATATTTAATTCTCATTTAAAATCATGATAAGCAAGTGAAGTCAGAAAGACACTGAAAACCACATACACACCAGACTAACAGCTATCTGCTAATTAACACAAGAATAACAGTCAACACAGAGGCAGCCTGAAACTCTGCTGTCTGTTCTTGAACACAAACAGTAAGGGGAAGCTGATTATTTCCAAAAGGAAGCCCTACCACCAGGAAGTACATACATATTTCAGTGAGATTTTCTCTAGGAAGCAAACTTTTGGAGATAGCCTGGTCCAGATCCTCATGTGTATTTGTACACACACACAAAGATTTTGCCCTCCCTGAGAATTTATTTCTGCAGCTCTTCATCCATAACCAAATTCCCATTTCACTTCTCCATAATATGACTGCAAAACAGAGGACAGGAAAGAAAAATGGAGAAAAAATACCACCAAGATGTTACGGCTTCATTATTTTTTTCCCTTTCTACAAACACTCTTCAGAGCGCATAAATTACTTTTCTCCCCCAAAGTATAAGGCAAAAGAGTCAGCATCAGAAATTCACCAGAGGTAAAATTAAAACATTATCAAGATGATTTAGTATAGTATCAAACCTATCATGTTACCCACCTACAACTCCAGGACTCAAAATATCAATAGCTCAGACATCACCAAGTCTGTCAATGATGAAAAATCAGTACTGCAGTAACACATGACTTAATTACCTATCATAAAAAGGTACACACACCCCAAGTACGGTTCTTTACTTTTAAGTGCGTGTATATGCTTAAAGAAAACCTACCACCTTTGATTTCAAGCTCTTCAGGCCAGAAGCTTCCTAGAAAGTGAGTAAGGTTTGTACTGGATAACGTTACACATGCAGACTTGCAAGTTATGATTACAATGCAACACTACTGGGGCATAGGTTTATTCCACTTCTATTAGGAGGCTATTTCTGTTTTTTTTTTTAAAAAAAAAAAACAACCAACCAAAACCAAGCAAACAAACAACAAACCCCAAAAAACCCAAGAAGCTCATGGAATGTCCAGTATGCTCAGAAGAGCCTTACTCGACTTTTTTTTTAAAAAAGAAATAAGATACTGAGACCCGCATGTGATTTTTCTGCAAAATAAAATACAAGAATCAGTATGTTCCAAAAATTGCATGTAAAGAAGTGAAATCTTTTCCCTTTACATCTACATACCGTTATTTAAGAGAATGCATTGCTCATAAAACATTCCAGAACAAAGGCTTTGAATATTTGAAAATTTAAGTTGACAGTACACCACAGACGACAGCAATTCATGTATCTTACTTCCAGTAAGCCTGTGTTTAACACTGAGAGGAGATGAAGAGAAAGCATAGGAAAGTATTTTAATAAATAAATGGCACAGGAAACAAAAGGGTATTAGGAACTCTGCAGGCTCTTATAATACATGGCTCATGGCAAACTAGGAAGCTGAAGAGCCACAAATAAATCAGGGGAAGATTTTAAACATCACATGGATTTCCAGTAGAAAACATGACCATGTATCCCAGAGATTTGGGGTGTGAGGAAGGAGGAGGTTTCTGCAGAAATGCAGAAAAGAAATTAGACAAATCTTTTGACCGTAAGTACATTCATAGCATTTGCGTTTGTTGTTTTTTTTTTTTAAATGGGAATTCTAGTTTTAATGGGATATAATGCCTTCAGTTTCAGAGCCTAAGATAATCATTGAAGGAGATTATGTAGCAGCTTTCACTGATGGTTTTCTAACTGGCTTCTGGCACCACGTTTTTAAGCCCACCACATCGGGGCTCTTCACAGGACAGAATAATGAGGATGGGCTGCTGTGACAGACTTGCAGTGACAGGTGCTGCATGTCTTGCACCACTCTGAGAATGACCCACTGATAACTAATTTCTGTAAGCACAAATCTTCCACCAGTAAGGAAAAAAAAAATAGTAACTAGAAAACAAGATTAACAAGGATTCATTATATTTTAAACATTGGTAAGCTTTGCCTTCAGTTTAAAAATCATTTCTAGGCATTTGAAAGTAAAAAAGATTGCTGTGAAAGAGGCCTGCTTGATTTGTCTTCCATGCAGTTCTCACCACTCTATTTAAAACCATTCATCCAAACACAAGGTATTCTCAGAGGCACTATTGATAAAAGACTGCACAGAAGCCAAGCGCCGCAAGCAGCTATTTTTAATTATCCAAACTGTGCACTGAAAACATGCACAGCTTTACAAGCAAACTTAAGGTCGGAGAGGAAAGCAGGGGTTAAAAAAAAAAATAATCACAGCAACAAGCTACAGGCTAAGAAAAATCTCCCTATGGAACCTCCTTGTCTGGCCTAGGACTGTATATCAGTCCAGGTGAAACATTTTGGGCTATTGTAAATGAAGATAAAACTTGTTGGCATCTGTGTGACAGACATGGCCACAAATAAATCAAGCAATAAACAGCACAGCATGCTATTTCTGGCTTTGTGCCTCCGTTTTTGTCACATTAGGGTAAAAAGTTGCATTCAAAGACCACAACTGTCTCTGAAACAAGAAGCCTCCCAACACCCCCCACCATCTCAGCAGAAAAGCAGACAAATTCAAGTGTCTGAAGGGATTACGGGATAACAGGGAAGCTTGCTAACAAAAGCAGACAGCCGTTGTGGCTTAAGGAATCAAAATGAACACCCCAACATCTTCCTCCTAGCTTAGTGAAAGGGTTTTGCGATGACAGTGCTTGGCCCAAGACAACACTGCTGGCTACTGATTCTTTCCTGCCCCAGCCCTTCCCTGTTATCCCTCTTTGAGTTCCAGGCAAACCTCAACAAGCTTTTGAGGGACAATCTCAGCCAGTCCTTGCCAATCACAGCTTGAGTCACACTACATTTGCCACACACAGTTTTTCCAGCAGTGAGAAAACATGGTTCTACCAGTACATTCAGAAGGCTCGAAGAATAAATAGCAAAGGGTCACACAGACAAGGAGATGGACTGATACTCGAAGACATTTGTTCTGCCTTATCATACCCTACTCTTACAAGACACTTGTATCTTAGTGTTTCTTCTCACTTCTCAGCTATCAGCATCTAGCAGAGAATTAAAAACCTCTGAGCCCAGCCTTTGCTATGTGTTTGCAGAGTGGCCAACATCATGGTGCCCTGGTCCAGTGCAGAAATGCCAAGTGGTACCATAATAGCCAGATTTCTCAGATGTGTTGCTCCAACTTGTGCTCACTATTCTCCCCCACTGGCCCCTTATTTCTGTGGGCTGTTTTGGCTTAGAACAGCTGAGAATCTCAGGCCACCCATTTTTCCAGAGTAACTGTGCCCAAGAACAATGCTGCGAGATTTTCAGGCCACTCTGAAATAGTGACTGTCTGATACAGGAGGATGCATCTGAACAGCACAGCGAACAATCATTTCAGTACAAATTCTGTAGACCTGAAACAACCTGGCAGTAAAAGTTACTGCTTCCAAGAACTACCCAAGGGCTGAACATCACCTCAGGGACGGAAGCAGTGCAGCTGTAAGCAGGAGGACTGGCTGATGATTCCACAACAGCAAAGCAAGAGGACAGAGTTACACGCCAGAAAAACAGGATATGGGGCACTCTCAGGTCCAGTGTGGACTGCTAATTCTAAGCACATGTGTGCCTAAAGACAGATGTCATCTTGAACAGCATCAAAGATTATTCCCACCCACCCCACCCCTCAAGGATTTAAATCTAAGGCATTGTCTTAAATTTCTGTGTTGGAAGTGGGGAGAAGAAACACCTTATCACAGGGAAATGCTACTCGTCAACTGATCTTCAGTACCTGTCCATGTGTATGCTGCTCATCCTATGTGGAGTAATCTGAAATACCTTCCCTTTAAAACACTTTCTTTGTGACAATTTGTCACTTTTCATACTAATGCTCTTTTTCTCAGTGAAGGCAACTAAAAAGTAGTTAGATACTATACTTATTGTAATTTTAAATATTATAATCACAATGAAAATGCACAGGAAGAGTTTGCTTAAAGGTAGAAGGCTAAAGACAAAGATCAAAGGAATTAAACAAGTAAGGCAGAAGATGGCTTATTTGGAAGTATGACTATGTTTTTTCTCTTCCTCTGCCTACCCAGGTTTGCTTATGATGGCTATGGTTATCAGTGTCTATGCTGCCATCTTCCTAAGCACTTTTTGAAAGCATGGCACTCAAGACAGCCTATTAGAGAAAGCAACATTCTGCTCTACATCAAACTTCAAACACTAAATAAACCCTATTTAAAATATGTTTCTAAACCAATCCCAAGAATTTATAAGTAATCTTAATTTTGGGGCTATCTTGACTCAGGCAAACATGGTAGGTCCCCTCTCACACTTTCGGCTACACTTCAAGGTAGCCCAGCTGCTTTGCAAGTAAACAAGATAAAATACATTGTAAATGATGCTTACACTTTATATAGCAATTTTTATCTATTAATCCAGTGATAGCTCACAAAGGTTGGCAAGTTCCATTTTAAGCAACGATGCCCAGAGAGGTTAAGCCATTTGTCCAATGTCACATAAAAATGCAGCTGAAGCCAAGGACAGACCAATTTCTGAAAAGCAGCGAAGCACAGACACCTTGCCTCAGTTCACTCTCTGCCGTCACATCACAGCCATTCCCACACAGTTGAGTCACATTTCTTCCAAAAGATGGTAGATACAGGCATGGCAAATTATTTACACCTCTGCATCTCTCTGTACATACTGGTACTTATTACCTTTCCCTGGTATGCAGACCTGTAACAGGACAGTGAGTTATACAACCATTAATCCTATCCGCTCATGTACACATGCTGAGTCCTATTGATTTTTCTCATTGATTACATGGACATATCACAATTTCGTGAACATAGTCCAGTCCAGCAAAACTTCAACTGCTTGATAGCTCAGACCAAGGTTACATATCCTAAATCCCTCTGTGGGATTTACCTGGGGCAGCCATATCCAGCACAAGGGTTCAGTGTCACAGTGACCTCCTAAATCCTAACCAAATTTATTAGAGAGGTTGCACTTTGGGTGATTTTGTGAACTAGTCTAAGCTTTGGGCTAATAGAACACGTAAAAGACTGGACAGAGTCACGTATTAGATTGGCTCCAGAAGCTCATGAACAGATTTGTTTCCTCCAAGGCCACAGACTGGCTGCAAACTACTCAGAAGGTAGTTGTCTTCGGCTGTTTTTAGGGCTGGGTATCCAGATTTTCTTTAGGAAATGCATGCCAATCTTCAGCAAAAAGTCAATAAAGGAACTAATCTTTGCAGAATAACCAGATTGTGACAACCCTGCATGTGGATGTCTGACACCAGCACCATCCCCTTTAATGAATACATTTCGGCACTGACAGCCACCAGAAAATCCCAGCACAGAGTCAGCAGCCCCCTTTGATGGAGCCTAGCAGCAGGCAGGCACAGCCCTGGACCCAAGCTACCCAACACCACTACCAGTCTGGCCTTTTTGAAAACTAAATTAGGACCTACAAGTTTTAATTGCCAGGGCCTCTGTTTCAGATTCAAATACAACTGGATTTTCTGTTCAATAAGCAGTCTAGACTTTCAGATTCTTACTGGTTTTTTGTCCTCCAACAGTGAAATCAGAATCCCATACATGCTTATTTTCTGAGACTACTGCAATTTTAGCATCCTTGCATTTTTCTCCCCTTTGCCTTGCTGAGTAGGTATCTGTATCACAGAATCCAAGTGTGAAAACATCCCATACCCCTGAATCACTTTTACTACGGGAGACACAGACACATCCTGAAGATCCCTGGAGAAAAGGCGGCTCCAGAAGAACTTATTGCAGCCTTTCAATATATGAAGTGACTTACAAGAAAGATGGAGAGATACTTTTTAGCAGGGCCTGTAGTGATAGGACAAAAGGTAATGGTTTTAAACTAAAAGACAGTAGATTTAGATTAGATACAAGGAAGAAATTATTTACTGTGAGGGTGGTGAGACACTGGACCAGGTTGCCCCAAGAAGTTATGGATGCCTCATCCCCGGAAATGTTCAAGGCCAGGCTAGATGAGGCTTTGAGCAACCTGACCTAGTGAAAGATGTTCCTGCCCATAGCAGGGGGTTTGGACTAGATAATATTTAAAGGTTCCTTCTGAGGCAAACAGTTCTATGATCACGTTCTCACAGCTGAGATCTGAAGCTCGGAAAGAGGAATATTCTTTTTTTTTTTTTTTTTTTTAACTGAAATACAGCAGCAATAATTGTCAGTTGAAAACAACATGTACTTTACGGATATCTAAGATTTGGTGTGTTTTTCTGTATGTAGATCTCACAAATTACAAAACTCATTAAAACAGACAGAGCAATTGCAGCATCTGAAGAAGCGTTGCATTTCCTGTAAGTAAGCAAACTTAATAGGCATCTGTCACAGTATAACCTGCAAACTCCAAAGAATAACAACTCTCATGATTTTAGGAGAGCACCTCCTTCCCACATTGATACAATCAGTTTTGTGACCGATACATTTTTTTATATAAACAACAGCTCAACCAAGAACAAAACAATTCACCCCCTCTGAATTTGGGCACAAAGAGGAAGCAGCAGGAAAATTATGCAGCCACGCCTTCCTTCCCAGCAAAGGGAAATACATGAAGTAGGACAGAAGGGATTTTGAAATGTCCTCCTCGAACTCTTGAGCCAAGACAGGATCAAATGCCTTGAGTGCCATTCCTGACAGAAGTTTGTTCTTAAAATTTCCAGTGACAGACATAGCCCCTAAACAGTCCATACCACAGCTTCATTGTTACCACCCTTTGGACATTAAGGTCTAAATCTCCTTTACGAAAAATCTGAATGTCCAATACTAGTCTCAAAGTACTTCCTTGGAAAGAAGCTCCACTAGAAAGGTTACCTTGCATGTCTCTCCTGTGACACCATTATTCACACTCCAAAATGCATTTTTCATCACTGTGATCACACTACATTTCTTCAGCAGTTGTTGACTACCTTACCTACTTAACAACAACAAAGGATAGCACATAAATAACACTCCTTGCTTAGTCTTAATACCAACTTCTAATATTTCATGAGCATCAAACTGCATCTGCAGGTCAGTAACAAAAAACTCCAAGAATACACTTGACTTCTGTCAGTCTCATCCTTGGAATTACCATTTGCAGCTTCGATTCCTGCTATAAGAAACCACACATTTTCCAGTCCAAGCTAAACAGCTAACACAGATTAAAATGCAAGGGTTTGTGCCCAAGGGCTTGAATTAATCGTTTGAAATTAAGAGCTCCATCAGCCCATCACAAAAGGAGGACGTGTTCAGAACTTTACACAATCAGGACAAAAAAAAAAAAAAAAAAAGTAATGCATGGAGATCCTCTCTACCTACAGCTTAAGCACCCTAGCCAACGCTGCAGCCCCATTGTCAAAGGTTGCACTTCTGAAGGTCTCCAGGGCTGTGGAAGCCAGTCTGCACAGTCAAGGTGGACTAGTGAGGCCTCTAGCAAGCACATACCAAACTCCGTACAGGGGAGAGCAGATGAAGGCTCTTCTTTGCAGAGTAAGGAGAAGGAAAAACAGCTTGAAGAAATCAGATTTCCATGAGGAAATCCAGATCAATGGAATCAAAGAAAACAAAATAAATTCTTTGCAGTCAAATAAGGTAGTTCATGGGAACAGTCACAAGCCTGAGACTTGGTACTAATGAAATGGTACCAATTTCATAGCCAGGGCAAAGCCTCTACTGCCAGAGAGGCATCACAGACACCAAGTCTGAGCCTCAAGGCAAATATTCCGGGATTAAAGCCAGAAACTGCCTAAAAACTGCTCCGTCCAAACACAAACATCAGGTCTAGATCACCTCACAGCAGACTGACAAGCGTCCTTTGAGCCAACATGGGACAGCTGCACTTCACGGCTAAACAAAACTTCATCCAAATGTACATGAAAAATATCTATTATGAGGGTAAAATATAATATGAAATCAAATCAGAGGAAGAAAAATGTCTGTGGTTTACAGAAAGATGAACATTAAACATCTATCTACAGCACCATGTAAACCAATTAATATCCCATGCCAGAAACTCATCGCCTTCCTCTGATTCCGAACTGCATTTCTTATAGCAACTTTAAGTCCTGAACTTACCAGTCTACTTCTCTATAACAAAGACCAACAACGTAAGCAATAAATCTGCTCCCAGTTGCAATCTACCACCTTCATGGGTATTTACAGGGGATTTCTGTATTGATTCCACTCTGCAGAGCACAACCAACTGCACCCCTGAAGCAGGTCAAATTTTTCATTATTCTGGAGCTGTAAACATTGATAGATCTCATATTCTGGAAGTATCTCTCCTGTACAGCATCCACACGGAGCCAGGATCTGCCAGTGGCACCTCTATTCGCAGTATGGTATTCAGCCACTAGATGTCTGTGTTATTTATCTCGAATTTATCCCCGGTACTGGCAGAGACAAAGCTGCAACTCCAGTTTAGTGGAAGCCCAGTCTGTTTGTAAACTGGTATTGTAGAGACACAAGGATTATGTGACCATGCTGTTTTTCTGTCTGTTATACCTCTTGTTAATATCCACTAATCAAACCAGCTGATTAATTTCAGTCAAATCTGAAAACACAGTATAGGTCTCAAAGATTATTATCTTTATAGGAACTTACTCAGATTCAGAAAATGACAGCCTGTGTGAGAGCACTCTGAATTAGAATCCTCATGGAAGGAAAGCAAATCTCAGCCTTTGCACACATCCTGTTTGGTGGCAGTCAGCAATGCACTGACAATCCAATCAGAGTATCCATAGCTTCACACAGAGTACCTGGCTTTTTCTGTTCTCTTGAAAGCAGGATGATAGAAATCTGGCCGACTCCTGGGGGCTAGGAGGGTGAAAAGGCAGGTAAGACACACAGTATGTGGCTCAGATTTTATTAAGATGAGTGCTTATGGAAAGTCTTGTTTTGTATCTAACTGCAATTTTCTTCAATAAATGCCTCCTGATTAAGAAAAAAATCTAATCTCACCAATCTTCTCAACTATGAGCTAACAATGTATGACCAAATCAAACAAACCAAGCAAAAATAGAGACATACTTAAAAAATGAGAATGGAAGATTCAGGACTGAATTTCAAACCTACAATGAGAGCAGAAACTTAAAAAGAGCCAAATTATTTTTAAATTTTGTGAAATGGAAAAGATTCATTCTGTGTTGATGTGTAATATAAAGACTATGCCTCCAGCCAGAGCCAGGGTGCTTAGAGACCTGAAGAAAAGCCAACAATTGTCTATGGCCAAACTTTGAAAGATTAAATTCTAAAACTTAATTAAAATATATAAAAATAATAATAAGAAAAAAAAGCAGTAGCCTGAAACATTGCTAGGCTGGGTTTGGATTTGCACGTGAGAATGCTTTAAAAAACACTCGCTAGCCATAATTAGCGGCATTAGTGTCATGGACTCATTGTGCTTTTCAGGTACTCATCTCAGAAAAATACTGAACAGGAGGTAATCAGATGAGGAATCAGACCAAAGTTTTGTATAATATATTGCAAAATACAAAAGTCAAATGACACAGAAAGCCATTAGAAATCCTAAAAGCAACCTTGCTGTGAGTAATAAAAGTTGGAATGGAAAGATAGGGATTCTACTGAAGACTTAAGGAAACACCAAAATGGGATAGCTGGATAGCTCTGATTCCGTAACTGCCTGTGAAATATTTAGCACTTAAAACCCTGCTCCATCTCAAGCCAACGTAAGCATTGATCAAAATATATTATTCCTACTTGAGAGGGAAGTAGTCAGAGTCTGAACTCGCCCAACAGCTGTTTATTTTGTGACTTCTGCCACCATGCTTGCACCCTTTCTGCAGGAGGATTTTCAAGACAGAGAAAACAAACCACATTTTTCCTCTGATTTTGGTGCTGCCAAAACAAGTCTGTAGAGAAGATTTTGTCACCACTCTGTTTGCAGATGTAGAGGTCAACATGGCACAAACGCCACACAAACCTAAGCATGAGAATTAAGCAGGAAACAAGAACAAAGCTGTACTTCTTTGGGCCACATGTTCTTTTCTGTTCTGTCTACACCTGGGACTACCAACACAAATCACACTGGGCCACTTGACCTGAATTCCTGGCACCACTAGATCAGAGGGTAAGAGGAGAGTCCTCCTTTTGCCTTTTCTACAAAAGATGACAAGCATTTTAAAAAAAAAAAAAAAAGTCAGATCAGACATTCAACAAAACCACCAAGTAGTACCCACCATGATGAAATGGAAAAACTGAATGTAAAATGTCCCATGACTATAGGACAGTCATGAGCCTAAGAGGAATGACTTGATAGGAATGCAATACTGTGCCAAAAACCTTTGGGAGAGAGAGAAGAGCACGAGCATTTGCCTCACATTAATGGAAAAACCAATGTCCTCACAGCTCCTGCATAAACCCACACCAGATGATCCCACAGGAGTAGCAGTGCTGCCTTAAAAATGTGAAAGCCACATGAGTTCAAATTCTGACCCGAGGATTAAATTGAACTTCTTACACTGACCAGTAACACATCAACACAACAACAGACACTGCAGAGGGCTCAGAGGTTAAATCAAGGTCTTGTCTACTCTGAAGATTAATGATCATATATCTGGAAACATCCCAGTGCCTTCAAAATCAGTTAGCCTCAGACAGCTTTGGCTGCATCAGTTTTAAAGTTCAGCTCTTGGTGCTGATGATCAGCAGCTGACTTTCCAAATTGTAAGTGCCTTACAGCTTGCTGAGACTTTTCTGCCTCAGAGGTAAAAAGAAAATAAAATGTCCCAGCAGGTATTAAAGTATTACAGTGCCCCTTACAAGATCTTCCTGCTGTTGCTAACAGAAGGAAACAGTGCACTGCTCCCTCTCCGCCTTGCAGCAGCTGCTGTTGCATACGGGAAGCACTGTAGCACTTTGGTTTTTGCCAGTTCATCCAGTATCCTTGGAGCACAGCCCTGAAAAGATATTAGAACGTTTTGGAGGATTTCTTTGGAAAGAATCAAGGGAAAACTGAAACAGACTTTGAACTTTGCCAGCAACACAAATTGTATATGCATAGCAGCCCTTTGCCATATTTATTGCTTCCTCTCTCTCTCGCAGCATCTGATAGATCACTGCATAAACTACTGGAAGTAATTGAGAGGAAGGAATTGAACATTCCTGTGCATCAGGCATGAGAGGGATTCATCCTGTATTGAGGATGAGAGGAAAGTCACTCAGATGACTCAGTTGTCAGGATGTCTTCCTAGTTATTGTGGTATTTAAAGAGAAGAAACATGCAGCCCTCAAACATGATTCTGCCAAAAGCGATAGGAAAATTAAAATCCTCAGAACCAAAGAATGCCACGACAATGCAGCCTCTGGAGAAAGAAAAAAAACCTCCAACCAGCATTTTGCAGAGACTTAGATTTCAGGTGACTCAAAATTGTGACTGCTGTTGCAAGATCAGCATTAATTTTGAAAATTAATTAGCTCTTCTGTGATTTTATTCTATACATGCCAAGAAAAGAACAAAATATTGATTGAGTGAGCTGCAGGTTTTATTTACATAAGAATCTGATTGCCAGGTTCGTTCTTATGCAAAGTGAAGACAGAAAGCTTTTTCAGCAGGCATTTAAAAAAACCCCAGATCTAAAAATAACGTTATGCTTTGGCTTTACTTGTAAAATGCCTGAGAGTGCATATCCATGTTTCTTTCGTCAGTAGTCACTATGCAACACAAGAACTAGATCAAGGAAATCCCTACAATTCCCATTGACTTCGAACTGGAGATGAGTTTGCTCAGAACTGCAACGTAACTGACCCGAACTCTGTAGCACTAAGATGAAAACAAGAAACCAGTATCCATTTCTGATTCACAGTTGAAAGCATACACCCAAAGAATCTCCCACTGTATTGCTTTGGATTTTTCCCCATACATGCACTCCTGTGAAGCTTTGAAAGCTTTTATTTTTTTAGTGCTATGTCTCCAGGTTCTTCCTTGAAGCTACTGTTGTTTCTCATATCACATCTTTTTGAAGTTGTAAAAAACAAACATGTGTGCTGTACTGAACTAATGCCAGAAGGAATGACCTAGGAAAGTAATTTTTGGAGACCTGTCCCCTCTGGAATGGAAGCAAATTGGTGGCCTTTGAAACACAGTAGATCAGCTGTCCAAGCCCTTGTCTATGAAAAAACAGGCATACCTGAACAAAACAATGAGAGAAAGCACATCTGCATATAATATTGATCTGTTCTGTAAAAAGTCAGATGTAACTTTTTGATTAAAAAAAAAAAAAAGAAAAGTCTTCCTCAATTTAACAGCTTTTTGCATTTAATGCTTTTCAAAAACAAAACACTGCCTTTTTTGTAACAGCTACACTGGGAGAAGCATGCAACCCTGCATGATATGATAAAACTGAGCAAAACCACATCTCCAGACCAAAAAGTGTCGTGAAGAACGTCCCATATTTTATAAAGCTAGCCCTAGGTCACTCTTAGCATACATCCATATTCACAATTCATATCCTTGTTCCTATCTGGTTATTTACAAAATCACATTTGCTCCTTTAACAGGCAGCATGGCACAAGGTAACACAAAACAGAATGCAATTCTGGGATAATGGTGTAATTCTACTTTCCCTGGGGTTTTGTTTGTTTTGTTGTGTATTTTTAAATTGCTATGCCTCAGGAGAATGGAGTGAAAAATCTCACGATCATTACTTCTTTGCAAACACTTCTGCTCATTTTGAAAAAGCTACAACACATTTCAGTGCAGAGTGAAAACTCAGTACTAAGCAGCTGAAATAAATTGAGAGCTAAACTTGCTTTCTAAAGTTCTTAGTGAAACATTTACTGATTAAATCTGGTATGAGATCTTGAAGTCCTCACTGGATACAGAAGATTGTTGGGGTATTTGCTGTTCGCCTACATAAAAAGAAAACAAGTGCACCCAGGGGTAAATCTTTGTAGCCAGAAACAGCCAGGCATGCTGCAGTACAGGCTTCCAGAACATCTGCTCTACAAATCTAACTATCTGTCATTGCACAGATGCAAAAACCACTGGAAATGTTAGCACCTAAGACACGGAGAGCCATGGAGATGATTAAGTCCCTGTAAAATGGACTTAAAAAAAAGAAAAAGAAAGCCATGCAGAAATATTTCTGTAAGCTAATGCACATTCTGTAAGTCAACAAAAAATTATCCCAGTTCATTCCAGTATCAGATAAGTCACATTCTCACAGCTGTCCCATAACAGGTGTTGACTTACTGCACTTTAGACTCAGTTCTCAGTGGGCTGATATGAAACTGTGGTACTATAATCTACTACACTACAGCCAGTTTTTCAGGATTTGGCAGCTCCTTTTGAGTTGACAGTGCAACAACTTCATTTAGTCTTAACCTGCAGTAGAAATACCCAAGTCCTAAAGTCTAGTAAGAACATCATCTTCAGAAGGAAATGTTAAATCAAGCTCACTTTCTAATAGCTACAAGGGCACTAGTCCAACTATTGGTGGACCTTTTCTTTGCAGATTCCTTCCTGAAACCTTATTACATGTGAAATTTGACAGAATTTTTAAATGGGTTTATTTATACAAATGTGGCAAAGAAATTTATATAAATGAGGCTGAGATACGTGGCTGTACAAGAGTAGACAGCTTAAATCATTTAAGAAATGGTATCCACAAATCTCTTTGCTCAAGTGAAGACATCATTCTCTTTGTCTCTCAGGAACTCTATTTTATCTCATTGCTCTTGAATTTTCACTAACAGTCAAATGGCAAGCTGCCAAATAACTCACAGTTGGCTAGAAGCATGGTCACCTACAAGCTAATTGATGCCACAAAACTTCCCTCCAGGACGCCATCTGGATTGCATGCAATATTCTTACTGGATTCAGAAGTCCGTCCCTCTAAACTTGAAAGCTGCTGCTCTTGACCAAATGCCAATTTGCTGATTTTGTTTGCAAGCACACATATTTAACTAAAATTTCCCCATCTCACAAGCAGGTAAATGGGTAAATCGAAAATGAGAGCTGAAGGAGCTAAGGACCTTGTTAATGCAAACTTAGAAAGGCACCAATATAAAATAAAAAAAGGTATTTTATACGAAGTCCCTGCCCTTGCCTGAATAAATAGCCCACTTAGATCTAAGTACCCAGCATCTCTGGATGGCTAAACTGAGACTTCCTTGTTTTCATTTTAAGAAACGAGCAGTTACTGAATAACTTAGGCCACAAAAGTAATACTTACCTGCCCCACTAATAGCCAAAAAGACATGCAGTTGCATCCTTCCAATTCTTGGCATTGACAGTGATAGTTTTCTGTATGCAAAGCCAGTTCCACAAGAAATAGCTACAATAAATCAATGCGAAGGTTTCCTGCTTTCCTGTGGTGCATCTGCTGCTTGGCAAGTTTCAGTAACTGTGCTGTCAACCCATCAGACTTGGTCATGAGATGGAGAAAGCCACTCACCTTTACAGCATGACAGGTGGGATCAAACTAGCATCATCTGATGCTGGAAGACAGTTATCGACTCCCAAAGAACTGGTGAGTTCTCCATGATGCAGAATACATCATCACAATTACTGACAACACGCTGAGGCTAAGGAATGAACAGCCTCAGCACAAACAGCACTTCATTTCCAGATGAGGACTTCCTCTGATGACATTTGAGGTTAAGTTTACACAGTTTCTGTGGGTGAGGAGGGGAAAGCCTGCCACAGAGCCTGTTGAAACAGGGACGTTTTGTCAGGCTTTCAGCCTGCCTTTCCCATAACATCCTCTTTCTGCCCTTTATGGGTTCTCCATACTGGGCATATTTTCTGAACAGCCATCACACAGGCTTCATTTATTAAAACCACAAAATTCAGGCGCAGCTGAGTCTCTGGCTGATTCACCAGACCTTGCACAGGGGTTTCATTCTCAGCCCTGGTGACATTTTATTTCTCTTTTGGTTACCCTTGTCTTCCAGTGCCTGTGCCCAATCAGGCATGCTTACTCTACAAGCTGTGTGCACAGGGAGGCACCTTTCCAGTGGACAACTGCAGATCTAACTGTCCAAAGCACCCAAATCACCCTTCAGCAGGCGTGGCTCTCACCTGCATGCTCCCCCAGAACACAGCCCCTGAACACTGTCCCCAGAGGGGCTGCATTAAGCCTTTGTGAGCAAGGATCCTGGCAAGAGCAGTACTATTTTACTCTATAGTCACCTTATGAGAAAAACTTGGTAATACAATAGGGAGGACTAACTATGACTACCTGCTCTCCATCTGGAGGAGAAGACAGAATCTGGAAAATGCAAAGGCAGCTTGACTCACTTATTCAGACATAACGCTGTTTGAACAAAAGTTCAACCTGGGAAAAGCTCATCAAAACAAATCTCCATCAAATTCATATAAACAAGTGCACATCAGGGACAGAAACTTAAGAGTGCCTATTCACATTTGGAAATTCTTCCTGGCCATTTTCTGCAGTCAAACGAAAAATCTAATACCCTGGAAGTGTTTTAGTATTTATATATTACAGGAAAATCCTATTATTACTAGCTGCGGAATGGGTACTGAAAAAGCAGGATGTAAGTTACCACACTGTTTAACAGAATTAGAGAGGTTTACAGTGACTCACTAAATACTCTCACAGCAACAATAAACGCACTTTGAACTCAACAAGAGTTCTGTGTGCAATCTAATATCCTGCGGCTTAGCAGGAGAAACCATGTCTCCAAATGGTTCAGAGTTGGTTTTCTGGTTTTGTTTGGCTTTATCAGTTGAATAAATTGCACAATATCTAAAACAGAAGATGAACGTAGAAGGTTTTTTCCATAAGCAAGTGGACTAAAGCAATAATATCGAGGCTTTGCAAACCATATCCAGGCCAGGATATGAGACTGTCAGGCAGGACAAGGAGCTTCAACTGGAGATACTCAAATCAAGCATTGGCAGGAGCATAGCCTGCACACCACTTTGTGGGACTGAGAAACACTGCTTATTTCCCTTGGGTCCATCTCTGCTGTCATACGTAAGGTTGCAAGCTATGGGCCAAGTCTGGAGAAACCTTAGGCGCTGCAATGTTCATTGTCTAAGGCAGGATGAACACCAGCCACTGGCAAGTCAAAGCAACTGTGAGGATTCTTTTACTGCCATAAGCAGGCTCTCAGTACAATTTAAAAATGTTAACCCTTGTGATTTCTTGCTCTTTTAGCCTTCCTGTGTTACACTTCAGATCTATGCACTACACCTATACTCCACTGAGAACTCTGGGTCTTTCTGCTCCACAAAACAGAGACCTGTAGTTCAGCACACGAAGAATCTGCTTCAGCTGTATGAATAACACAGCATCTGTTGGAGTGAGCTCGGTCCCTTCCACAAAAAAGCAGAGCTGTAAATGCAGACTAAGGATCCTACCAGCAGGTGAGAGGGCAATTTTACAATCTCCAAATTGAAAGCAAGATCATACTTCGACTGGGGATATTACAAGCTAAAATATGCCTGTGATTGATCTTCCCTTTGCCTGGACACTGGAGAACACAGGCAAGAGAAGTACTGGATACAGACTGAATGAATAATCAATAAAAAATGGATGGCTTCTATTTTCATGGCTTGCCTATGGCAAGTCCTCACACAGTGATGTAGCTGGGGGATGTATAGGATCTGGAACACAATAAAACTGTATTTTCTTCTCCAAGGCACAATTACAGAGGAGTTAATTCTCATTTGGAACAAAACAGTGGTCCAAGCCCAGAAATTGCTGCCCACTCATCAAGCCTACTCTGCACGTAACTAGGTGGGAACTGACAACTTGACTGCGACCAAGGAGTAGTCATCAAATATGGTATCTCCCCAGCAAGCCTCCTCTTCTTCCTGCACACCATTATTCCTGGCTGCAGTACTGCAGAAACCACTTCAATCTGTACCATTACAAAGCACACATCATGGACCAGGACTGATCTTGATTTTTTGTAGGTCCATAATAATGGTCCATACACTTCTGGAGGCTAAAAGTAACCAGGGTAATACCCTAGCAAAAACTGCTGCAGAAAACATTTTAAGTGAACAAAACAGGACTGAAACCATTGATTTTTGAGTTTGAAAAGGTTCCTCGTTGTCAGCTGTGAATGTTCATAACTGTGGAGGACAAAAAGAACCCTTGAAACACCATTTAAAAATGGGACGTTTCATGCAGCGTACTCTCATAACAACATTGCTCCCCTCACCATTATTGCACAAGGCATTATTTCACCTCAGGAGATAAAACGTACCCAAGGTAAAACTCTGCCTGGATGGGAAACAGTGTCCCTGTGTACACTGGAGGAGCCCCTGCCAGCACAGCTACGTGGGTACAGTCCCACAGAAAACCCTGACCAGGGCTCTTCTCTCAGCAGAACCACATGGACCACACAAACCTGTCTCCTTTCAGCCCTTCTGGGCCCACAGCAGCACTTTTTCCAGCTAAGAGACATCAGTCTCAACAGTGCTACACCAGCAGAGAGAAGGTCAGGCCTGTGCTATGAAGCTGCAGGGCCAAGTTGTTAGTCAGCAATCTGAAATAACAGATCAGCATTTCCTCAGAGGCTTCTGCAGCAGCAAGATCAGGCTGAGCCATCAGGCAGACAAGATGTTTTCCTTATTCAAATTTCAGCATCAGGGAATGGTGCTGTCCATAGATTAAAGTAATAAGGAAACCCCACCAAACGCCACAATTAATTAGAGCAGAACGCACAGCAAATATATTCCCCAAATCCCGAGACACGTATCATTTAATATTTTGATTTCTAACATTCTAACATAATAGAATGAAAGCCTCGATCTTCCAATACATATCCAATGAGAAATACAATACTCTCTCTGTCACACACACAGAGCACTAACAGGTATGAATCTTCCCCCTCCCATCTACTGATAAGAATTTATCCAATGTAAGACAGTGAAACCACCATTCTTATATGTCAAACTGCTGTAAAAATCTCTGCTATTATAAAAGTGGAAAAAAACCCCAACACAGTAACAGATAATCCCGGCTGATTACTGTAGAAAAATGACATTTACACATGCTCTTTTTCTATATTAAAGGTCAAGCTGATGCACCAAAAAGCTTCATCTACAGGAAATCCACCCCCAACCAGCTCAAGGAATGACACCAGCTTTCAGGTGTACCAGTCACAAAAAAATGGCCACAATTTTAAAAGAAAAGGTTTAGGGAATTTTGGTTTGTTGTTCTAGGTCTCATCAGGCTTGTTCTTTCCCTCAAGAAACCTAATCCCACAAGACTTCAATAAAAACAAGCAGCAGGGAGAAAACCATATTCAAAAACAATACAGCAAGATTCTGCCCTAAACCAGTCATTGAATATGTTTCTAATGCCACATTCAAACTCACACTCCCCCACAGAAAGAAAAAAAAAAAAAAATCTTGTGGGAAGGGGGCAAATTCGGTCCTGTACTTGGCTGCCTTCCTCCCCCTCTGTGGTTTTCACTGCCAGAGAAGCATCTTTTTTGCACTCTAAAATTAACCCTGTGATATGATAATGAAGCCTGCACAACATGGTACAGAAAAGGAACCTGTTAGTAACAAAGATCACTCGCTGCTCAACCCTTACTATTATGGACAACCCACTGACAGCTATCCAGCTTGCATGAAGAAGGAAGGAAAGAAAACAGTCTCCTAAAAGGATATTTTGGTTTCAAGTTTTCTTGAAACACTCCTACCGTGTGCTGAGCCGGCAGAGATTAAGGTGCCAGGGCAACAGTTCCATAAGCCAAGAACCCTGTCAGCCCCAGCACAAACCTGACTCTTGCTGCAGGAAGGCAACATTTCCCATGGTGCTGAATACCTCAGTCCTGACCTTGCAAGCTGGAGGATCAGAACTGCTCAGTGACAGGTGATGGCTTTTGTTCTACGAACACACGTCTGCTGGGTTATCATTTGCCAATACACTTCACAGTATGCCCAACAATTTGGTGCGCAAATGCCATGAACTTAATTGGAGTCAACAGCAGGCAGGTGTGAAGCTCCATGTCAGCTCCAGTCTCTCCAGCACTGTCACCCTAGCAGCCTCAATCTGGATCTCAGTCTCAAAGTTTAAAAATACTGTAAATGAACTAAACAGGTCTGGACAATGTGAACTTAGAAGCTTCTAGCCAACAGAAGTACATCTGTGCAGAAGCTATTAAGCCTTTCTACAAGTATTTGCACAAAATAAGGCTGGTTGTATTCACATGATTGTGTGCATAATCAAATGTGAAGAAATGCCTGCTGCTCTCTGCCAAGCTTTGCAGAGTCTGCTTCAATGCCTGAGCAAGAGAAGGTGTTAACAAAGGCTTTGTGCATTGCTGCTGAGGACAGGAACTCTGCAAAACAGGGCTATGAGAGTTAATGGCTAAACTCACGTGGAAGGACTTGAAGGAAAAGGATTCTAGCAAGACAATGAGATGCTGCGCGCAAGCCAGGGAAAGGCTCCACATTGCTCAGGCACATCCACAACCATGAAGAAAAATTAACTATGTTCTTTATCATTTCCCTCTAGAAGAGGGTGCCTGGATTTATACCGCAGGCCTCAGGATTTCTCCCCTCTCTGCACCGACACTCTTTGAAGTACCATGCCATGATCTGAGTCCCCCCAGTCAAGAACTGGATGGATGTGATTCTTTTCAGCACCTGTCAATGCAGCTCCTTAATCCTTATTTAACTTCAGGGATCAACATGCACTGGCACCTTGGGCAAACATACATAACACATTATTTTATAAAAAATAGGACAAAATCCTTTGTTAAAAAGCTCTTGTATAAAGGGGAACAGAAATCACCCAGTAAAGAGCAACTCCTTGAAGTAAAGAATACAATTTCATTACTCCAATGTGATCCTGGCAGAGATTGTTCCAGAACTTCCCTTTGAAACTCATTATTTATCATCCACCAAAGAATTGTTACACAGTTTAGAAGGGGTAACCTATATGGGCACAAGTCCAGTGGGATCACCCAGTAGTACCCAGCTAATTTAAATGTTATCTGTTATTGCCATCAAGGTAAGGACACAGCCCTACTTATCAAGTTAGCAGAAATTAATATTGTTGCACAAGCTTAAGAGAGTTGTACAATCTAAATTGTACCTTTATAGTTATACACAAGAAAGGAAAAAGGAAGAGAGGCAGCAATAAAACATATAATTGCAAATTAAACCTCCCTAGTCATCTTGGTTATAGCCAGTCAAGGATATGTTTATCAAGGCAAGTGTGAACTAGTAATAAATCACTTCAACAGTCAGTGCTCAGATAACAGCAAGGTGTGGGCATGGAGGTAAAGAAGGTGTGGTGAGACAGTTTTGTCCATGAAACGGAAAGAGCCTCTTTAGCAATGAAAAAATCTGTTGTGTGCAATCTCAAAACGGGGACTTCCAGCCAGCTGAAGAGGCGGCTGCAGTGATGACTGACCATATACATGCTGTGCTCTATTATAAGATGACTGTTTTGAAAAGCAAAAGGAATACAACGTTCCCCCTCAAAGACCTGTATTTTGTCTGTCTTTGATATCAAACACAAGTGATTCATTTGAAGTATCTTGCACTTGACCCAACACTAAAATTTTGAAACCGAGTTATCTCAACACTGGGATTTTTCTAAATATTTTAAAAACTGTATATGTCAAAGGCAAAGACTAAGCCCTTGAGCAGTGATTTAATCCAAGGAACAGGATTATCTGTGTAAAACAATGTGATAATGAACCAGAAAACAAGAAATTGGGAACATTCTTCACGAGTCACTAATGTTCACGATGAGCTGCTGAATCACTATCCTGGTTTCAGCTGGGATGGAGTTAACTTTCTTCTCAGCAGCTAGTACAGTGCTGTGTTTTGGCTGTGATGTGAGAATAATGCTGATGACCGCACTGCACTGATGTTTTTAGTTGTTGCTGGGTGATATTTATACTAAATCAAGGACTTTTCAGTTTCTTGGGCCCAGCCAGCGAGAGGGCTGGAGGGGCACAGGAAACTGGGAGGGGACAGAGCCAGGACAGCTGACCCAAGCTAGCCAAAGAGGTATTCCATACCATGGAACGGCATGCTCAGTGTATGAACTGGGGGAAGAAGAAGGAATGTGGGGACATCCTGCATTATGGCGTTTGCCTTCCCGAGTAACCCTTACGCGTGATGGAGCCCTGCTGTCCTGGGGATGGCCAAACACCTGCCTGCCCATGGGAAGTAGTGAATGAATTCCTTGCTTTGCTTGCATGCACGGCTTTTGCTTTACCTATTAAACTGTTCTTATCTCAACCTTGAGTTTTACATTTCTTTCCAATTCTCCTCCCCATTCCTCTGGGTAGTGAGCAAGCGGCTGTGTGGTACTTGGTTGCCGGCCGGGGTTAAACCACGACAATCACTCTACAGCCTTGGGCAAAGGAAAACTTCTCTGAGCATCAGTTTTCACATCCTTAAGATAGTAGTTAGTTCATTTGTATGGTGAAGATTTATAGAAAGCTTAACTGCTAACCAGCCACTAGTGGATGACAGCATAACACAACTACACTAACAAGAACAGAACCACTCAGTTACAGAGACAAGTAGTATATTTCTTGGCCTATATCAGTCAGCACTGACATTTGTTATCAAAGAAACTGGGGCATTTCTCTGTGTTTCTAAGTAGCTGCAGAGATGCAATTGTGATTCAGGATGAGCAGTCTACAGGAACAGTTCTAAGTTGACACCTGAAATTCTTAAATTCTCTGTGCAAGTGTATTCACTACTCCTGCTATCACTGATTTTCATGCTCTTAACTATTCCCTGGATCACACAGAGTAGCATCATATCTGAATGGAGTAAGTCTAGAAAATCCAGTAAGATTTATTGATTTACAATCACTGCTAAATCAGCAAGCCAAGCAGCTGGTATCATAGGAGCCACATGCCAGAGGAAAATGGAAAGATACCTATAGTGTTACTCATCTAGATCAATGAAAATAGAAAAAGCCTGAAAAGCCACTAAAGAAATTAATCACATTAACTTTATACATGGAAAGCAAAGACGGACAGAAAACCTCTACCGGGTAATGCACAACTGAACAAAGACTCAGGATCAAAAGAAAATTTTAATTCACCCTTTGAAACGAAGCAAAATTTCACCTCAATGCACATCATACTACACATTACATCTCTAGGATGGAGGCATGAAAAAAAGTACAAACCAAGACCAGTTAAAATACAAAACAAAGTTAAAATCTGGAATCAGAGCAGTTACCTAAATGATGAAAAAAGTACAGTTAGGAGTTTAATATCAGTTGTGCACACTAGTTTCTTCAACGATTATTTTTTTTAATTGCTAAAACTACACTAAGGCTACTCGGAAAGGGAGAGAAACCTACAACAAAACATTTCAAATTTAACCAAATTCAAGAGGAAATTTCCATCTATTTCAATAGATTTTAAACACACTTTTTCCCCTCTTTCAAGGTTTTGCTAGTAAAAGAAATCACACATACAAAAGCTACAGAAACCAAGCTAGAACTCCAGAAAAGATAAAGCAACTTACAGCAGACAAAATTCTCACCCAGGATGGACAAGATTCTGCAGCACTAATGAATTAGATTTTTAATTATATATCTATCTTTAAAAAGAAAAAGTAATCACAGCATAGACAGCAGTTGCCAAAAAGAGCCCTTCTGGTTCCACAAGTACAGGACTGTGCTCCTGCTGCCATGGAAACTGAGTCCCTGACTGCTCTGGTCCTGGTACAGTGCCACACATGCTCTCAAGCATTTAATAAATATTAATAATGCAAAAATAATGTTGATCTATCAGAAGCAGAACATCTAAAGATAAAAATTGGCAATAAAACTCACTTTACATGGCCGCAGCCCAAAGACTACTAGCCTTACTCTAAGTCAACTACAAATCCTGTTCTCCCCTAGTACTTGCTCTTGACATTAACTGTAAGGTTAAATTGACTGCTAGGCCTTAGCTTAAGACTGGAAAAAGCCAGGAAATCTGCAGGAAAACCTGAAACACTTTCACTAGCCTGACAGGTACCTCCGCAGTAAGCAATATGGTTGTACTTATCGAGCAGTGGATGCAGGTAAAAGACCTCATTTCTGTTCTTGGCTCTGCTGCTGGCTGCTTGTACAAGCACAACTCACTCAGGGCCAGCTCCCACCTGCAGAGAACTATAACACCATTTATCTACCTCTTCATGAGAAGCAAGGCATAGGGCGGCCAGATCAGCCTCAGCTCTGGGAAGAAATCACAGTCCTTGCCAGGAACGGAACCACAAATCTACCACAGCATCATTATGAGGGCAAGACACAAAGAGAGACCAGAGATGGGAGCTCACAGCCTCTCTTTAACAATCTTCTGGTTTCTCTTAAGTTAAAATCTGGGGTTTGAAAATCCTTCAGTTTCATGGGTTTAGTTTTATTTTTCAACTAGCTTACAGCATTATTATAACTTTTAAAGTCTACAGTTTGGTATCTCTTGTATTTCAGTCAGAATTTTCCACAGAGCAGAAAACATGCATTAGTTTTATCACAGGGCCTTTTACCCCCTTCCTTTCCCTTATGGCTATCTAAATATTAATAATTTTAACAGGAAATAGAGTTAAAAAAACTACATTCATCATTTTCATTCCCTCACATGCACCGTAAAATAGTGTAGGCTTCCCTTTAGCTAAAACCAGCTGTCTGAACTGGAAGCAGGGTACACTGGAGCAGGCAGACTACTTTTCTACCTATGGCATGCCATTGCATAAGAAAACAAATAGCAAAACAAATCCTCATCCCCATCACTCACACTCAGCTTACCGATTTGTTTTCCCGGGCAAAGCAAAAGAAGAGAAAATGACATCTTACAGCATTTTATAAGTCATGTAACGACACTGAAAAGCAAAGCTGAGCAGTAATGTGCTTTGGGAACATCTTTGCAATTACCAGGGAAAAGCTGCAGGTAAATGGGAAAGTTGTAGAGACAAAAAGGACTCTGAGAAGCAACAGTACAAGGACTAGGAGAACTTCACACCAAATCCAGTCTACCAGAAACATCTCTCTAATACAACATCACAGCCTCTGAGGCACATCAAAGACACGGTAAATTTGCCGATGATTTTAAAAAGCTGGTGCCATTAAAAAAGGTGGCAGAAACAAAAGCTGGGTGTCTGCTCTGTTAGAAACAGCGAAGAGAATCATTAATTGTCAGACATCTTCAGGTGTTAGAGAACATTTAATGGTCCTTTAGATGGACAACGGAGTCAAGAAAACTCATTATTTCTAGCACAGGCCATCTCTTAGTCTAGGCGTGTCAGATAAATGCATTCACCAACACATTACACTTGGTTTCTCCGTTCTCATAATTGCAATTTGTTCATTTGAATTAGTCTCTAAACATTTTCTGATTAATATTAAATTATCCTAAGTGTTTTCCACTCTAACATCATCCAATAATAAAACACGTCTCAAACCTGTGCTAATCTTGGGTCTATAACATTGCAGACAAAGTGGCCTACATTTACTTTTATCTTTTTATACGTTAAAATGCTCTGGATGAAGCTTGCCCACCTTGGCTCAAAATGTGGAATATGTTTATACCCTCTGAAAGGACAGCTCTGAGCTCTTTGATAAACAAACCAAGTGACAGTGGGTTTTGACTGCACTTTTGTAATTTTCTTCTTTAACTTAATCATTATTTTCAGTCTTTCCATTCTCCTTGACCTCAGGAAAGCTTTTCAGATCACAGCTTGTTCCTGTAACTGTATGTAGAGCAACACTTGTGCTTTCTTGCTGTAACAGAGCAGCACTCCATAAAATCAAGTACTCTTCCCTCTGTACCTGTGTAATGCCCACAGTGGCTATTCCACACACCCAGGTTCCCTTCTGTGTCTCTTCAGTGGTCATATTGCGGTTCTCTCTATATATCTTTCCCAGATCATGAGCAGGAGTGACAGAAAAACACAACCTCCTGGAAAGCCGTTAGTATCTAGAAATAATAAAACTCCTCAAGCGAATGTGCCAGGAAATGAGGAAATGGAGAACATATTTCCCACATATACTTCATGCTTGAATTTCTACATAAAGGATGCAGCACAGGGAAGATAACCCACACCCAAGAAATACACAAGTTAGTTTTCTCAGAGCAGACAACAAGAATATAATGAAAAAATGAAGATAAGCAAATAACATTCACTGTGGAACACAAGGGATCAGTAAACTGGTTTTGAACCTAGCTTGCACATTATATACAGTGCAGACCAGGACAGGCAGGCAACAGGCACACAGGCAAGCAAACAAGCCCTACCTCTCTGCACCACTCTTTCCAGTGCTTCCAGTTTTGGCATGAGCATGTAAGCTGGCCACGCAACTCACGAACTATCACAGACATACTCAAGAGCGTATGACCATGCACATGTCGATGAAACCTAAAACTCTCCACATGGTGATGTACACATATCAAAGATACACCAGCATCTCAAGAGTAACATGCAGCTGTCACTCAGCACAGAGAATACTGTCTTACCACTGAACATTAAGAAAAATTAGAGCAACGGATAACAGAGGACAAAAAATTTATAGAATAGATGTAGCAATTGTGACCGCTTGCTGTCTCACCTTGCCATGTCCCAAAATGTGCAAGCATGGCACACCATTACACTTCCGTGTTTCAAAGCCACTCAGGCCGCATTTAACTCTTCACAGGATCCAGATTTTAGTTCTCAAACAGGCTTTTCATGTACTTTTATTCCCAAATTCCAGCTCTAGTGAAACTTGAACTGAAAAGCAAGGAGACTATCAGGCTGCCTCCTGGGCTTTCACAAAGGCAGCAGGAGACCAACTCTCTGCAGATTCTTTATGCACAAAGCCAGCAGGAGAACAGCGGTCTCTCCTCCTGCCAATAGTAAGGGAGGCATGTCTCGGCTATACAGTCACACACTGAGGCCCCAAGGCAGGGCAAGGGCTGATGCAGGAAGAAGTTTGCAGATGCCACCTGTTTACCCTGAATTACGGATGCATAGGAACAGTCTTTGAAACAGTAACTTTCTCCAGACTGCATCTCATACCTGAAGCAGCCTCAATCCTGCCCAGTATAAAATACCCCTATGAACAGTACTCACCAGCAAGCAACACCACAGAAAGGATCCCAATACAAAGATGGAAAATAGAGCTGTAAAAAAGAAATAGTAATTCTGCATTTGGCTGTGTCCCCCTGCAGGCAGGTATACAAAGCTGAAGTAGCCTTGCAGCTTGTGTTTCATTTGAGGGAACTGGTTAAGCTACTGCTTGCTTTTTGCAGCTGTACTCTTTGCCCCATTTAAGGATTAATCAACAATGAAACATTCAAACAGAGGTCTTCCAGTCTCTTTTACCCACCCTCAGGTCTGGGTTAAGATAATGTGAACCCTACTTGCCACAGAAAAATAAAATCCTATCAAACACAACCATCAAACTAAGAGCTCTTATTTTATGTTAAAACTATTGTGTCTGGCTACAATTTGAAAATTCTTCCTTGTTTTCTGCTGGCAGCAGTGCCAAACAAGAAGAAACTTGCAAAACTGGGCAAACAAGAGCCACTCCCCCATCAAAGCAGCTCTCTAGGATTTTCCATTCTGGGCAATGTGTCACACAGCAGTAGGCACCCTGGGCACACAGCCTGCGGGCCCAAAGGCTGACCTGGCCCTGCAGCATCCACCTACCCTGACAGCGACATAGAAAAAAACTCAACCCACATTCTGAGTATCTCAGCAAAGAGTAATCTTTGCCAAAACACTGGTCTTCATAAAATGGACATTTTTCTCACTATAAAAATAGCTTTGGTGGTTTATAATATTGCTGCTGTACCGTTAAGGACAAGTCTTGATGACTGTGTATCTGCAAATATTCTCCAAAATAGGTTATAAATTGTGTTGACTTTCCAGAGTTTCCTGAGAGGAAAAAAACATCACTTGCTTGTACAGGGAAGGAGTAAAATGCATCTAAACAATGTTCAAAACTGCCCTAGAGCCCTGCTCTCATTGTATGGATCACATACAGTGTGGATCATGACAGTACAAGCTGTAAATTGTGACTGGGTTTTTGTCTTGTCAGGCCTATGCAAACTGGATTGAGCTCAAGTAAATAATTTTGCATAAAGCAGAGTCATTAGTCTTATACAGATTTAAACCTTGTAATAGCTAGCCAAGATTTCTAATTCCAGAGCTTAAGACTTGATTTCCCCAGCAGCTCAAACACCAGAACTTTCACTATTTTGCTCCTATGAGTTTAGTTTCCTTTTAGTAGATACACAGGAACATTTTAAGGAACTTCTTTTTCTTTTCTTTCCTAGAAAACCCTAACTTTCTGAAAACATGAGAGAATAGAGGCATCTTCACATTTAAGCAACCAGCTTTATGCGTTTCATCTTATATATACAGCTTTATATATTTCCACCATGCACACAAATTTTTACCTCCTCTTCCTCTTTTGTTAACACTTCACAAGCCACATGTCTACAGACAAATGAGCACTGCCTCCCTTCTTCCTCGTAGTCTCCTTTGCTACCAGGATTTGTTTCCTTTTACCTCTTGTAAGGCAGTAACTATATTCATACTTGCTACCTACATGTATTCGGTTCCTTTTTTACCTTTCCCCAACAGACGAGGCACTTTCTGCAATCCCTGTTTTCCTGCTCTTCCATAAGTCCTCAGCGCTTTGTCTTCATACTGTGAGAGTCATCTATTTTTTTCTGTTGGCCCTCTGACTGTTTTAAATCATCAACACTACTTAAAGAACTTGCTAATACTGAAGTGTGCAATATGAATTATGAACCATATGTAGAACCGATACTTGCTCAAATGAGGAAGACCAAGAAGGCACGATGTTTCAACTTTAAAGATGCTTCCTGGAATATGCTAAAACTCTGAAGATAACTGAAACCAAAGAGATATACATACTCTAGTCTGTATTGCAGTGGGTACCTTACGAAAATAACCAATGCCTAATAATTCAAATAGTGCAAGCAACAAATCTCAATTCTCTAACACGCGCCTAGTCTCTACTGCCTGTTACCATAAGTGAGCTATGTGGCCAGAGCGCTCATAAATTCTGCCTTGGTCAGCAAAATCAGTTGAAGAAAATGTGTTAAACGTTTTTTTTTTCTTAAAGAAGAAAAACAAACTGGATTCCTTTCATTTCATTCATTTCCCACAAGTAAAACCTCTGAAGTCAACTGCCAAGAATTTGGCCCTATATTATAAGGAGGTTACTGAGCAACCTAGGATAAACTTACACACCTTACAAACCAGTACCAAGTAATCTGAATTGTGTAACAGCTCAGATCATTACTTTTTCATGCTTCAGTTCCTACACCTGCCATATTAACTCACACATCAATCCTATGGCAGGTAACTTGAATGGCCAACTACAACAGAAAAGAATTACTGAACAGAAAGCAAATTCCAAGATGATGATACAGGATGATTACCAAGACGCCTTCCTTAGAGTCTAAAATTCCTTCAAAAAAGCCAAATTATACCAGCAAAGCCCTAAAGGAAGTGGGAGAAAAAAAACAGAAACATAGAAAAAAACCCAAAATGTCAGTCTTAGCAAAGATGGCTTCTAGTAGGAAGCACATGGAGTACTGCCAGAAAAATTGTCTCCTTCCAGAACTATTTAAGATACTCTTGGTTACAAAATCTTCCAGTGTATATAGACCGTCTACCGCAAGGACAAGCTTGTTTCATAAACCAGTTTTTAACACAGATGAAGACCATCCTTCTCTTCAACAAGGGATGACATACAGAAACAGCAATGAGCTGTTACAAATATGTTATAAACTCTGGAAAAGTGCATCAGCAAGTAATTACAGGGATTATCAGGGTATGTGCCAGTACTTACTACCAGCAGCCTACCAGCATATTCTTCTCCCTCTCTGTCACCACTCTGGCATGCTGAGTTTTCCAGAACAGTTTCTTCCATTGAGTACGTTCATAAGACAGTTTTTAAATTAATATCTGTTTATGACAGCAGTGATAACAGAGGTGATATCTAGAAGCAAAAACACGTGGAACATATTCTTTCACCCACTGAGTATAACTTGAAACATTACATACGCTGAAAAGCAGTATGCATTTTTAAAAGAAAACAGTGTTCAGAACAATATAAGTGAGAAAAATGTGTGTGAAAAAATGTGATGTAGATGTCTCTGCTGGAGAAGCAACTGCAAAGTCAATATATATATGAACTAAATTAACAGTCCATAAGTAATTTCTGTAGTCTGTTCACCAATCAATAATATGCGAAGTTCAGATTAAAGCAAAGAACACTTTCTGATGTCTCCACATCCAAAAATTCTTTTTCCTCACATCTCAAAAGTCACCATTCTACCACAATCTAGCCATCACATTTTTACCACCCCCAAACCCAACAACTGTAAAAACTCTCTGAAATAAAACTAAGCCAGATGCAATTATCCATCTAACCATCCCAACACAGCACAATTCACAAAGAGCTGACATTCAACGGGGTATTGTTTTACACCCTCTTTTCTGACAGAATGCTTAGAGGGCAGATCACAACTTGACGGGGGGGGGGGGGGGGGGGGCGGGGAGAAGGCAGCCCAGAAGCTCAGATACTAACCCACCCACTCATGCCAGGCAAGGAGCTCAAGCCACAAACCTATTCTTCAATGTGGAGTGCGGGGTGCACAATCTGTTCCTCAAGGTGCTACTCTAGCCATGATCCCAAAACAGCTCCCAAAGCACAGCCCATAGGCTACCTGCAGCTCACTGAGCCTTTGTACAACAGCGCACAGAGGGACTTTTAAATAGGAGGCTTCAAGAATACCAATACCAGCCTGCTCAGAGACTGCTGGCACTTCTACAGGTTAGTGTCTCTCTCTGGAAACTCGAACACTTACAAGAAAACTTGCCCCAGTTATGACTACGCAGAACTCCAAGCTAGTTCTCAGTCAGCCGTGGCTTCCTGAGTCTTCTGTAATTTGAAACATTCCAAACCTAAGTTACCTCTAACTAGTGCAAATGTAATTCCTGCATAAACCATTTCTACATCTGAATTAAGTAATGCTGCTAACTCCTCAGATCATAAACTTAGGCATATATAAAACCCTATCAAGTCATCTGAATACAAACCCACCCAAAATAAATCTTATGTTTTACGTTACAACATTGAGATGTTTCCCATGAACAAGAGTTTGGGAATCCCTGCTCTCTCTAAACGGGTCTATTTAGACTTCACTCTAAGCATCACCTGACAGATTTATCAGTGAAGCTGTAAACAGAATAGTCACATCCTGAAAAAAACACATAGCCAGTGACTTTTCTTGATACATTCTCTAGGTGTATGAACTTTCAAGAGTTCATTCAGTGAATTATAGCCTGATGCACATTCAATGTCTATTATCTTACAGAAATAATTCAAGAGACTTGATACAATATTTGCAACTTAAAACTTAAAGACAAGTATCTTTTATTTGGAGACTTGGGCTCTAGAACTTCTTTTACAGAGGCTTCTTACACGCCATGGTTGAGACAAATTCTCCTAGGCTGTAAGCAAGATAACAGGGAGGTAATAACAGCACAACCCTACAAACGATCCAAAGTTTACTGGGTGCCACTCACATGCACGAGGGCCATACCACAGGAGAAGGCAAGACTGCCATCTTCTCAGGACTGAAAGTATAGATCTCCTTGCTCTCTCTTCCCTTACACCACCAGGGAATCAGTCAGTGTTACGTGGCTGACAATGCAAAGCAGCGTTACTTGTTCATCTCCCTTCTCATCATGACTGCAAATAAATATATATAAACACAAAACTGACACCAACCATCTTGTAGGATACTCGAAAGCAGCGTTTCACAGGAGCACCTGTCACTGGCCCTTAGCACTGCCTCCCCCTGCGTTAAACATCGCTCCCAACTGCCCTGAGGGCACAAAGTGTGCCGTCCGCGTTAGGCGCTCTGAGCGTAAGGGCTGCTGGAGGCGAGGGCGAAACCTCACGGGTGTCCCCGGCCGAGTCAGCGCGGCCGGCAGCGAGCAGCCGCGTCACGGATCTGCTGCTCCCGGCAGCCAATCAGCGCCGGAGCCGGGGACGGCGCGACTTCATTCATTCATTCATAAAAAAGAGGCGCAGCGCAGCTGGGAAGCGCGCCCTTCCAGGCTCGGCGCGGGGAGGGCCGTGTCCCCGGCTCTCCGCCCCACCATGCCCGGGGCCGGACACTCACGGCAATCCGCCTCGTCGCTGTTATCCGAGCAGTCGTCGTCCTCGTCGCATTTCCAGATGGCAGGGATGCACCGCTCGTTCCGGCACTGGAACTGGTCCTCCTCGCACTCCTTGACGGCGCCTGCGAGACACGGGGCCGCGCCTGGGTCAGCGGGGCGCGCTCCCACGCGAGGCGGCGGGGGCATCGCGGGGCCGCCTCGCCGCCCAGCCCCGCAGCGCACCGGCCGCCCAGAGCACCGGGAGCTGCCGGCCGAGGGTGGGGGGACTGGGACTGGGCTCGCCAGGGCACAGCGGCTCGGTGCGGGGCTGGGGGAGACGCGCCTCCGCGGGAGGACGGCAGTGATCCCGAAGCTGCTTTGTGCAGGATAAAAGGGACCGTTCCCGTGCTTCCCCGCATTGTTTTAAAGGCGCGGGGGGAGAGGAGCCTGGGAATGGAAGACGGTTAAACCCGAAATGCAAAAGACAAAGAAAAATTATGAAGCACTGCGATGCTAGGAGCTCCTGCGCGTCCGTTACCGGTGCGAAACGCGCAGATACCTGAGGACGCGGGGGGGGTAACAGGCACCAGCGCCGTCCCGGGAAAAGGGAACTGACCCAACTAAAGTTGAGGGCGAGGGGGTGGGGTGGGTGGGGAGGCGGGACAGCACGGAGCAAATCTGCTTTGCAGACACGGTGCAGCGCCGCTTTGATGAGGCACAAATCCCCTCAGAAAGGGATTAAAGGTGGCAGCTCCTGTCACCAGTGGGCGGGTTGCATTCGCCGGCTACAGAGCGCGCCCGGCCCCCGCAGGTCGCAACCCCCGAGCGCGCCCGGCCCCTCCGCAGATCCCAAACTCGCGCGGGGCACCGGGGCGAGTGGGCGCCCGGGCAGGCGGGTCGCTCGCCCCCTCCCCGGGAGCACCGCGGCGAGGCTTGCACTTGCCGCGACCGCCCCGGCGCTGAGGGACAGCCGCCGGGCCGCGGCGGACCCACCTTTGCCGAGGTGCAGCTTCAGCAGCAGCAGCTGGAGGAGCAGCAGCCGAGCGAGCGCTGGCCGGCACATGGTGCTCGCTCCCTCGGTGGCAGTGTGCGGGGTGCGCGCTGCCGGCGCGCCGCTCGCTGCCCCGTGCCGACTGCGGCCGGCGCCGCCCCCGCCCCGCCGCGCGCCGCCGCCGCGCCGTGACGCGCCCCGCTGGGCGGGCCCCGCGCGCCGCCGATCGGCTCGGCTCGGCAAGGCACGGCACGGCACGGCCCCGGCCGCCGCCCCTGGGGAGAGCGGCCCCCGCCCCCTCGCTCGGCGCCGCGGCGAGCTCCGAAGGGGCCGTAGCCGGAGGGACGCTGCGGAACGCCTCCCTCCGTACGCCCGTGCCAACGGCGGCAGCTATCGAAAGCCCCGCGGACGGCACACGCCGCGCTCGGGCCCGCATCCGCGGGCCAGCTCGCGGGGGACGGTGGCCTTGGTCGCGGCGGCCGGGCTCACCTGCTGCGCCTGGCGAGGGACCGCGTTCCGCCCCGGTGGCGGCGGCCGGCATCGCCGGGCCCCGAAGGAGCGGGGCGGGCCCGGGCCCGGCCCCCTGCGCGAACCCCGGCGCTCCTGCCGGGCCAGGCCTGCGCCGAGCCGGGCCCGCCGGTCACGGGCCTCCCTCCATCTGCCCGCTTACAGGGACGGCAGCGTTCGTGATCTTAATTTTACGAAGCCAATTACACACGCAGACCCTCTTCAATGGCCTCGAGTCGCAAATTGCGTGCGCTCCTCGTTATTTCAGATTTCCCACTGAGGGATTTCATTATGACCATCCTGATGTGGTCATCTCCACTTAATTGTGTTCAAATTAGTGAAACACGTGTGAATCGTGCTAAAGGTGGTAACCTCCCTTCCCGGGAACGCTTTGCCCTTGCTGCTGCTGCTTAAGCTATGCAGTTTGATCAGTAATTACAAAGGAAACGTTTTACAGGCTATCAGGGGCCATGTTTATCACTCTATTTGCACAGTGCTGATGAGAAAACGGTTTGCTGTCTGTAATTAACATTGCATCCTTGTTCATACAGTCAGGATGAAGAGTATTTCAGTAATCTTACTATGAATTTTTTTTTTTCTGGAGTAACTTGATTCTAGCATCACAACGGGATTAACATGATTATATGTGGAATGGTATTAAAAAAAAAAGCACTAATTTTACATAAACCAATGTAACAAAACTTTTCCGTTTCAAAGCTTGAAATGCCATTGACTTCAGAACTGTCCACCATTTAAAAATGCACCTGTGCCTTTAACAAAAATGTTGCAAGTCATTAGTCAGTAGCATCACTAATGCGTTTGAATCATGTGAAGAGGAGAAGAGCTCATCATAGAGCTATTTCACTAGCAGCTTATAGAGTATTAACAATTTATTCAAGCCTTTTTGAACAACTTTTTAGCATGCAAAATGTAGCGCATGTTTGTGTTGGCTGGATCAATGTGATAGATTACAATAATTGCTTAAAGCAAATGAGGTATTTATAACACATTAAATCTTTTTTAAATGTGCCAAAACATAGATTCATAAAGCTACTATAATTCCTGGCCTCATTCTTCTCTTTCCAAAATTAGTTTAAATTGGAAGTGGCTCCAAAGACAATAATGAAGCTATCCATTATGAGAGAGGTGTGAGTGTGCAGAGCATCAGTCACAGCAATGATTTGCTACAATTCCTGTCAGGATTTTGTTTTACTAGAAAGTACCAAACAGGTATTTTTGCCTGACTGCCTCTCACAGAAAACATTATTAATAAGTTTTGGGGGTTTGGTTTTTTGGTTTTGGGGGGATTTTTTTAGTTAAATGCTCTGATGACACCTCACCAACAGCAATTTCAACAGCCTTCACTGACCAGCCATTGCAGGGGCTACTTGTAGCCTAGTACCATCTGGTGGACATATGTGTCTCCAAGGAATTGCAGAGGCAAGAAAGAAACTAGAGGTGCTAAAGGGGAAGTAACTTGGCAAGGGAAACCATTTGGTTTGTAAGAGAAATTAAATCTAGTTTTATCCATTATGTTCCAATAGTTAATTAAGACTGTTAATTTACCTCCCAAGATGTGTCTTTCAGGAGCTCACCTCGAGTCAGAAACTGGAACAGGAACTCCTGCTTCTTTTATCCAGACTGTATGGAAATCTGTAAAGCAACAGCACACACGTATTTGGCCAAACAGTAAGTCTCCAACAGCTAATATGCAACGTGTAGTAACCATCATATACAAAATACATGTAACACACTGCATTTCCTAGTTGGCAACTGAGTTTTTTTATAGATTTGACATACATAAACCAGTCTGTCTCCTACCTCAAGACTGGTCATGGTAGATGAGACCAAGGGTCCCTTCTAGCTCCTTCTGACCCACACTGCAGCTGATAGCAGATGCCTGAGAGGGAATGCAAGACCAGAGCCAGCATACAGCAATGCTTGCCCAGAACAGTTTCCCATCTTCCAGCCATTAGTGGCTCAAGGACTTACTGGACATTCACGTAGTCCTGAATAAGTTTTCATGAATATCAGTTTCTTTCCAAATATAAGTAAAAGCTTTAGCAGGGGTCACATCCCGAAGCAAGGAGTTTCCAAGCTCTACGTGTTGTGTGACGTACCTCTGCTGCAGGTTGCTCTGGTGTCTTCACTGGCTCCAGGTGTATAGCACAGAACATGTGCTCTTGCCACACATGGAAATATTTCAGCTTATAAGTAATGTAAGTAAACGTAGGAACACAGTGCCATCCTAATGATTTTTAGAAGACCAGCACAGAGTTGAACTACGTGTTCCTTATTTTTGATTGATCTGTAGCATAAAGGTGACCCAGCTTTATTCAACACTTCTCAAGCTAGTTAGTACAGGGCTCCTGCTGTAGCAGACTGTCTCCACTGGCTGTTATGTATAGTTTTCATTAGGAATTGGGCTTAGGCTGCTGAGTCAACTCTTTTCTCTCCATCTGAGTGACTGGTATGTTCTACCTCTACCTACTAACTAAACATTCAAAGTCATCCTAAAAGTTCAGGCAGGCCAACCAGCAATGGGTCAGCCTCAGCCCCAGGGCACAAAGAAGAAGGGAGCAGGAGGCTCTCAGACCACATCAAAGTGCTGTGAAGGAAGGACAGTTCAATAACCTGCGCTATGTGTAGTCTCCTAATTTTCTTCTACTTCTGGTCATACACCGCTGCACATAAAACAACATGAACCAACAAATCAGCCAGCCGCTAACAGCAAGGAGGTACCTCAAAACAGTGAATGCTGTTTCTATAGAGCTTCATCCAGATGGAGCTTCCCATCAGCTAGCTCTGCTATGTTCATCATCCATACCATTTCTTTGATCTATTTAACAAAATTATTTTTATAGCTGGAATTTTTTTCCTAATACAGGTATGTTTTTCCATACTTACATCTTTCAACAATTGGTCACTTAAATCCATATGTATCTCATTATAACTATAGTTCATACACCAGAAAAGTCTCTTCAGTGTCATGATGAATAACTGATTGATCATGTTAGCACATGCATCCATAGCCTGCACACTGGATTTTCTGCAGGCTCGTATTAGTATAGCAGGTTCTTTTGTTGTTTACTCACACAGGTATGCAGATGCACACCCTTGTAATCACAGATTGTATTTGAATTGGAAAAATCATTCAGAAGCATGTAAAAAGCAGTGCACCAAATGGTTGGAACTAGATGATTTTTAAGGTCCCTTCCAACCCTAACCATTCTACAATTCTATATTAGTGAAAGTTCATCTGCTGTTTCCAGCTTTTGTCCATTGTATACACACTTTTCCTTCTTTTGCAGAACACTACTACACAGGTTCAGACCAAGCATGCTACGAGCACTTCCACCTGATGTACAATACCCAGGACGTTCTAGTATTCACCACATTGCAGCTGAAGAGGCCACAGACCACCTGTGCAAGATGAGGTGACCACCACCATCCATGCCGACTTAGGGACAGACAACAGATTTCATCTATTTTAACAATGAGAACCTGGGCACGATCATGCCAAGTTAGAGTGGTAACAGACTTACCCTAGTTTATTTACTGCCACTCACAATCAGGAATGTCAAGAAGCCATGGACCTCCCCAGCTTCCCCACCCTGTGACCACTGTCAGAGAGACAGCTCCAACCAAAGAGAGCTCTCTCAAGTATGGCAAAATGGTGGATGCCTAATTTTTTTGTCAATAAAATCTTTGCTAGATATTTTTTTTTTAAAACAAACAACAACAAAACAGACTGTCAGGGAAGAGAAAGAATGGGACTAGTGTACATATACTTCCATACTTCCACTGGGAAGCCTTCAGTCCATCTGCTGAAACTCTTCAAGCCATGGAGACCACGTTTCTTAAGATATTTGTGTTAACATCCTGCCCCCCCATTTCCCTCCAAACATCTTAATGCCCTCCTACAATATATTTCTTTTTTTTTTTCAAATGGGAATTTAAAAAACTGTCCTCCTCTATTTGTATAATAACCTTTAAAAATATCTCCCATCCCTTAGACTGACTTTTCCAGTCTTGTCTTTCAACTAGACAAATCTAATTCCTTCAATCCCTACATGGCTTTTAGATATGCTAACATAATATGTTTTGCAAACAGGTATTTAAATTAAACCTTTTAATTAAAGTTAGTTGAACTAATGCACTAGCAGTCACATCCCTTAAACTACCAAATGATACGTCAGTACCGGCAATATTATTTACATTTTAAAATAAAATTCTCTTGCCAAAACTACTGTGAGTTTGCTGCTATAGGTAGTATTGTATATTACATTTAAAGCTAAAATTCATTTTCTGCTGCTTTGACAAAGTCAGGCTCAAAACAAGCCACAAACCCAGTGGAGCATAAATACATGCTCACTTCTGATCAGAACTTGTCCCTAAGACTCTTAGATAGCTCCTGATTTTTACCTGCTGTGCTCAAAATTACTAACACTTTTCACAACCTTCTTTCCTATTTTTGGGATTACCAAGCCTATTTTTGTTCATACTTTGTTCAACACTGTTTCAAAATGTTCTACTTACTGTTTTTATCTGTTAAGACACTTTAGTCTTCTGCTTTTGATGAATTTCTTCAAAATCTGCCCATTTTAAACTGCACAGGACAGTTTCTTCTATTTCCCCTCTTTTCATAGTTTTCCCTGACTGACTTCCAGGATCTGCTAATTAAAAACTTTCCCCTACTAACTTACTTAAATACTTCTACCCTTGTTCATGTGGCTAAAGGAATTTTCCCTAATTCATGCATTTGACCACTGACTGTTACCATAGCATTAGTGTTCATTAACATTTTACCCTCCAGCCCCCTTCCTGGGGCCGATTGTGACCATCCCCACCTGCCTCTTCCTAAGGGCAGTTTTAATGACAGGTGATACTACTCTTCATTTGCACACATCCTCTTCTGCATGTGTGAAAGCATGTTAGGGCTATAATTCTTGAGGGTTTTTTTCCACATCGTATTTTTTTTGTATCTGACTAAATGGTGTCCATACCTTGATCTCCCCTTTCTATGCTCTTATTTTTGCAACTTTTATTTTTTAAAATGCTTTGTTCAATATCTTTTATAATCTCTTTTGTTTCTCAGCTTAATTTTATTCTCTTTTAACTTCAGCTTCTTTCCAGAGGACTCCAATCTCCCAAGTCAGCTGTTTGCTGTTTTGCTTTTCATATTTCTCATTTAAATCCACACTCTGTATACTCTGTCTATTGGATGCATCTTCCCCTTTCTAGGGGCCACATTCTAGGGACCTTTGACAGCCACTGGGACTTTCTTTTTCCTTGTTTCCTGTCTAAAAGGTCAATTTAACTGCCTTAGAACACTCGAAGTCTTCTAATGATATCCTTATTTTTAGTTAGCTCATGGCCTAGTAAAGAAAGGAGGACATCACACAATCAGATTTAAATCAAACTACAAGCCCCCTCCATTTATCATCCCAGAATTGTCTCTCCTACAAGCCAGAATCTCTCACTTCCATAACCATAATTCTTCTTTGCCCTAAAACTGTCACTCAGTTCTCCTGTATTCAAGCATAAGTAGCAGTGTGAAATAACACCGCCACACTGCTGGCCAAACAGAATCTCAGTAGTACTTATTGTTCAGCTATGAGACTACAACACTTAATGACCGAAGCTTCCCCTTAAATGTAGAACAAACTGCATCACACATTTACTAACTGCATATATACATGCATAGATAACAGTCTGTATCTCATGCTCACAGATTCTTCAGAGCAATTCTTACTTGCAACCACTCTCTTAAACTTTTATAGAGATATAGAGATATGTAACTGCAAACACAAGTTAGCCCACTTTGACTACCTCCTCCTGGTTTTCCTTAGCAAATCAACTGAATTATTGCCCAGTGCCATTCAGCAGTACTCTGGCCATGTAAAAGCAGCTGGGAAGAGCAGCTCCCTGGGAACCTGGCTTCCTGGAGAGCACTGCATTACTCACAATACTTTTCAACTATGGCTTCAAATTCATCTTCTTCCACTTCATGCTCTTGCTCCTGCACGGGAGTAGGGGGAAAATAAGAGATGCTTTGCAGTCCATTGGTAAAGTTTTTATTCAGCTAGAGAAGAGTTAACACAAGGCTCCTGCCCTTCTTTCCCATCCCAAGGCTGAACACCCTGCCATAGCAGTATCCCTAGATAATAGATCTTTGAGTGCAACCAAACCTACAGTCACAATAGGGACCTTTCCCATTAATTTTAATGAGCATAAGAATGAAGGGACCAAGAAGAAAAAAAGTGAGGATTAGGTGTCTGGCAAGATCTTTTGCATGCTAGAGAAGCACTGCTATAGACTGATCTACTCTTTGCTGTCATACAGTGACTAATCACCGTGAAAGCTAACAGAAATGCAGACTTGAGGCCATAGTTAGTAACAAGTACAGTGGGATTTTTTCAAGATGTTTCACTTCAAACTATTTATCCTATTACTACTAACAAAGGAATCATGAATTGGAGCAAAACTGAAGTTGACAGTGTCTCGTGTAACTCTACAGTAACCATATACCAATGCTGTAAAGCAGCAGATTAGTACCACAGGCTGCTGTTTGCTCTATGGCTCCCAAAGGGCTTAGATACAAACAGTGAAATCTAGTAGCAGCACCAAGCCTGGATTTTATTTTTTTTTCCTTTTCTCTTTCTTAAAAATTCTGTGAGCTAGGGCTTACTCCATTTTTCTCCCACACCTTATTTGTTTAGGCCCCAATGCTGCAAAGAAGTGGTATATCGTGCATGGATGGCAGAAGCGGAGACAACGTCTGGTTCTGTGAGGTGCAAAATTCCCTCAGCTCCTAGCAGCCCTCTGGAAAGCTCTAAGCATCTTGAAGACTCACAGACAAATTATTTTAGCATTAATTACAACATCAATGAGAAAATAATACCCAAATGGGAATTTAGGATGATGTCTGCATGGAATGTTTCTCATTATTTTTGTATGGATTTTGTATGACAGCAGAACACTTTAAAACCCGTCTTGCTTTCAAGCTAGTGCTGAATCTACTGCGTTCATGCTAAGTGGCGGGCAAGGTCTAAGTCATCTAATTTGTAAATTGTTTTAGATACTTGACAAGGCTGTCTTTCTTTATGAAGGAATATGAACCCAACATTTGTTTTACTTTTTAAGTGAAAGCTCATTAAAGCAAATTTTTCAAGGTTGGATTCTGAGTGCTTTTTTTTTTTTTTTGCTTTCTCTTTTGATTTACTAGCTTGTCTTTAATAATTTTTTTCAAAGCTATCTCATCAGATATTGCCATCTCATCACTTTCAATTCCTAAATAACAAGAGAATGAATAGATCTGAGCTTGGTCAGAGTGGAATTATTTGTTTTCAGAGTGGATAAACATCAAACTTGTTTTTAAAATCCCCCCAAAAGAGGAATGGTGGGAGGGGAGGAAAAGAGAAACATTAGGATGTCTTTTTTCCAAGAGAGAAAAAGAATCCAATTATTGTCTTGCAAATGTAGGCCTGATGTTCAAATATCTCCTCACTTTGTACGGTGTTTTGTTCAGTCAATGACAAAATTCTTCTGGGTACATAGGTATGTGTATATATAATCTATGTATAGCTTCATTACAGATAAATTAGTTACACAAATGCAGCCTTGTTTACATATGTTTGAGAAGAGTTATCAATGTAACTGAGTTGTGAAAAACTTGTTTCTTTGAAGTTGAGAAACCTTTTCTCACAAATGTTAGAACAGAGCTCATGCCATGTGTTGAATCCATGCTTGTATGAGTGATAGACATGTTTATGTGCACTCCCAGAGCTACAGTTCTTTTAAACAAAGTTTCAGAAAACATGTCCTTTCAGATTTACTGCCTGTTATACCATGTTGCAACAACAGCAACTGATGGATCGATCCCTGTGGCGTTTTGTCATATCACATAAAGCATCAAGTGATAGATGCACTTCAGAATAACATGTCCTAGAGACATAGTTTCTAGAAGCACAAAACAGCTCTCCTCCTACCCTTACTAGTACACCCTTCAAAATATTCCCCCATCCCCAATCCTTTCTTCCAAAACAAAATTGTCTCTTAGTTCCACACGTTAAGATGAATCCTGCCTGAAAGAGTACAAGCGTATAGATACTTGTAGCCCAAACTAACCTAAACCAGCTCCTGCTAATTCAGCTGGTCCTGATTTGCTGCACCTCTTGTGCTTCAGCCCTGGGTTCTCTTATGGCTCTTATAAAGCACAGTATTTATGCATTTGTATGTCTGTACAGGTCTTGTCGGACTCATACAGTGTGAACTTCCACAAGCACTTTCCACAGCACTTGGTCAAAGCACTTCAATTTTTCCTCTTAAGACTCCTGTTACTGTCTCAGAAAGACCTTGTCTCCCTTTCATTCACTCGTTAGAAATCTTAAACATGCTCAAACTAATCCCAGAGTTACTGTTTTTTTAAATAACTTTTCTATTTCAATATAACCTGTGCCACTCAGTAGAATTGCTAAATATTTGTTGTCTGCTAGTTATCAAAGGCAGGTCTTGGCATGTGGGAAGGGGGCCCATGATCCCTAGGAGGACAGAAGGGCAACACTAGGCCAACACAAAGCACTGGAGGAGAGCACTGAAGGGCTGCAGCCGACATCACAATCCTGCACAGCGGTTCCCTTTCACCTGCAAATGATACATCCCATGGCCAGATCAGGTTAAAGCAGCTCATGTTCTTCAGCTGGTTAAAGGGCTAGGACCCAAACCATGGGCACACTCACCTGCTAGAGGGCACAGGTCTCAAGGACTAACATGGTTCCCAAAGATCATGACAAGTGCTTGTAGTTCGCATGAAACTTGATCTGGGAAGAGGATTGTTTCTCTTACAAAGCAGACACTGGAGAAATTCAGATATTCCCACCCAAACATTTGGACTCTGTTTCAATTTAATACCAGCCAACTCTGTGGGCCCTAAAAACATGGCATAATGCTTGTATCTCATAATTCAGTGTAGAGTAACACCTGCTTTCAGTCTGAAAGTGAAACTTCAGTTCAGCAAATCACCCAGCCATCACAAAGACACAGAGGGAAGCAAAGGCCACCTCCCTTTGTACAGGTTCACAATCTTATCTTTGCCTTGCCAAAACAAAATCAATAGAACAAAACATAAGGTTTGGGCCTTTTGTTAATCATTTGACAACCAAAGTCTATAAATTCATTTCCCCGTTTCATTCCTTTATTTATCCTGCTGCTCTGAAAGTCCTGAAAGGACAATGAAAACTGGCCTAACTCTGGCTCTCTCAGTCAAATAAAGCTGGCATGGACATGGAGTTACACTTAGCCACCCACCCACACAATTTTAGTTTCTCAGCCATCAAAGCACAATCAAAACTGCATTTTCCTGACTGTCAGTTTCTCCATGCATTTTTTAGAGCGCAGATGTAATAGGTTTTACAGGGAGTCCCTTTGATTCATGCCAACCCTGCACATTCTCATTCTGCCCCTAATCTCTCCTTTGTGGCACGCGGACTCGGAGCAGTGGGCATGGATCCCAGTGGACACTGATTACCATCCAAATTCCCTTTTGGAAATGATCCCATCTGGCAACTGCAGAACCCAAAGCTTCGACCCTCAGCCATTGTTCTTCTCCAAAATGAGCAGATTCAACTTTATTAGAGATTAAACACTTGCTGTATTTTATGTTTAAAGCTAATTCCAAGTTCTATGTCAAAACACAGAAGCCTTCCCTGCTAACCCTCCTGTAAGGTTTTTTATTTTAACGATGAATAAAAATTAAGCAGTCCAAGCCACCTTTTTTTTTCCAGAATACATACAAAGAATTGCTCTCCAAGCTTAAATTTTGCATGTCAAGTTTCATCTGGGAGCAGATTCGTTTTTACAGCTCAGTTATCAGCTGTGCAAACAGGCTATTATTCATGTTCATCTAGGGTCTGACAGCATTATTGGCCTCTCAAAAATTTGCCAGGCCAGGAAAATTTATGCAGGACCCATTTTAGAGAGGTAAGAAAAATGAGACAGGGCTGAACAGGCCCACAAAAGGCAACCAACAGCCTTGTACATCTTACTCACAGTGCTGGAAGCAATGTCGTTACCTCCTGTTGCACACTTCCCACAGTGAGGCTCAAATCCGATCAAATCCACATGCAACTCTGCACTGTGACCTTTCTCTCCCTGTTTGTGGTCACATATGCAGGGTGCAGATGGTCAGACTTCTCTCCACTGTGGAGAGGGCATAGTTGATACATAGGCCATGGCACTGCCTTGCAGCTGGGGAGTATACCAGGTAGTAGGGCCCTGCATGCATAGAAACCCTATCAAAAGCCCTGTTCCCCATCAACTGAGCCCTTCTTCTTACCATTAAACCCATCTAGCATAGCTGATGGATGGATGATGATAGGTCTCAATTCATAACTCAATGCCCCCCAAAAATAGCCAAAGTGCACAAATCCAACCTTGAGAAAACGTGTCCAGTCATATTTCTTGCAGTGGTGCTCATAGTGTAAATGTTTCATGGATAAACATCACTCTTCTTAAGCAAGGACAATCTGTAAAGCTAGGCTGTGAAATAAAAAATACATCGGTATTACTTTGCCTTATATCCTTGTGTTATGATCTATTGATCATAACACGTATCATACACTTGAAATTTGTACCAATGGTAGCAGTAATCTTTTCTTATACATTATATTCTTAAGAGTTTAGTAACCTGAGGTTATTTATCTTTCTGAAACAAATAAAAAATTCTGGTAATATAAAATCAAAATCTTCCCTTAACAAACATATCCAGTAGGGTTAAGGTCTTTCTGGTTTTATCTGCAGCGTGGGGTGGTATTTCCATGGATTTTATTATGTTAGTTTTTCACAGTGTCAAAATGATTTCCAAATCAATTCTAAGAATCTGAAAGCATTGTATAATGTGTCTGCAAGTCAAAAGTAATCTTTTGACTTTTATGCAGCAACACTAGTAAGTGTATCTTTTAAGACAGACTGTCCTGGTATCCTTACCATTAACAATTAAGTTGGTTACAGTCCTGTTGTAAAAGTTTGTCTTTCTAGGTAGCTTAAATGACTCTTTTGTTAGTCTTTTTATTAAAAATGCAGAAATATAGTATCATGCCTTATCAAAAATTAAATCAGCATGGTTGGCACCCTTATAAAATTTTAAAATTGTCGTTATTCTCATGTTAAGTTAACCCCTCTCATTTCCTTTAGACATCTCTGGGAATTCATCCATCTTCAAAGGAAACTCAAAGGGCAAGACAGTGTTCCTGTGATTAAATGCAAGAGTAAACAACGAACATAGTAAAACATGGTGGTTTGGTGTTGTGGTTTTTTTTAACCAAGTTTACAAGGATTCAGATGTAAAAGACATCAGTATTTAAGAGAATTTATCTTGAAATAAGCCAATGTCTGAGTTCTGCACAGCAGAACAGGAATTTGTTGGTGGGCAAATCCCTGAAAAGTACCCCTAAAAAGGCTGAAAAGTAAAATTTAAGTTGAATGGTAGCCTGTCTTTAGTTATTGCTGTGGGCAGAGGAGCTTATTACTTAATACCCCTGAGGCTGTTCATGGCTTTCGGCAAATCCCAAATTCTCTGTCTTCTGCTATATGGGAAGTCAGACTGACCAGTATCTTCTGACACCTTCCTCTGTGTCACCAGCACTAATATTTATCTAGGCAGCAGTGAACTCGATATAAATCCATCCTCACAACAACCTTGTGAGCAACCTGAACACCTCACAATTCACTTCCACCTAGCTCAGAACTCTATATACTGCATTACTCTCTTCCACATAGAGTACCCTTGAAATCCTATTGGTGTTAACCAGTATTTGTTTACAAAAACCAGTTATGAAAATGGGCAATTCATCCTTGCCACCTGGAGGCTAACCAAACTGCTCCTCTATCCTTGAAGATGGATAATTACATGTTTTGGGTTTTTTTTTCTGTAAGTAACAGCAGCATAGGACATAAATATAAATAAGACTGATTACTCCACCAAGGAAAAAACTAGTCCGGCATCTCCAGTCACTACTGTTGCGAGGTGCAGGAACCACCACGTTCCTAAATAACAGTGGTACAACAGGAAACCCTGAAGTTACCAACGAACGTCTTAGCCCCTGCCCAATACTTTCCATGATCAAATTATGTTTTCATTTACAGTATTAATAAAATTCATTGTGAGGTACCAGCACCAGGCTGACTCTTTATTTTCTTTCTTAGTTTCAGACAAAACAGTTCACGTATTTCAGACAACTAAAGCAGGGAGAATATATTGTTCCCCCACATGAAGGAATAGAGTAACCATAGTACCATTTAACTGAAAAGGCTTCAGAACCTTCAGATCTTGAAATAGGGACTTCAAATGAGTTAAAAACCATGTAACTTATTTATTGCACACAAAAACTATGCTATGCTTACATTATAAAGGCTGCTAATCAAGCACATAAAATGGTGTGGTTGCCTGTGAAACAGTAATTCAAGTGCTTCGTGCACAGGCACCACAATAGCACTGTAAATGACACTGTCACATATTCTCTTTTCCATAAGACCCTTACCTCATTCAGTACGCAGAATGAACAATGTTCAACTAATGTGTAGCTTTCAATAGTTTATTTTCCCTTCATTATTCACTCTCACCAGGCATTATTTATTACACACTATTCAGATTCTGCTTTAAAAACAGAATTATTCATTTCTTCATAGACTTTTCTGTAGTGCTTATCAGAATAGTATGAATGCTTCAGACATCAATGCATTTATTTTTATAAACTTTCTGGGATGTTAAGGTTACAGTTTTGCCATTTTTATGGAACATGAACTGAGTAAGAAGTACCAGCTAAACTCGGGTACCTAACACAAGCTGTTTAAAACCTGTGTTTTCAGACTACTATACAGTACTTCATATATTCAAGATTAAGATCCCAGTGGCTTCAGCTGGAACTGCTTGCTTAACAATTACCCCGTTTACAACCCTGAGATCTTAGCTGTGTACCACAAAAAAAGACAAACTCTCTTTAAAAGTTTTGTTTCGTGCAAGCAGGATGCTTAGAATCAAGTGTTCTCTGGCACATGTGGAGATAAAATTAATTCCTCTGCTATTTACTTGCCACAAGAGAAAGCCATCACAGCGCTATCATTTTTCCTTCTGCAGATCCTTGCATCACTGGCTATGTGCTCTTCACTTTCTGAACAGGAGAGGCTTTGGTGCTCATTCACTACAGACTATTGATTTATCTCCAGAGCAAACTCCATTATGCTAGCTTTTAAATGAAGCAAAGGTCCCAAGCAAAATAATATAGTGTGGAATCCTGTAATTACAGATTAGCCAAATTCAAGTGTGTAAAATAGCTGAATTAATGCACCATAGGAAACATAGGAAAGCTCATCTTTTGTGAACTTAACTGTCATTTTAGTGGTCCTTTGTCATAGGTTTTCTAAGCATATGTACGTAAAGTCTGTTCTCTTTTTTGGCAAAAACCATAGACTCAGCTGATATCTCAGACTGTCAGTCAGACAGCTTGCTTTTGCAGTTGTTGGGCTGTAAGAAGAGGGAGGATGGGTGCCTAGCCTCACTTAAAGTATCCCATGATTGCAATTAAACCCTGCTCAGCTAGAGCAGACCATGCTCACTGCACACAGTGACTATATGACTATAGGAGGTTTCAACTGTGATGCTCTGGCAAGCCTTTTTGGACTCAATCCATATGGATGTTGGGCTGTCAGCATGCAGATGACTATCCACAGGAAAATTCAAACATGTAAAGATAACGCTCCAGCCAGACTTTAAATGATGACAGCAATACACTGATCCCTCTATGTCTCTACAGCTTATATCTATCTCTGGATCCTACCGTTCTCTCTGTTCCTGGGCTGAACGCAGAAACAGGAGTAGTTGAGTAACAAGAGGCTTTGAGAAACTGAAATGTTTTTTTATGATGAGTTCTAGGATTGATTGTTTTGTGTGTTGGTAAATCAAGTCAGTCTTCAGCGTAAGCGAGTTTTCTTATCATGCAGTCCATCTTAATATCCAGCCACAGGGAAGTCTGGACCACATAAATGGAAGATATGTCTTGGTTATGTTGGCTGAGAGCTTATTTTAATGAGGAGGAGATGACTGAGGCAACAAACATGAAGATAAATCCTCATTGTGGGAGACTGTTTGAGGAGTTGAATAACTGTTACAGAAAAGGTCCAGCTGGGTGCATAGAGAACTTGGATCTGCTCTTGTAAGCATTTGCAATTGTCTAACTATGAGTCAGAAACATGTATCTTCAGAAGTGCCCTAGGCTTATGGAGAGGAAAGATTCCAACTAAGCTTGTATTATACACCCACCACCGTCTTCTCAAACACATTCATTGTAAAGTAGCACATGGGCAACCAAAAGTACAGCTCAGAAATGCCAGATAATTTCCTCTTTGCACATATATTGGAGGGCTCCTGTAGGGAAACACAACAGCAGCTTTGAGCTTGATCCAAATAGCACTTGTTGGGAGATATCAAATTGCAAAACGGAAGAGGGGGGTGAAGACACCCAAATGCATCAATACCACTTCCCTATATGGCAAATGAGTCATTTAAACTAATCACATCAGCAAAGCTTAGCCTTCAAAGCCTGAAGGATTCTCACCACTTCACTAGTTACTCTTTCAGAAATACCTTTCATATTACATGAGAAAGAAAATGAATTCTGGATGCATTCTTCTGCACAGCACAGATACAGGCTGTTGTGCATATGAGCACAAGATAAAGGGATATGCAGCACCAGGAAATTGCACTTATATTAATGGAAACATTATTGTGCAGTGGTGTGATATTCCCAGACAGTAGCTGGCATGAAGCACAAAAAGGGAACGCACAGCAAGGCACCTTATTAGGTAGGTTGGTGTTGTTGCTTAAGATCAGAGGAGTGGGTGGGTGTTCAGAGAACTATATGGAAGCAAGAAACTCTGCTCACAGTGCTCTGCCTAGAGAGTGAGGGCAAACAGGACCAGTGACCAAACAGCACAGAGCGCCCATCTTGGCCAAGAGGAGCTTTGTTACATCTTCAGACAAGGGCAGTCAGAGAAAAGGGGCTTTGAAGTACTGCAGCACAAAAAAAAATGTCCAGGTCTGGGCATCCTTAAACTGCTGCTCATGCTTCTCCTAGGATGTGTAATTTTGTCCTGACTGAGCTCACTACAAAATTGTAACTATTTCAGTGGAGGCAGTGCACAATCAGACTCCTTAAAACTGTGAAGACTAATGTACCTGTTGAGTGGTATTACAGTATGTGCTTCCCTGGGACAATATTTGTTTGCACAGATGTTGACCTGCTTGTTCAAGTAAGAACTTATTTAGACCCAATGATTTTTTCACACAAGGATTAGTTTCTCTGGGTGTAGAATTAGTTAAAAATCAATTACATGCTGTGAAGTACTGAGGTACTCAATGATTCTTACTTATTCTCCTAACTGAATTAATTCAGCCATCTTTATATTTCCTCTTTTTTCACAAAAGAGAGCAAAAGCTTCTCTGTCTTATTGTATTTCTTATTAATGGGTCTGAAAAACCACTTTTTTTCTTTACTATTGGTGCTTTCACGTTGACAAATACTGATTTTTCCCACACTTTCTCCACTCTCCACGGGTATTTCCTTTTGCTACTATTTTTACTGTTTTGACCTAACTGAATATAGCCACAATTAACACAACCAGAGAACTATGTGTTACAGTCATGAAACAAGGAGCATTTAAAATTAAACCGCTGGCTCAAATTAATTTAGATCACTTGAAACAGGAAGTTGCCCTCAGCAAGCAGCTGATTTGAGGACATCACTTCTGCACTGGCCCAGACAAGAATGTGCATAGCAATAGTATCCTCCTCCCAGCAGTGGTCAGCAGCAGGCACCTGGGAAAAGAGTATACCTGTGCGATCCTCTTCTGACATATGCTTCAGCAAAACAGTACTTCAGGGAATTCCTGGTATACAGGAATCCCTAGATCATCGTAATTAATAACACCGGTGGATTTACTTTTAAGCAGAACTGTTAATTTACACAGTGTTAGATAATGAGGCCTTGTATGGTGGGATTGGATGTTCCCACTGATACTAGAAAAGCACCTGAACTATGGAAACTGTTTGGCCCCCAGTTGGTATTAACATTTGAAGACTCTGGACTACTGTGCAAGAGGTTGAGGATATCCATCATCACTGTCCACACTATCTGATAAGGAAAAGATGTATAGTGTCTAGGACTACCCACTACTGTTCATGAATAGAACACATGCTTACAGAGAGATTTATCAAATCAAAGAACATTTACTGGTTTGTTGTCATAAAAGTACCCCTAAGTCACAGTGAAGGATGAAGCTGGGTGAGTGCAGGAGGCTTATGACAAGAACTGAAACAGATGATGTTGCTACGGACTACACAACCCATTTGATATACTGTGCAGAAAGCATTGTGACTAGTATGCAAATCTTAGAGCTCAAGTGCAGGAAAATAAGGACACAACCAAAGTGCGATAGATTATTTAGGCAGCAGGAGAAAAGGAAAACAACATCTTATATATTACTTTAGAACCATTTCCTTTCAGACTGCAGTGTAACATCCCAGAAATTCAGTGTAAGTCCATGCCACTGAAGCATATCTGACTTTGAAATAACCTACTGTTACAGACCCGCTAAGAAACAGCAGTACACAATTTACTGGAGTTATTTCAGTTCAAGGCAACAACAATCTGCATTGCACACACAAACATTTAGCTCAATATGAATGATTCAACAGTTAGCAGGTACTCTTGCCAATGACAATGTCAGCTATCTGCCACACTGGGTTCCCCAATAAAATAGCAGAGAAAACACCTTGCTCTACTTCCAGGTACATTACTTCCAGATGTTCCAGTAACATAAAGTAAATGCGTATGAACAACTCCATATGCCAACACCACTCTCAGGAATTAAGCAGCGCAGGACTGGCAGTGAAAAGGCCAGGGACTGTTTTGCTTCAGATACTGCAGATACCAGGCAGGGTCTGGGCACCCTTTCTAGCTTGGGTTCAGCAGGTAAGGCTTGCTGCAGCTCTGAAAAAAGATGCTCCTACTCTGCAATTTACACTATATTATCAATCCAATGCCTTCAGGTTAAGAAACAGTGGTAGATTTATTTATTTGTTTGAACCATAGTGAAGCACTGACTTCTAATCAGAAGTCTGAATGACAAATTAACTCATTTAAAACAATTATTTGCGAAACTGAAAGTACAGTTGTTAAGAAACACAGATGTTCCCTATCAGTATATCTCTGATAAAGTTACAGCAAGCTGTTTCAGATTAGCCTTTCTTTCCCTGCTTTATCATCCTTTCTATTTAATAATGGCCTAGATCTCATTTATATGGGGTGGGCATGTCTAGAGACTTTACTGCATTAAATTAGAAACAGTATTTCCATATTATCTGTGACATTCAGATGCACCTCTATTGATATTTTTTCCTTGGTTAATTAAGCACTGACTTGAGTATTAGCTGACATCCTGGCCTTCCTCTCAGAGGTAATAGTAAGCTCTACATTCTCTCTGGGAGCTAATATACATCAGCTGTGATAATAAGTGTGTAAATTCTCTCTGCTATATCTTTTAGACAGTCTATCTTCTGTCCTGTATTCACATAGTTATATTTAATATTTCCATAACATTACATAATCTGTACCAAATTTTTCTTCTCTGAGGAATCACAGAATAGTTGAGGTGGGAAGGAACCTCTGGAGATCCCCACCTCCAACCCCCTGCTCAGGGCAGAGACAGCTAAAGCAGGTTGCCCTGGGCTGTGTCCAGTCAGACTCCAATCTCAAAGGATGGAGAAATCATAGCCTCTCTGGGTAACCTGTTCCCGTGTTCAACCAATTCATAATAAAAAAGGTTCTGACATTAATGTGGAATTTCCTGCAGTTCAGTTTGTGCTCATTGTCTCTTTTCCTGTCACTGGGGACCAGGAAGAACAGTCTGCTTCTGTCCTTAAACAATAAGCACTCTAGTAAAAAAAAATAAAAGGAGGGCGAGCATAAAAGGGAGGGGATAAAGGGGGGGAGAGAGAGAAAGGAAAGGGAGGAAAGGGAGGAAAGGGAGGAAGGAAGGAAGGAAGGAAGGAAGGAAGGAAGGAAGGAACGAACCACCCCCCTAAATCCCAAAAGCAGATTAAGTAGAATTTGTGCTAAAAAGCATCTTTGATGATATGACTAGCTCCTGGGTACCTGGGCATGTAACTTCAAGCCTCTGAGTACCATATGCATTTGTTGCTTTAAAACACAAAGCCTGGTTGGGTATCGAGAGTCCAGGTAAAGTTTAGTATGTCAGTACCATTGTTCTGGCATTTCCTAATGTTATTAATGCATAGCTACATTGTGCCGTAGGAAGAGCTGGAAATGCCTTTGGTGTGCCTTATAGTTTCGTTAGTAAAATTATATGACACTGTTAATCTCCCGAAGGTATACTCCACAAAATTAGCAACATATTCCAGTGCCTTTTAAGGGGAAATCACCATCACTCTGAAATATTGCGAAAAGAGGCACTGCACATAAAATAAAGTGCTATTTTCCTGAAGAATTGAAGAAACTGATACTGATCACCATTTCCCTAGGTGCCAGCTGGCATCAGATGTTAACTAAAGCCATACGTAGCAATACCAGCTATAGCATCTCCTGAGGGGATGCAAGTACACAGCTGCCCCTCACACTTGCAGCTAAGATGTCTGGCATTAGGCTCAGCTCATTGTCATAGTGCTTTAGAGGGAACTAGAACAACTATGGGAATGGAGGAGGACCTCATTTATGAAAACTTGGATGACTCACCTTTCCTACAGCACAATTTAGCTATGCATGAATCACAAGACAGTACTATTCAGCTATGGTTGTCTTTAACAGTTATATTTGAAGGATTAAAGTTGAAGTTCTTAACAGTGTTTTGGACAGGTAGGAATGCTCAGTGTGCATGAAGAGACTTGTGATGTAAGGCGGTGTCAGTGCCACTGCACTGACTCAGGTAACTTGTCCCATGCTGTACCAGAGGTCTGCAGTAATAGAAAAATGAAGAGTCCCTGCCTTTTCATCCAGAAGCTCGTTGACTAAAGAGAGCATGACCAACCCACCTGCCATTTAGTATCTCAAATTGCTTGTAAGAATTCCTATAAACAGACATAAAGTATTATTAATAACATTTTCCTAACATAATAATGACCAAAATCTGAACGCATTACAACATTAATGCTTTATGATTTCCCTGGCACTTAATTACTGTACTGATAAACTGATCTCTGTTAGACCCCTAAGGGTTTTGTATCAAGATGTCAGCAGTGAAATGACCATGCAAGTGGCCTTGCTGTACAAGTTTTATTTTTTTCACACAAGTCAATGAAGCATAGAGTGACTGTCATAGCCCTTTGTTTGAAAACAGCAGCAATAGGGCAGACTACATATGCAGATTCACAAAGCATTAATCAGTTGCTTGCACCATTTAATTACTATCCATTATTTTATGTTTTTGATAGAGTATTCAATGGAATTAAATCCTGAGCATCACTTTCAGCCATTGTTAGCCAATTTGGCTTTAGCAAAATTGCATAAACAAGTACACAGTCTCAACATATTTCAGCACAATTTATGGCTCCAGGGATGTAAGTTCCAGGAACAATTTAATAGAAAATAAACATGATTATTAATAGAAGTGATAAAGGAGTGGGATGATAAAGCAACGTGACTATCACACAAATTACCTAATGGAATAATAAAGTATCCATTCTTTTAATCCAGCTACTTAGATTTAAAATCTCTTTTTGTCCTCTGTACTAATAATCACTACAGTTTGCCTGCATGTTCCCCTGAAGAGGAGAGAATGGGGATTTTATTGCTCATGTTTTTCCCAGACTTGTACAAAACAGGAGGTTATAGAAAATAAATTTACAGTGATTCCATAAGCAAAGGAATGGAGGAGATAGAAAGATGAAACTACCGTATAACACATTAAGGAGCAAGAATGTAAAAGCAAACAGTCCAGAATAGAGCACCCATGGCTTCTACTGTCAGAGCTATTGATACACTGAAAAATGAAATTGTTCTGAAGGAAGAAAAGCATGAGACTGTATGACTGGCAAGCTCTTAACAGGGATTATAAATATATAGCGCTCTCTGATGAGATATTCAGCAGTGAATGTGTTTGAAGATATGACTTCAATGGGACTGAACTGGAAACAAAATATATTAATAATGCTAATAAAGCACAAAAAGGACACTTCAAGATAATTTGTATCTTTCCTCTGAAAAGTGATATGGAAACACTGCTCAGAACATAAGGTTGTAGAGTTTAAAACTAGATGAAGTATACAACATTATCAATCATGCAAAAGATTGCTGCAGTCTATTTTCTATGAATTTATAGAGAGACATCTCAGAAAAGCTGACAAACTACAAATGACTACATCTGTAAGTCCAGTAAATTGGAAATGTATCCCTCCTCCTCCCCCCTCTCTTCCCCACCACTTTGCTGAGTAAGGGGGAGAACTTGTTTCAATTCAGAACTACTAGTTTCCTTGGTCTGGTCATTTGCCAGCATGGCTGTAGGAGCCAAGAGCAGCCTCAAGTTTTCAAGTGGCCCATACAGGAAAGTACCTAAAGAATTGTTCTCTGCCATGGCCCAATCAATAAAATCTGAGGGAATCATCAGTGAGCAACCAGAGGTGGCTTCAACATGGGAAGCATAGAAGGCTGCATAGTAGCATCACACAAAACTGCACAAATTTCAGGTTGCCCTTGGTTAATTTGAAATACTTCAAAATTCTTGGAAGAAAGATCCTTTGAACATGAAAGGCACTGTCATTAGAACAGAGCACTAGTAGCAGTTCATTACATGTAGCCACCTACAATTTTAACAAAATAGTATCTTTACATCTTGGTACATCGTTCTGTGTGTATAAAACATGACCCAAGTACCGGTACTCCTGCCAGGGTACAGAAGCCCAGCAGAGCAAAGCAGTTCATTCCACATTTCCACATCCTGTTCCTTACCCAGCCATAACTGGTAACCTCATCATGGTACACACTGGATGTCACACTCACCTCTGCTGTCTCACCTTACATAAAGGCTGAGGTTGCCGGGATTTCTTGGGGCTTTAGGTGTTTGTCTCACATTAGCACTGGTCAGTGCCCACCATCATCAACCACAGCTGCAATTGCCCATCACCACCATGAGTCAGATGAGGGCTGCATGTGCCCTAGAGATGACACAACTCCCTTCATGTTTGTCTTCTGGACCATGACTACACTCCTCTTTCTCTTCTTCTTCTTCTTCTTCTTCTTCTTCCTCGTCTTCTTTCTCTTCTTTTTTTTCTTCTTCTTCTTTTTCTTCTTTGTGTCTCTTCCTAGTGTGGCATTGTGCATTCTCTAGTTTTATTTTAATTACAACTATGTACTTCTGTTTGTCATTCAAATGTGCAATAATCACAGCAGTCATTTTTAAGAAATTTAAATCAGAAAAAAATTACTTAAGTTTTTCTGGCTTTAGCTGTTACCTGATAAGTGAACACATCCCTTTGTCAGTCTTTTGTTACTAATGATAATTAGGTACACAACATTAATTCTGTCTTAGTACTACATCCTTCCACACCAACCTGCTGATTTCTTCATACATATTAAGTAGAGCAGGTATGATGTTCAGTTGTCCAGCTCTTCAGATGTACACCAGCTATGGATTTCAACAGACAGCTTCTCTCTGTTTGCCAGGCAACAGCCACTGCATATCCTTGAAAGCTTTTCAGGACTCAAACAGAAGCACTTGTTAGCCAGGCCCATTCTGAAACAGCATATGAATTGATGTTTCAATAGGGCATTGGGCCAGGGAATTCAAGATGCTTTTGCATTTACGCCAGTCTAGAAAATAAAGATTTCCTCAGTTCAAGCCATAAGACAGCCCTAACAGAAGGTGGGAGACAATAGGATCCTTTATGTCAATCATCCATTTGGAATCTCTTCAGAAGCAGAAATGTGGGGGTTTTTTTTCTTTTGTCTTTTCCTTTAAAGGCCTTTATTTTCCATTCTTTCATCTGTCTCTCTTTTCTTTGGTTCCCAGTGCTTTGGGCTAATACAGGAGGATATGTCTCTCACAGAAAATGCTGCTAATGAGTTTATTTCTGGTTTCATTGCCAGATCAATCTTGTAGGGTGCAACCCAGTTATTAGAATATTTAGAAGAAATCCTGCTCACCTCAATTTCTGTAACATGTTTGTACCAATCTGTCTTGTGTTTTCTTCAGGATTTATAAAAACAAAGTATTAAGACAGACTTTCCTCCCCCTGTGGTTTATCCAAAAGAGCAGATTTTGCCATCCTTACTCATACTGAATGGTCACTTATGACATATATTCTTTAATTGATTTCAGTGGGACTTCTTATGTAGAGCACATGGTAAAATCTGGCTTCATAAGCATAAACAAATGCCCTTCTACCCCAAGCAAGGAAAGGTTTCAAAATACTTTATGCTCATAAAAAGACTCCTGTATTCATTCCAGAAAATTAACATAGCAGGCACTAGCAGGACCCCAGCTTCTAACATACAGAACCAAGAGGTAAGTTGTATTCTTCAGTATAAGAACTGAAAGAGTTTAACGCCACTATTTCATCCAGTGCAACAGCCTGACATGTTTACCCTGCTCAATTCACCTTTATGTTATTATCCAGTTTGGTTAAACGGTTCTGCTACCCCCTTCTATCTTGATTAAAAGTTTAAATGTCTTCAATCCCCTGGACACCCAAGCCTTTTGAAAACTAAAGATTGCTTTAAAGTCTCATTGATGCTTACCCTACCCACCAACTATCAGTAAATATGGTAGGACCCACATTATAGCCCTATTGTCAATTGATACCTTTTGTGATACAATAATAATACAGGTCACTGCTACACAAATTCCTAAAAAATAAATAGCTTCAAATAGAATTCAGGCCCAAAGAACCACAGGAAACCATTATCTGAACCTCAAAGAACAAACAAACAAAACCATTCCTGATGGGTTTTGGCTTCTGTTGCTTAACCAGAAGCAGTCTGGGGTCATCAGATCAGCTGGCCAGTGGCCACCTTTTGCAGGAGATTTGGCATTCTAGCCTCCTTTAGACTGAAGCCCAGACTGGAATTTATTGCCACTGTGGCTTTCCTGAAATAAAAGCTCTTCAGGCAAGCAAGGGTTCCAGTTCTTACACCTCAACTAGAAAGGGAAAGGCTCTCCTACTATAACAACCCAGTTATTTTGACCAATTTCCAGCTCTGTTTATCAGTTACATAGATGTACATCGGGCTGAGATGGGGCTGGAGAGACAAGGAAAAATGGTGATGGCTGAACCTGCAGGGTGAAATTCTCATCTCCCTGCTTTTGCATGCTCCAGCATCCACATTCTCTGAGCAACAGGAATGAAGAAGCCTAGTTCACAGGATATATGGGAGTGCAGCATTACTTAGAGGTCAAACTGCTGCTATTTTCTTTGAATGTACTTTAGTCAGCTAATGTATGAGAGTCAATAGATAGGTACTGCCACAGTCTGTATGCCTCTCAAGCCCAAGGCTACTGATAAGCACATTTGTATTGATTGCAAAACAGTATGTCCCAAGATTTCAGTTCTGAAGGAGTCTTCTCCCAAGAAAAACTAAAATACAAAAAAATTCCTTCCATTGAAATGAAGGAAGAGGGAGCTGGAAATTATTGCTGAGTTGCACACAGGTTTGGTTAGATCATGCCCACAGCACATGTAGTATTGCACAGACTAAGTTAAGGTTTGGTTTACCACACTTCCCTTGGCTCAGTGCCAAATGCTGCTACAGTGGGGCCAGAGCACTTCTGCAGCCAGCCACAGGAGCAGGTGCACAAATGCCTGGTAGGCAAGAGGCAGGCAGGGAAGGCTACCTCTGCCCTCTCTGCCTGCTGAGCAGTTCCCACAGAGCTCCACAGCACAGGACTCACCTTTGAAAGGGGACAGGAGGGAGGCCATCCTATGCATGCTGGCATTTTCATGGGACTCGGGAGTCAGGGAGTTGGATGCATGGAGGTAAGTCTCAGGAAAACCAGCTGCAGGTGCACATCTGCGCTGTGGCCTCCTAAACAAAGTGCTCCCTAAAGGCAAGATCTGCCTAAATGCCATTGTGGCTTATCCTCTGCTGTTGGATTCCCAAGAGAGGATAAAGAAAAAAGCACAGAGTTTGCTGTGGAATATCCATATTCTGGTTCCTGCTAAATCACAAGCATCTTGTGGTAACCCACATAAGAGATGGGGAAAGGACAATTCACTGTCAGTTAAATTTCTGTATCTCCACCTGTAAAGTGCTAAGAGAGAACACACAAAGTACGCAACATAAATAAAAAGATAAATTATCTTATTCTTAGAGGCCAGTAGAGCTTGTCTGTGTACCCATCCAATGACAGAGGTAGAGAGCGCTGGCACACAGATGCTTCTGAGATGCTTTACAGCATATTGAGACTTCCCAACAATGCAGAAGTACTCTGTAAGTTTTTCCAAATCATTCTGCCTTCCCATTCTCTCAAACAGAGGATCTGGCTTCAAAAATGTCAGTTTCATGGAAGTACTGAGATAAATACCAGAGTAACAAGCTCAGTATTGTTAAAATCTGTGAAGTAGATGAGGAATATTCATGTAAATGGTGTAACAGAGTTAAAGAAGTAGAAATTAATTAGGTCAAAGTAATGTCAGGCAAGATTTTGCAGAAATTAGCAATAAGTTTGGAATACTTATATCAATTGTTAGACGCAAAAAAAAAAAAAAAAAAGACTAATTTATGACACCTTAAAAATTTTAAAGGGTGGTCACTCAGTGCTTTGCTAAATCATATGACTTTTGCAGACTTGTATTTCATGCACCCAGCTTAATTTCACAAGGCATCTGGAAGACGTTTGGAGAGATTTTTGAAACATTATTGAATAAGCAGGAAGATGCCAAATCTAACCATAAGTGGGAAAAAATGAGTAGTGGCACCTTTCAATAGCCTTGATCAAGGTTGGCTCTTTTCTTCTTCCCATAATTCATGGTAATGTTTTGTATCTCACCTGGTCACATTATACCAGAAAAAGAAGTTCCAATATGCAGCAAGCAGATAAACCTCTGAAAAAAAAGTCAGGAAAAAACAGTATTAAAATTTTGCTCAGCATTTTCCTCTTTGAGAGACTCCTGGACCAATTCTCCAAGGCTCAAAAAGCCTCAATGGTGTGCTGGTTTTGGCTGGGATATAGTTAATTTTCTTCACAGTCTGGTATGGGGCTATATTTTGGATTTGCACTGAAAATACGGTTGATAATACAGAGATGTTTTTGATATTGCTGAGCAGGGCTTACACAGAACCAAGGCCTTTTCTGCCTCTCACACCACCCCAGCAGCGAGGAGGCTGGGGGTGCACAAGAAGCTGGGAGGGGAGACAGCCAGGACAGCTGACCCCAACTGACCAAAGGGATATTCCATACCACATGATATCACGCTCAGCATATAAAGCTGGGGGAAGAAGAAGGAAGGAGGGGACATTTGCAGTGATGGCATTTGTCTTCCCAAGCAACCGTTAAGTGTAATGGAGCCCTGGTTTCCTGGGAATGGCTGAACACCTGCCTGCCGATGTGAAGTGGTGAATGAATTCCTTGTGTTGCTTTGCTTGCACGTGGCTTTTGCTTTACTTATCAAACTGTCTTTAGCTCAACTCATGCATTTTCTTACTTTTACTCTTCTGATTATCTCCTCTACCCTGTTGAGGGGGAGCGAGCGAGCAGCTGTGTGAGCCTTAGTTGCTGGCTGGGGTTAAAACACAACTGATGATTATCTCCAAATTCATAAAGTCTTCCACAAACCTAGAGCTGTCTTTTTACAAATATGTACCATGAAGATACTTTAAACTTATTATTATTTTCTACTATTTATTTCTTCACCACCAGCACCACATATGTCATTCATTTGACTCACAGAACAATGGACAAGGTAACATGGACTCTTGCTACTTGCTGGTGATAATAGAATATTTTTGTCTCTCTAGACTAATTTTTATTTCAGGCTTCTGACTTTTGAGCCTTACCATGAGATTTGAGCTTCAAAGCAGCACAGCAAGGAACAGGACATGTTTGCCACACATTTTAGAAGCGGAGGCAGCTGCTTCTATTGTCTACTGGCTAGACCCCATTATATAACACGGTACAAAGAGCAAAACAGATTAAAACATTTCATATGGAAGACGGCATTGAGAACTTATATAGTGATGGATAACAAAATATTAATTAGATATGGCAAGCTATCCAGGGGAATAAAAGATAAAGAACAAGCAAAACCTGGTTGTCCTTACTGGCTTTGAACTAATGACACATAAAGCAGGAGCTTACTGCATTCAGAACAGAAGTCATGAATAATTTGACACTTCTCAGGTGACTGTTGATTTTGCCAGACATTGAAAGGCAGTAAAAAATTTTCCCAAATAACAGAAGTGGCATAACTGCCACTGATACTATAATTTAGGCTTGAAGTTCTGGAATCAAATTATTTGAATGTCTTTTCAATTATAGCTTTTTTTCTGCCCAAGCAATTGTTGAACACCCCCGCCACTGTATTTCTTTTACATTTTATAAATATTTTATATTTATATTTCTTTTGTGTATTTCTTTCCTGCCAACTCCTCCTTTGCAGAAAGTGGCAAAAGATGAGCCTTTCATGACAAAAGCATGCAAGTTGTTAAGATTAGTATCATTATTTGTTGGTCTTTTTTCTCAGCAAATTTGCAAACTAGCACAGTAAATATAACAAATATAACCAGACAAAGAAGGTGCGTTAAAGAACTAAATAATTTTAATCAGTGTGACTAGATTAAACAGCTTCTTAAATATTTCAATGTGGCAATCCTTTAGGAAGTGTTTATGACAAGCTTATAACAGTGCCAGGCAAAAGACAAAGTGGAATCTATCCAGGCTCATCCATATTTAAATATGTGTGCTCAGTGCAAAGATGGCTTAGGGAAAAGCGATGACATCTCCAAACTTACGATAGGTGGCAGGCAAGAATGCTGGCAGAAGCAACGAGGAGAAATAGAGGAGATAAATAGGGAAGCTGACAGCAAGAAACCGTTTTAAAGTGTAAATGAGCTCAAGAGAGAAAAACACAAAGACAGTGCAAGTCTTGCAGTCCAGGATGGACTATGGGTCACCAGACATCTTGCAAAATTTTTACTTGCCTTTTGAACATTGTGAGTGAGAAGCTAAGTGAAGAAAAGACACTAGCTGTAAAACAATTTGGTTATCAAAATTGCAAACAAACTATTAAAGGAATAAGAAAGGGAGGGAAAATATGAGATGCAAGAAGATGGCCAAATATTTCAGAAAAATGAAGAGCTTCAAGCTGCCAGGAATGAGAGAAAGACAGTGGGCATGGATCAAGCCCTCATGAACACTAGTTTAAGTGAAAAAGGAATGGGAAAAGAAAACATTTCCAACATTTTTCCTTTCTGAACTGTTCCAGGTGCCATGACTACAGCCTGCCTTTTTGAGGTGGAAACCTTTTTATCTGCTGCAGATATCTAACAAAGGGGCAGTTCAGCACACCCCACCTGCATGGCACATGTAACTTTAATAGTTGTTGCAGGGCAGTAGGTGTCCCCAAAATGCTGGAGGCTTGGGTTGGTAGTATACACATGCCAGGCCTTCTGCCTTTCATTTCAGGCCAATAAGTCAGTTATAGATACAAACTATAGCTCATATCTTCTGCCAACTCAGTTTATTCTCTCCATCTTGAACACAGTCCAGCATTACAATATAAAATTAGCCTTTTCCAAGATACACATCTGCAGAACAAGCTATCAAAAGGTGAAGTTCTATTCTGTCTGCAGCTCATTCCACTTTTAAACACTGAAAATAAAATTTAAAAACCTTAAATTTTCCACTATATCATCTTGAAAATAGCCAGTAGAAGAACATCTTTTTTTCCTCTTCCTCCTCAACAAGACCACTGTCTCAGAGGGTCACTTTGGGATATCGGCAGATATCAGATGTCTGGAGGTAGACACAGCAACGTACGTGTAACTGAGTATGTCTGAATATGGAGTTGGCAGACTTTATTTGGGGGAGTGAATCACTGGACAGTTCAAGATGTGGAAACAGTTGTTGCAAGTCCTGCTCCAGAATCACAGGGATATTCTACTGATAAACAGAATTTGTTTAGTGGAAAATTTAAAATGCAAAAAACAGGACAGAGATTAACTTCTCAGCAAAGTACTGGTAACAGTGTCAGCATTAAGGAGGAGAACCACAACAAAAACACCAACTACACATGCTAGCAGCTGACCTATACACAGAAGATCGAACATACTACCATGATCCAATCATGTGTTTTTGATCAGTGCCAATGGAAAAGAAAGCAGCTGCTGCACAGGTAAGGAAAATCCTCCTTTCTCCAAATCATTGGGTTCACCCTTTAAGAGCTACCTATATCTGACACGCAACATGGAGCTTTGTAACATGAGCAACAACATACAAAATGAAAATATGCCTCAAGAAAAAAGGGAAGAGACCCAGCAAACAGAGCAAGAAAGGAGGCAAAAAGGAAGGGGGGCTACCAAATTTGCCTAAATTTCTGTTCCTTGGTATTTCCTTACTGCCAATATTTTGCACAACTGTTCTGCAGAGCTTTCACTCCTCTGCTTTGTCATAAAGTCAGAGACCTCACAACCCAGAGAGAAAACTATAAATATGTCAACAGTGGCATTTTCCATTTAAATCTAAATGAACTTCTAGGAAGAAAAAAAACCCAACAAAACACAACCTTGTGAATTTGCCTGACCTCTGTTTGGGGGGTGGGGGTGTGTTGTTGTTTATTTTAACACCAATTAAGGTTTTAGGTCAGAAATCTCAGAATGCTTAGTACTTAATTAGCATTAGGCACGTGACCAGACACTGTTGTAATCTAACCTGTGGTTTGGGACTTATGATTGTGGGCTTTCCACTGATAGCACTTGTGGACAGTCACCCTCATGAATTACATATTTCTTTGGTATGAAAACCCTCTCTGTAAGTTGCTGTGTAATCCCAATTCAGTTTTTAAACCACTGAATGCAAGAAGAGCTGTTCCTCCAAGTACTGCTACCTTAATAACAGATTAGTTTAATATATGTAGACACTGATGCTTTCTTTTGTAACTTGATATGCACAAAAAACTTTTTTTGTTCAGGCCAATATCCCAATTTGCATGCTTTCTGTCACATCAAATGAAACTGCTCATTGGAAACTGGGACATAAGCTACCGCTTGCATTCATGAATATGTGCCACCTGCTTTCATTTCGCTCTTGACATTCTAATGTGCTCTTGAGCAGTTCTGCAGGTGAAAAGGTCAGTCATTATCAGCAGCCAAGGGAGATAAGAAATATATTGGAAAAGCTTATCTGAATCCAAAGATTTTCAGCTATAGCAAGATTTTCACTCAATTTAATTCTTGAAAACAAACCTGGGGAAGATTTTCTCCCTCTCTGCTGCTAGAGGTGGATCTCTGCATATTTACAGATTTCTGTACTGCACTTCCACTGTTTCCTGTACTGTACTTTACAAGGTAAGAAGCAAGACACAGTGACTCTCCCATAGCAACTACGAGGGGCTTCAATTTATTCAGAGGTGCTTCAGTGAAACGAGATTCAGAAGAGCATGTGGGTGCTGGTGTCTCTTCACAGCTGCTCATCAGCATTAAACACTTTGAACTGTCAGTGTAACAATAAAAATAAAGCCATTCCTCTTAAAGCAACCCACTGAAATAATTTGTGCAGTCTGACATCATAATTTATTCATTTGTAATTTCTCTCCAAATGCACACTGAACATAGCTACAGCAGTGCATAAAGCACTCATGCCCTCCTGATTGGAATGTATAACCTCTCCTAGCTGCAGGTTTCAAAGAAACAGCCTTGTTAAAACTACACGGAAAGGAAGAAGGTTCAGCAGATCGGTCGCATTGGTTTTCCTCACATGATGAACATAGATCTGGGTGAGAGCCTTGGGCTCTAATCCACCACGTAGGCTGTCACATGTATCTGATCAACTGAGTGGTCTGCAGGGTCGTATTGTATTTAGCTTAATCAATGGGCTCAACCAACTCCAAAGGACTCTGTATCTGCTCAGAAATTACCCGGTAAGAAATATGTAACCATTTTCACACAAGATCCTGCTCCCATGGAAGGCAGGCAAAATTCCCACTGTCTTTAGAGAATTCAAAGGCAATCTACCAACAGTTTAGCCAAAAAGAATTTAATCTTATTTTTAAATCCAGGAGATTCAATTTTACACCCAGTTTTCAAGTGTCACCTTTCTTTTCCTCAGCGCTTTATTCTTTTAATTTGTCATTGTTGCTCCCTGCCCTGGCATTGGTTTTCCAAGGAAACCCATTCATCTCGATATTTCTGAGACTGAAAAAGCTCATCATCAGCTTGCAGAAATTATGGAGATAAACAACATGCAGTTTATTCAGATTAATGTGTGCAATGACAATGAGCTCATGACAGAAGCAAACAAAACATCTTTACAAGGTAATGATGACTATTGCTATGGTGAAGTATGAGCGATCTTTACAGACTGGAAATCAACAATAAAAAGATTCACTATCTGATAAAGGGATCTATTAATAATAAGCCTTCCTAAAGAAAACAGGGCATTTTGAAGACAAATTGTCAGCCACATCTCCTTTACCTAGGGTGCTCAAGGAAGCACTTATGCCACAGAGGAACTCAGTCTACAGCAGAGGAGAACTTTCAAATAAAGGAATGGTGCCTGAGAAGTAAGCCTCAGCCTGCAGCTTGCCAAAAAACTTACTACGTTAGTGCACTTGCTAATAAGCATTCATTAAGACACAACCAAGTAAAGCAACTTTTTTTTATAATGACTGCCTGGTAAGGTAAAAGTTAAGTACTGCACTATCTCCAAAATGCCACCAACAGTGAATACAGTGCTAAGAACTCATATTTTCAGAAAAACCAAGCATAAACTAGTCCTGGAAATGAAAGTCATGCTCGAAGTCCTCCACAGCTAGAAAAAGTCAATGTACAAGACATGACAGAAGCTATCAGCTCTGGTAAAAACCTGTTGAAACACTCTGAAATCAGCTTCTGATACATAAGGAAGAAACCATGTTCTACAGGGAGCCATACGGGGTTCTGTCCTTTCATGGACTAAATTCAGTGGAGTTGCCAATGGATCAGTGGGTCAATGGATCACTGGATCTGAACTTACATCTGTTTATACCTGTCCAAATTGGCTTCAGCAAATGAAGCCTGTCCAGGTCCGGAATGGTCGGGTCTGGGGAGATTCTTTGTGATTCCCAGAGTGAGATTAAGACCCAAACGAGGTCAAATGCCATAAAGAAAAGAAGTTTAATGGTACTTGCATAGAGGCAGGAAACGGAGAGAAGGAGAGGAAAAATAAAGTAAAGAAAGGTGCAATAGCTACCACCGCACAGAGCTGGGGGTCCTGTCAGCCCGGATCGACTTCACGTCAGGTGGGGAATTCCACTCGGTGCTGGTTGTCACGGTTCTTTTATAGATGTTCGAGAGTTGTTCACCCAAAAGTCTCTGCTCCTTCCAAGAGCTGTTTTGCATAGCCTCACCCCTCACTTGGCAGTGGTGCAAGCACCCATACCATCTTATCAGAGAACTTTTCATCCTCTGGGGTCTGGGTGTACTTGCTGGAGTGAGGGTACAAAAAGGAGATGTGTGGTTTTCGTGGTCAAGCAGATGCAGCGGTGTTTGGGTAAATGTCCGTGGCCCGCCGAAGCCAGATATAGACAAGTTCTCTACAGGGCCTCTATGTCGGTTTGCGGTCAGCCAGCAATGTTGAGACAGATAGCACAGTTCTAATAACGTCCTTCACAAAGCCACAGCAAGATGGTTCACCATGTTGAACGCACTTTCTTATAGTGACAGACACTTCAGCAAACATGAAGCATAAACAATGGCAGTTCTTTAATAAAATGCTCTTAGTAGTTTTCATCGTTAATCATATACCTATCTCTTCCTACCAATCTAACAGTCCAAAGCATATATATATGAGTGTCCTCACATGTGCTTGCTGTAGTTACCCAGCCCAGGCCAAAATACAAGCTGAAGCACAGCACATAGGACTTACAAGAGGAATCCAGGAATGCAGGACCAAACTGGTGCTTTAATTCATGACACTAGTTTCACATGTTCATAAAACTGCAAGAAGAATTAATCAATTTGCCGTCAAGTGTTGGAACACAAAATAGCAAAGCTGAATATTTCAAGATTTCACATTCTGATGGAGAGAATTTTATTTACCATTCGATGGCATTTCAGGTTTGCTGGGAATAAAAATGAACACATCTAAAATCGACTGGGTAGTGGTGACTTTGTGTAGCCATAGCTCTGTAATACATGTATGGTAATGACTTTAAGGGCTGAGTTCAGCTGGATGCTTGGGATTTGTATCACAGAACGATATTATATTCTCATTTGAACTCGTATAATTCTGGAGTACTTTCATTAACAATAGTGGGATTACCCCAGATTTGCACTGAAGGCAGGTTTGCTTTGAACTACATCATATGAGCAGGATAAACTGGGACACTGGCTATTTAAACACATGGCACTCATCTAGAAGCCTTTTTTACAGTGTTCAGGTAAACAAAGAGGGGAAAGAAACCAACACAAATAAATATTATTTACTAAGTTATTTACAGGAACTTTCCAGATTCGCAAGGATTATAAATATGCCTATGAAAACTATACTTTTTCTTACTGTTTCTGAAATCATTAATCATGGTGCTGAATATGAAAACAATCATTTAGATGCAGCTGGAAAAATAACTTATTCACAGCTGAACTGGAACTGACTTCTTAGAAATTGGTAAATGAGCAAATTTTTAATCATTACTAAGTGCAAAATTATGCAGAAGTGCTAAGGGTACCCAGGCTGCACTCTCTCCAGCTGTCTTTAGCAACTAGGCTAGGAAAAAGGAAGAATGTGTTTTCACTGCAGCTATTGCTGTCTGTGCATCTGTCTCTTATCCAGCACATCATGACCTTTTACTTCATACAGAATATGGAAGGGTACGCCAATGCACCCTTTTCAACCATATAGGTGTAGAAGTAGACTGTATGCCCAAGCTGAGATGCTCTTTCCTATTGTATTGGGTTCGTGTGGTAAAGTTTTGGTAGCCAGGGGACTACAGGGCTTGTTTCTGTGAAAAGCTTCCCCATGTCCAACAGAGCCAATGCCAGCCAGCTCCAAGACAGACCCACTGATCAGGACTGAGCCCATCAGCAACAGTGGCAGCACCTCTGGGATAACATATTTAAAAAGTGTGGTGTGGGGGAACTGCGGAACAACAGCAGTGCAGAGAAGAGTGAGAATATGTGAAAGAAACAGCCCTGCAGACACCCAGGTCAGTGAAGAAGGAGAGGAGGAGGTGCTCCAGGCACTGGAAATTCCCTGGAAGCCTGTGGTGAAGCCCATGGTGAGGCAGGCTGTGCCCCTCAGCCCATGGAGGTTAGCGGTGGAGCAGATCCCCACCCACCACCCACAGCCTGGAGAGGGCCCCACACCAGGGCAGGGGGGTGCCCAAAGAGGCTGTGACCCCACCGGCAGCCTGCACTGGAGCAGGCTCCTCGCAGGATCCCCGGCCCCACGGGCAGAAGAGCCTGGGCTAGAGCAGTTTTGCTGACAGGGCTTGTGACCCTGCAGGGCACATGTGCTGGAGCAGTCTGTTCCTGAAGGACTGCACCCCACGGAAGGGACCCACACTGGAGCAGTTCCTGGAGACCTGTCTTTCATAGGAGGGACTCCATGCTGGAGCAGGGGAAGAGTGTGGTGAGGAGTTCTCCCCCTGAGGAGGAAGGAGCAGCAGAGACAATTTATGATGAACTGACTGCAAACCCCATTCCCTGTCCCCTGCACTGCTCGGGGGAGAACGCAGAGAAAATTGGGAGTGAAGTTGAGCCCAGGAAGAAGGGAGGGGTGGGGGAAGGTGTTTTAAGATTTGGTTTTATTTCACATTACCCTAGTCTGATCTAGATTTGGTAATAAATAAAATTAATTTTCCTGAGTTTAGTCTGTTTTGCCTGTGACAGTAACTGCTGAGTGATCTCCCCCTGTCCTTACCTCCACTTACAAGCCTTTCATTATATTTTCTCTCCCCTGTCCAGTTGAGATGAGTGATAGAGCAGCTTTGGTAGGCATCTGGCATCCAACCAGTGTCAACCCACTACTCCTATTATTCTCAAAAAAACCTTCTGTTTATAACCTGAAGTTAGGACAGACCCTTAGGGCAGAGTCAGTCATCATTAGATACCAATATGTATTTTCTTGAAGAGCTCCTTCTTAAGCAGATAAATCTAGAACTGTGCCTCAACTTTTTCTAAGAATTAGAAATCTCCCTTGTTAAGTACATGGAGCAATCTGGATTCTGATGGGAATTCTCATTAAAATAATCACAGCGTGTACCATATAAAGTTTAAGAATTAACAGTGAATTTGTGTCCAAAAAATAAATACAACTCAGCCCAGTCTTCCCTGAATGCCACACTATCTGAGTTCAATAGTTATACTGAAGGCCGTACCAGCACTCCTACTATTGGCAGAGGGACATGGATTTCACAATTCTCCCTCAAGAGCCTCCTTCCAAACCACTCCTTCCAACCTTTTCCCCACTATCTACAGGAGCAGTTTGGCAATTCGGTAAAATGATCCATGGACATACCACTACATCTCTGTATGTATCTACATCTCTGTATGTATCCAAGTCCCCCATTTGTACATTCTCTCCCATGTGTGTCCCTCCTGGGAACAGGCAGTGCTTTCATGTTGTGTTTTAAAGCAACCAGCAGACTCTGAATCTGCAGTGGAGACCCTAGGCACCAGTTCAAATAAGCAAGCAGATTTGAAAATAGCTGCACTAGGGGATAGAGATGCGATCAGTCCGGCCTGTTATTACAGCAGGCAGCTCTTGCCCTGTGGCAGGTTGATCTTACTACACTAGCATCTAAGGGCTCATTCCCATGAATAAGGCAGCAAGATTAAATTTGATGATTAACCCAAATACAGTTTGAGAAAAATGTTGCTTTTACTTGTAAAACACAGCCATGAATCAACAGCAAGTATAGTAACACGACTTCTGAAAATGAGGATAACTTTCCTTTAAAGTAACAAACCACAGTGAGGTAATTTTTCTTTGAAATTTAACTTAATTGAACCGTGCAAAAGTATGTATTAGATATTAAGTTAATAAAATTTAACTACTAAAGTGTTAATTTGAACTCCACTGATGGAAAGCCCCATACTTTTTAATAGAGCAACCTGTATTTAAGACGTGGATAGCATTATTTTGGCTCTTTCACAAATGCTGTTTGTTTGCTAAAGCATAACAAATCTATGTTTCTCCTTGTGCTGTATACTCAGGATTTCACAAAGTGAATAACAAATCAGACCATGTTTAATGTTGGAGGAGCACCATTAAAATCTCTTGCAAATGTCCATGTCACAGGTGTTTTGTTGCAGATTGTACTCCAATGAGCACACAGCTGCTTATCACAACATCAGGTAGAGTTCAGATAAAAGGAGGATGCGACATGTTGGTTAATCAGGGAGAAGAAAAAAAGAAAAAAGAAAAATAAACATGTTTCTGTCTCCAACTGTGTTTTCTACATCACTGAACACCGAGACACAATGTCATTTATTTCAACCATATAAACCATGACCACATATTTGCGGATGCAATTACTTCAACTTTATACTCACTAGCTTGGAAACAAGCCCCATTTGTCTCATTCCTCAAGGAAAATAAGAGCCATAATGCAGAAGTGGAGAATAGAGATGTCACATCCATTCAATTCACCCTTGCAGCTTTCTTGTCTCCTATACCAATCCCCGTTCCTGAGTTATTTGGGACAGATCTGCATACATCTTACAGGAACTGATTTGTGGTAGGATTAGTTTTATGGGATAAAGATATGAAGAAAGAGGGAAAGATGAAAAAAAGGTGCCAAAGCAGACAAGCATCCAGTACACAAACTCAGAGCTTCCCTAAGGAGCAGTTCTTGGAGATGAGCAACAGTTCTAATACTCTTTGCAAATATTATTTATTTGCTGTTGGATGGCTAAATAGCCTGTTGAAGGACACTTTACTTATTCAAACTTAACCATATTAGAAAGCGGCATTTAACTACTTAAGGGTAGAATATTTCAAAACCACTTTTTGTGCATTTCTTCGGTCATTAGCAACAACACTATAAGCCCCTCTTTCGACAAACAGAAAATTTATGCACCATGATAGCAGGAATCATGCTGGAAGGAAACTCCTTGGATTCCACTGCTGCACCACTGAGTCTCAGTTTAAGGCAGGTATTTCTTTACAATCTTTACAATAACATGAAGTGCAATGGCTGTTGCACTATTATTTCTCCCTCATATTCTCTTGCCAGTCTCTGGGGGCCAATGCCCCCAGCTGGCCACTTGCATCAGTTTAGCGTATCCTGTATGTAACGGGGAACACTGTTCTTCTACAGATGATAGACTGTTTGTTTCTCAGGTTGAATATAAAAAATTAGTGCATCAGTGTAGTGGATGGCCTGGTGGAGCCCCGTGCAGTGAGAAAATATTGTTAACTTGCTTAAAGTGAAAGCTGGCTGCTGTTCCACTGTCTGGTCCTCCTTCCACTTACAGATGACTTAACATCAGCTGGTTTATGTTACGGGATGAACAACTGCAAGGGTTAGCTGTCAGAAAATAGAGGAATTAGCAGTACCTGTCCCAGCCCTGGAGGGAATTAACCACAAGGTTTTCATTCCACTGACGCCGATTGTGTAAGAGAGGATAAGTATGTACCTTATTTCTCATGAAACAGAGAAAATCCTGAATTAAAAGAAGCTTCCTTAAGTAGAAGCTCTGAATAACTCAAGACATATGAAATCAATAATTATTAGTGTTTTCCCAGTGTCCTACAAAATGCCCTTCCATACTGCCCAACATACAGCTCACAGCAGGTAGTACACAGAGAACTCTCTACCTTGTGGCAGGTAGTATGCAGAGAACACATACAAAACATTGCTACACAGAAAACTAAGGGTAGTGCAAAACAGGATCACTTTTTCTGAACCCATATGGCCTCAAGCTGTACCTTTACTGCAGCCACTGTGCACACAGAGCTGCTGGAAACACAGCATACCATGGCAGAAGGAATGGGGTTGGTTATTTTTTTAGAAGAAGTTAACACAACCTCTCTAAACAACATGAAGCAAGCTGAAAAAAATCATTCCTGGAACAGCTGTGTTCACACCAGGGATTTTGCTACCCTGAGTATGCCAATAAAAATCATAAAGTTTGTAACCCTGCCACATTGTCATAGCTCTGCTTGCACAACTTTGTTCTGTAGAGCCGGACAGAGAATCATAGACAGGTTCTAAGGTTATGCATGTTATTTGAGATGGCCTTAAGAGTTGCTTACATTACAGAATATAACATTGCATAAAGCAGAACATCTTAGAAGTCTACTGCTTCACAGTTGTCCAACAGTTTATTGAGCTGAGTAAAGATTCCAGTTTTTATAGTTCATTTATTATTGATTATTAAGAACAAATCATTGATTTATATATTATGAGTTGAAATCACTTCCTCTGCCTAAGTTAGCACAACTGAATATGACTCTGTCCTCTTTCACACAGATCCTTGAGGCTGTAGGGAGTACATTCAGTAACCCACATGACAGCCAGAGATAACCACATCTTTAGAGAGCTCTTCCCATTCTTAATTTCTTCTAATTTATTTTAGAAATTTCCATAGTCTCTGTTTCATGGTACTGTCTGTCTCCTCTGAAAGATAAAACCTTAGATAAAGGACAAGTTACCTCCTAAAGGAGCATGGTATCACACTGTGATGCTGAAGTCTCATTTCCTCTGTACCTTGGGGCAAAGTGATTTCAGCAACTTTAGCAGTTCCTCACATTGGTATTATGTAGCTATGGCTTTCCCTTGTACTGCTATTTCCAGCAAATTACTTCATGTATACAGAAAGCTGTAAAATCCTTGGAATACATTAACACCTCTTACATGAGAAAACAGCTGCTTGAAATCGTTCACCACTGTTTGGGCACATTCCTTCCAATTTGCCTTCAGTAACTGGCAAAGAGATTTCCCTATATTACTATTCCATTTGGTAACTTGCCTTCATAGTATTGTACTTGTCTGAATAGAAATTAGGTCACACATAACTGCCTTTTACTATCATTTTTTGTAGTGTGCATGTCCTTTTCCATTGGTGCTGCTATCTCCTTCCATGCCTTATCACCCCTATCACCAGACACCAATACACATTGATCTCCTTTTTACTATGCTGGTTGAATAAAACACTGTTCTGGGATGTAAGCTTTTGCCAGATCCTCAGCTAAAGCACACCAAAAGAGTTTCATTAGTCCCTTGTTTACATGCAGAGGGGTGCAAGTTATTTATAATTTAAAATAAAGAATCAGATTTTTTTGTAGTCTTCTTTTGTCCCATTGTATAAAATCAGGGTAATCCCAGATCATCCCAATAAGGGTCCTCTGTTGGTGTGCGGCATCAATAGCCAGTCTTTGCCAACCTGATTCCCTGGATCTCTTGTGTCAGAAACACTGGGAGAAGAGCTGGACTAGTCCTATGACCCCAATGATTTGAGAAAGGCAAAACCCACCTATAAAAAAGATAAAAAAGAGGACTCAGGTAAATACAGCCCAGTCAGCCTCACTTAAGCCCCTGAACTAAGCATGTTCTCAAAGAAGAATTAAAGAACTAGTAATTGCTCATGTAAAATTTCCAAACCTCATTCAGCTATAGGAAGGCAAAATCCAGTGTCAAGATCTAGATTCATTTTGTCCTTGAAGATTAAGTTAGTTTAGTGGGCAAAATGAAAGACTAACAAAGGGGAAAGATCAAACCAGAACATAATATAAGAAAAAAAAATCCTAAAAAAGTATTGAGGAAAAGAAAGATTCATCATGTAAAGGCAGTATGAAAGATACCAAGGCAGTATAGTACACTGAAGTTGGATGCATCTGTAACGATGCTATGCATACTAGTCCTAGGACAGTGACAAAAAATTTAGTATCTTTGCTGCACAGATACATTCTGAAGACACTAATACTTCAAAGGCTGAAAAATTAATAAAAACACACACAAAGCATTAGCATTGTGTCTGTATGTTGAAATGCATTTTCATATGGTCAGGCTGATAAAAGCAGATTATCCAATTAATGAGATAAATAATTACAGATGCACTTCATGGAAGAGCATGTTATTCTAAGAAAATTGCTGTAATCACTGGAGGTGCCCTGCAAAGTATTATCCATTCCTAGCTGTTTGAATCTTAAAACTTTGATTCAGATCTTAATAAAATATCCTAACCAGAAGTGTTAGCTATGCCCCTAATAACTAACCTTGAAAATAAATTACTAGTTTATCAATATAAGGCACTGTCTATCTTTGTGTAGACAAGTCAACTCTATATACCCTGGACATAAATCCAGTGCTCATCAGATAAAGGAAAACAATACCTGCTGGAAAAATACCTGTGACATGAGTGAATGCAGAAGAGGCTGAGGATCATCAATAGACATGGACAGCCACAAGCTGTCTCTAAAGCCCTTCTACATTGCTTGGGCGGATACTTCAAATGATAGGTAAGTTTCAGAGATTTATTGGTGAAACAGTTGATGTTTGAAAAATAGTTAAATGAACTACATATCACTTCATTAAAATAATTTTAAAATTACATAGCCGCACAATCATAGATGTTTCCACATGTCTATTTTGATACAAATGGTCAAGGGCAAAATTACTATGATGCTCTCAGAAAGAGTCCACCTATGTCTGCAGAATGGCATGATCTCTTACCAAAAAAAACGCCTTTTATCTTAATCTGAAAATTAGCATCAGCAAAGTAACAGAGGCTCATAACAGCAGTGTTCCCTTCTTTTTTTTGCTTTTGTTTTCATACTGTACTTAGTTTTGAGACAAAACCAAGGAAAATAAATGTTTTTGTTTGTTAAAAGGGGAGAATTAAGTGCTAATGTCCATAGCATGATTTGCTCATCTACCACTTTGATGCCTGTAAAACACTCCCAATTCCATCCTCTTCTGGAAAAGACAAGAAAAAGAAAAATCACTAATGTCCTAGTTGATGTGGATCCCAGAAAGATCTAAGCACACCATAAAATAAACAGTTAAAATAAGTGTGAAATGCTAACAAGTCATATACTAACAACATTAATAATTTTCCTGTTCCTGCTGAGCTACATACTTGAAAGTAAGTATGGGAAATCTCTTTTATTAAGAGCAGCTAAATAAAAAGTCTAATTCAAACTCCAGTATTTCCATCACAAAGTCAGTCATTTCTATTGCATTTCAACTTTAAAGTCATATTAGGTAACAATAAACAGCAATATTTGAATTATTTCTGTCAAATTGGCCTAGAAAAATGGGACTTCTTTGACATCCTCCTATCTGTTTATCCAAGAAAATGGATATAAATATTTTTATACTGTAGGCGAGTAAAAAAGCTAAATGCACTGTCCAGAGATATTTCCTTAGAAGTCCAATGATAACAGAACACTACTGACAGAATACAGATGTAAGAAGAAGTTTCTTATTACTACATGGTAATTTTTTTTTCTCTTTCCCCCACCCCCATCAACCCTGACATCCTTGGACTATCCCAACTTCTTCAACCTCAAAGCCATGGTTTTTTTGACCTCTGATCCTCTGGCTACCATTGTTGAGGACTAGTTGGTCCAAGTCTTTCTCAAAGTGCGATGTGCCAAATGGGTCAAATTGTTGAGGTGAAGGAAACATGGAGCACTTACGTGCTGTGCTTCAGTTCGGACAGCTCAAGTGTTTGCTATCTGCACAATAGTACAACACTGTTGACTGAAGTCCAATTTATGATCTGCTGAAGTCCCCTAGACTCCTTTCCGCAGAACTCTCTCTAGCCAGTCATTCTGTTTTCCTGATGTTGTAGCGATCATTCCTACCTGTGTTGCCCTTGTTCTTACCAAGTTGTCTTCACATTTTTTCAGTTCATCTCTCTAATTTATAAACACTGCTTTGAATACTAATCCTATCTTCCAAAATGCTTGCAGCCCTTCAATTCTGGTGTTAATCTGAAAATTTAATCATAATGTTCTCTAACACCTCATTGAAATCATTAATGAAGTTATTAACATTTTCAACTTCAATAGCCCTGTTTGACATAGGGATGTGGCTCCATGTATGGCAAATTTAAGCTTCCTAATAATACGTTTTTTCAACTACCTTTTCTGATCTCCTAAACTGAAGCATATTCCACAGGAAATAGTGCAAGATTCCTGACTCAGAGATCTATTCTCAACCCATGTGCACATCCTTTCTCTTCTGATGAAGAAGTAAAAGTGTCTCCTTTTCAGTCTCAGAATCTTAGTTCCTAGAGGGGAACAACCAATGCACTTCCATACTGAATTTGTCCTCAAATAGGCAGGGAACAGACAATGAAAGATTCAAAATATTTTTATGCCAGTTAGATAACTGATAAGAACACAAACATTTGTCTTCCCTGCCATCTGGGGAGATATATTTTGAACTGCTATGCCAGTTCCTTATGTTTTAATTGTTGTTTATAAGTTGCACATACCTTGAGACCGCAGTAAACATATTTTACTGAATAGAAAACAAAATATCCAGAAATCACCAAGTTTTATATATCACATCAGTGAAAGATGATAAAAGCAAAGGATATACTATACAGTAAAATGATGAATCATACTGCTGGTTATTTCTGCTACCTACAGGATCTGTGATAGCAAAAAAAGTGAGATGCTGAAAATATACATTATGCCCTTCATCTACATGCCTTGCTGTTCATTAATCCCTGCATTTGTATGGATCTTGTAATATGGTTATGCAAGTTCTTTCTGTGTCAGGAAAGACCTTCCCTTTTTTTTGCCCATTGTTGCCACTTCATTATTTACTAGACATAAACTAAGCCATAAATACCCCAGTATGAACATCTGCATCTCCTGAATCAAAGGTCTTAGAAATTTTATTTGCAAATGTTGCAGCCGCTCCATATCAATCCTTAAGTCCGTGTACATTCCCACTTGTCTCTTCAGAGATTTCTTCATGTGAAGGTCTCTCTAAAGTTGGCATTGACTAGCACTACCAATGGAGGGCAGATGACACGCTTCTCATAAGGGATGAATGGCTATGGTCTCAATTAATACATTTATTTTTCTCTTTCCAATATGCCGCCTCTCAAGGACTAGCCACGACAAACCCTATTTTATAAGATTTCTACATTTGTATGCCTCTGGTGCAGCAGCATTTGGAGCATGTCCACAATGTACTGCACGCAAATGGCTCTCCCATGAAATTTTCAAAGAAACCCTTATGCTAGTGGCACGAAGACGAGTTCCAGTAGTTTTGTGACAGGTGAAAACCACTTCTGCTCTGTGGTGATAAAGGGATGAGTAAATGCATGTTATGGCAGGAAGTAAGACTCTGCCTTTCAGTCTGTATTAGCAGTGAAAAGGTTTCAGTGTAACAACTGTGTTGTTTTGCATGCATCTGCATCAGTAGAAGCTGGTCCTTTATTTACAAGTATGAATTACCTGCTGTTTCAGCTCAGTACTACTAAGAATTGCTTTGGCCAACATGATGAGGGGAGAAAGTCTATGAAAGGAAAACTGTCTTGACTCCAAGCAGGTGTGAAGTCTGAAAGATGCAGATGACAATTTGATCAGTCATCTTCCTTCAGGCTGGGTGCTTCAGTGTAATGGAACAGACTTGCCTCATGAAGAACCTCTAATGCTGCTGAATGGTTATTTTCAGAGACCTAAATAGCTTGAGGTTTTGAAAATAATGAACACAAACATAAGAATTATTTTTCAAGGATCATCTATTCTACTCCACATACATAGGCTACAAGAGAGATTTAGTAATCTTATGCCCAAACACACAGAGAAAAAAGTAAATCAGTCAGTGACACCAAATATGCTATAGCGAAGATTCACTTTGACTTCCAAAATGTGTCTGATGTTTTGGGATGCTTCTCTTTTTGAACATGAAAGACAAGACAGGGACTTTGCTTTCAGGAAGTGCTGAGCATGCACGGTCTGTAAATCATATACTCTTTAAGTTACTGGATGTCAGGCAAAAGACAGCTATATTTAAAAAATTGAGATCAAAGTTTTACTGACCTGCTTTAAAATATCACTTTGTGATAAATTAATGCTGCAGTAGAAAAGCAAAAATTATAACTAAACTTCCCTAGAACTTGCAAAATAGGAGAATTTATAGATTAAAATACAAATCCAGGAGCAAGTATAGCTAATTATTATTATTCTCAAAGCCTCCCTCAGTCTTGACTTGGCAGTTCACCTGGGTGCTTTTTTGCAAAAGACTCAGTCTCTGCACCAAAGGAATGACATTTTAAGGCCAAAAAAAGCTCAACCCATGCAAAAATAGGTATTTTGTAGGTAGACATTTTGAGAGATATGAATTAGATGAAGGAATATATTTGATGAATAACACAATTAAAAAAAAAACACAAACAAAACATGAAACAGAAATTGTTGGATAACTTTGGGCATAAACTGTGTGTAAATTTTTCTGTCTCTCTGAAAGGGAAGATAACATTCCCCTGCTTGTAAAGCAGGGTAAAAACTCTGGAGAAAGGAGTTATAGTTCTGAAAAATAAAATTGAAGATATCCAGGCATCTCTGAGAATGTATTCTGAAGAAAGGACTAACATTTATTTCTTTTCTTCTTCCCCATTTCTGCTCTTGCTCTCTTTCTTACACATACACACACGTGTTTGTATGACCACAACATTGGAGAAAAAACGAGCACCAACCAGGCAAGACCTTAGCAACTGTACTCTTAAAGCAATGAACAAAGACAGAACCACCAGATCTACTTCTCAAATATGGAATTAAATTTACATGTATGACTAAAGACAGAATTTACAGTGGGAGCAGGTCTAATGAAAATAAATAAGAGTTTTGGAACTGCTGCCCAACAGGAAAACAGGAGTGACCCAGAATGGACACAGAAATGTTTCTTTTGTTGTCTTTCACAGGCTGGGCATGATCTATCCCTATGCTTTTGAGTGATTCCACTCTGCCAGAGGCATCTTTCCAGTTTTGCTTTGAGTGATGGAGTATTTTGTAGCAGTAGACTTTAGTGACATGGAAAAACCCAATTTGTAAGCATTTCTTATAACGATGTGTTTAAGGGACCTCCTCAGGGCAGCTTTCATGTTTGTACATTGCAATAATCATTGCTTTATTCTATTGAACTGTTTCTACTTTACAATTTTATGCATCACAAAGTTTGTTCTTGTTTTAACATTCTCTAAAATCGGTGTGACATACAGGATTAGTAACTAACTTTATAATATATGTGAATTAAAGAAAAAACAAAATATGAGTCTGTACATTTACCATTGTCAATTCTGATTTAGAGTGACAGGGATACAAACAAATACAAAAATCCACTGAGCAGTTTCATCAAGTTACCCATCAGTGGCAAAATTCTAGGTCTCCATTCCCAGCTTTCCATGTTGTATTTCAAGTCAAGCTTCTCTTTATGCCCACATCAACTACAATAACAACAAGTTATTTTCTTCAATTACTGCAGAAAAGATTCAGTTAACAGGATTGTCATATGAGTAAGGAACAGTTCTGATGCCTAGATAGAAAGAAGATGATTGTGACCAGTGAGACGAGTCAGTGAATTATAAATTTGAATGAAAATAAGTGTACTAAAGAACACATATATTCCCACTGAAAGGGGCAATACTGAGCTCAAATGATACTGAAACAGTGCATAGGTCTTTGCACAGAAGTGCAGTTTACTGTAAGTGAATAGATGCCAACTCACTGGAGATGGTGAATCCAGTACTTTATTGGTTTTTAGATTTCCATCTTAGCACCTTTGAAAAGATGCATGACTTCGCTTTGTACATGAATATTTCTTTTGCCTGTATCATTGTTCAGTCTGCAACTTCACTCTTGCACTGTGGTAAGCAAGAAGAGGGAAAGGGTATAAAATTAATTGATTGCTTTTGCAGCTGATCAGCAGCTTTCCCTCTTTAACTTAAGAGTTTCAGATGTTCACGCAACTCTCAAATTTTGTGGAACCCTTCTGCTCACTGAAATGGCTTGAACAACAGGATCAGGCATTAAGCCATCAACTTACATGATGCTGTTACGGTACTATACACTGAGAATACTGCCTAAGACAGATGTAGACTAAGAGAAAAATCTGAATGATAGCTTTCTTGCTGCCTGCAAAGGAAATGAAGTAAAGGATATGTATTGTAATCAGCAAGACCTGCATTTTATCAGTACAACATTAACTATATTAGATGCAATTGGAAATGCCATTCCACTGAAATGCTGGGGGTTTTTTTTCCAAGCCTTCTCTTCATATATATGCTTACTGTTTGCATAAATATTATCATCATTAAAGAAAAAAAAAACCACACAGAAGCATGTATCAGATGACTTTCCTATGGCTAGCACAAAGTGTCTGCAGTGTTCTTAATTTTCAATAGGGCATGAGTAGGATTTGTGCTTGTAAGTACTTGTCTCTTAGGGGGATGATTTTCACCCACTCAAAATGTGTTTTCCTCTAATCACATACTCCAACTAGGAAGAGGAAATATGTCATAAAATACTGGGAAATTAAATATCACAAAGACCAGACACTCCAGATCAGAACTCAGCCTCATTGATTTGTAGAAGTCTTATACACAAAAAAAAACAACCTGCTACTTGTTAAATCCTCAGAGCCTCAGGTAAAGTTTTATTTGAAGTCTAGTTCATGCCAGAAATAAAAGTCTGTCATAAAACAGAATTAATAAATTTGAAAATTCATTTACGTGTCATTTAAGAAGGACTTCTGTTTGGAAATTACACTGTACATAACAATCCTGATTGAAAGGCAAAGCCATGCATTAGTATACAGCAGGGCATGAGGTTAAGCAGGTGTATCAAGTTAAGAAAAACTTGCTTTTTGTTTTTTGCAGTGCTCTCAAACCACTTATCATATTGCACAACTTTTGCAGTCACATAATTTCATCGATTTCAGTGGAGTTGCTCCACTTATACCAATGAATAAGGAGGAAACTCAGGTGCCGTATTTGTACTTGCAGTGAGGGCAGAATGTTTGTCAGGATCATAGTTTGTAACTTGCTGTGGTGGGGATAAAATGGGAGATGATGTCAGGCCAAAAACACAGTCTCCAATATAACTGGTGTGGACAGCTATGCAGAAATCTGATGAAGGTGATTTGGGAGGACAGTCGAAGATACATAAGATAGCACTAATTTCACTCATCTCCATATGGTTCAAAAATAATTGTCATGTCAAAACTGTTGACAGAGAGTTGTCAAGTCATTGATTGACTACCTTTATTGATTAAACCTATACAACTAGATTTCTGAGGCAACCAAAAACGAGGAGCCTCCTTTTGCTGCAATTTCACAGTTAAATGCTAAAACAGGGGCACGTTGGAGGTATCAGAAAACAAAACACACATTGCCTAGTGTGCAATACACGCATGTGGCAGCACATATGGCATGATGTGTGAGCACCAAACAATATGCTCAGGACCCAACGAGTTTGCAGAAAGTCAGAGAAAACACAAGTGGGTGACAACAGTAATATGCAATATAAGAGGAAAGTGTGGACCCAGCAGAGCATGAAAATGCATTCACTCCTCCTTCTTCCAGGATGGAATATGGAATATGGCTAAAAGCAGAGGATTGTCCTCCGTAGATCCATGGACTGTATCTGAGGGAAAACAGGATAACTACAGTTGTTGGATTTATTAGTGTTTGTGTTCCCGTCCTGACATTCTGGAGAAGTCCAGCTTGTACACAATCCAAAACATACAGCAGCAGGACAGAATGCTGTACAGCATGCCTAATATACTGCAAGTAATGCTACACTGTAATGTTTCACCACAAAGATAGTGGCTCTATTACACAGATGCATCTTGTACCAATGCTATTTTGGAGACTGAGATAATAGTCTACCAGTAATGTGCTGCCTTCTGAACTGTTATTCCCAAATGATTTTTGATTTTTTTATATCCTTTCCCATTATTTCCTTTACTATTCATTGCATTCATTTTTTTCCAAAATTAAAGCATACCTATTTGATGTCTTAAGCATAGACTGGCTGAAGACAAACAGATAACTAATTAAATATTTACATCATGGTGATTTGAACATGTGCAGTACTAACATACCATGTGTTTCTTGCACAAGGAAAATGCACAGAAGCTACAGAACATGACTGAACACACAGCAAGTCCTATCACATAGCAGATTTGCTCCTCAAGTGCAATTTGGCGTGAAGGCAGTAACAGCTCCTAAACAAGGAGAAGCACTGGGATCTTGCTAGGTAATTCTTGGTATTTTGATGATAGAAAACCTTTGCCTCAAAACCATAAATAAATGTACTGTTTACAAACTTGAAAGATTGCACTGTTGATGCAAGGTGTTTCTCGCAGGTTGAATTAAAAGCCTCTGTTAGAGAGACAGGTAATTAAATAGGGTTTGCTAGACAAGGACTGGTAAAGCAAGAAAAAATTACCGCTGTCTTTCCTATGTGAGGTTCTGTATTGACTGTATGAACTGCTGCTCACACGATTACAGCTGACAACACAAAAGGAAGGTGGATTTCAGCTCCTGTGCAAAGGGAGTTGAAGAAAATTTGAAGTTGGCTTTTCTACATCTCTAATGATAAGAATTCTTTCTTCTTCTTTAATGTTAGGGGAAGAAGATGACCAATGATTTAATGGTTTTCAGAGAGCTGCCATAGTAAGCATGATGTAAAGGCAAACTCCTCACAAGTGGTAGCTGGAACCAGATACAGTACATTCTATCTCTGTTTAGAGGGGTTTTTTGTTTGTTTAGGATAATCAATTTATTTGAGAACTTATTCCCTGAGCAGATAATAGAAAGGTATTGCACAGGTAAGCATTTTTGTGTACTATCTTTCATATCTCAACAGCATCTAAAGATTTAAAAGCTTCACATGCATGATAAAAGTCTTGCTTATGCCTAGGCAATTATTTTTCAAATTTAAACGTGTGTACTATTTTAAGGATTATTTTTTTTACATCCCCTAAAGGTCTTTAGCTAGCCTGAAGAAAGAACTAACATCAGATTTCCCTTTTTAAAATGGAAGATGTCTATAATTTTAAAATGCAGTATTTACTTGGTTCCCATTTAACTGAAATTTTATACATTTAGAAGCCTCCTAATTTATATTCAGGATCACCATTTCAATACCAGTGATCAAAATTTCATACATATTTGTGCACAGCAGCTGCTGTATGCATACTGATGAACACCTTTCAAGTAATTCCTGTTGCACTAACATTTGCAAATGATGTGCTGACATGATGGTCTTTCAGATAAAAAGACTGCGTGCAGACAAACTCTCCCCAGACTACTCCAGTGGACTGTCAGTCCAAACTTACAATAAAGTAGTGAAAAGAGGCTGCAAAATGCAGGAGGAAAGACACGAGTCCCTGGAAATTCCTGTGCACCTAAGTCTGCCTCAGTAAAAGCAGCCTCTTTTTCCTGGAAACTGAAGTCCTAGCAGTTTTTGCAGCAGCTTGTGACACACATGATTGAGGAGTCTGTATTTTGTTAAAAATGCTTCTTGTGAGAAGAGAAAAATCAAGGCTTCTCTCCAAAGGAAAGTAAATTCATGTTACCACTTGCCTCTCGATCATAGGCATTTAAGAAAAGTACTGAATATCACCCCTGCCTTGGGATGAAACGAGGTCAGACCATTCCCACATACACTCCCCAAAGGTAGTGGCTACAGTTTTCATTATCAGTGACACGTCAAGCCCCTGCTGAGATCAGGGCCTACCATGGGAAGCGAAGTATGTAGACACTGTGACTGCTCCAACCTCAGAGAATTCAGTCTTCTCAGATGAGGCAGATAGGAGTAAATGTGAGCACATCCAGGAGGAATTGCGACAGCTAGTCAAAGACAGGTTTCTCAGAGCAACCTGTCATGGCTTTTTGAAGGTCACACCAGAAATGAGCAGAGAGAGGCACTGAATTAAAAGGTGTATGTATGTATGTAAGCCACTTGTGCCTTTGCCACATGACTTATGAACTGTCTATTAACTTTCTTCCCCAGATAGCACACTACTGAAGGATCTTTTTCCTTCACAGAATACTGCTTGTTAAATCTCACATCAAAATGTTTAATGCTACTCCTAAAACAGAGAATAATTACAACAGATTTTTGACTGTTTCAGGCTCTGCTGTGCAGAACATGGCCAAATTTACTCTCTAATAATGTAATTTCAGATGCACTGTAGCATATACAGTTTTGCATTGTACATCTGTGGTTCTGCTCCTCATGGACTGATTTATCAGCTTATCATTGTATCACAACTGGAATGACTTTTCAGTTCTTCTCTCTCTCTTTCTCTGTTGTCTATAACTACTACAGAAAGAACTTAATATAGGACATTCAGCTGTTTTGGTGGCCAAAAGCATAGTCAAGACTGGTGACTAGCTTTTCTAGTTATTCTTCCCTTTAATTTCTAGAAAACATTCTTTCCTCAGCCATACTAATTTCTAATACAGAGCCAGGCTGCCTGCCTGTCATTTTTGTTTTAAGGAAAGGCTGGTGAAAAGGGGCTAGTACTAGCAACTGCAATCTAGCAAGTTTATTCTTACAGTAAGAGTGCCTATTTCCCCAGGGGTGACTGGCTAGAACCATGCTGGGAACTTCTGCAGCAAATGCCTCCCTGTCACTCAATGTCTCTTCTCATAGCCAGTGCCATGGATGCCCTGAGATGGCTCGGCCCCAAGATTGCTGTTGTGTTGGAGCAGAGGAACATTAAATGTGCAAGTCAAGCTCTAGGTGTTTTGCAGTCCCATCTGTCTGACTATAACCACAGTGACAGTACCCTGTAGGAGCTGCTATACAACACTGCAATTTTTTGTTTTGGTTTGGTTGCTTTATTTTGCAGAAGATTTCCCTAGTGCAGTTCTTTACTTGCTGCGATAAACTACTATTTATGAGTTTCATGAGGCATATAAAAATTAAGTCATAACATTGCCTGTGAACTATATGCCCCCTTTAATAAAAGTATTTCTCCATTTGAAAATAATCAGGCATCATCTTTGTCTTTAATAGTTCCTTCTACAGAAGCTGTCCTGGGCAAGGGCAGGAAAGCATGTGCTGGTTTTGCTAAAAATCTTCAATCAATCAGAAAGCCCCTTCACATAAGTTGACAAGTCCTATCTTGGCAGTTTCTGCATCTCTCAATTTATTCTCTGTGGCTCTTTCACAGGAAGATAGATTAATCTGGTACGTGGGATAAGGTAGAGGATATGAGGATCCATAGTGCCCATCAAAAAATCCTTATTTTATCAATTTATTAGTATTCTTCCAGATTCTATTTCAGTTTTGCATATCTGCCATATAACAAATCCTAACTGGGTAGTTAAGTTAGATCTTCATGCAAATTTTGCCTGTTTGTTTCAATAATTCACTCTGTCCTTCTGTTCCCTGACACAGCTAGGCTGACACCACACAAAATCTCTTTACAAATCACCTTGAGTAGACTGATGAGCTCTCCACAGTGGTGCAGAGCAGTCCTCTGTGAGTGGAACAACATTATGATGTCCTCCATTTCTGGTTCTTAGTACCAGTAGTGTTTATACACTGGGGAACTGGTAAAAAGAAGTTCTATTGATCCTAATCTCAGATACGGAGTTGGTTAAAAGACCACTGAATACAAGGGAAAACATCTGTAGAACTTAATAAGCTCTTGCTTGCAGCCTTAGCAAGGGTCATGCTTTTATTTCCTTATATTACCCACTGTCACTCCACTTAGCTTTAATTTCACTTACTCTGCCTTTTCCTTGCATTTTGTACAGTCCCTTGTCTTTTTCACATTGCACAGCTGTTCTGAATTCTGCAGAAGCCTTAAATCATGTCTCAGAGGAAATAAAAAATATTCCTGTTACATTCAGCAGGGGAACCCTGCCAGGTGGGGAAGGGTTAGTAAATACAAGTCAACACAAATTCAGGTTTTGCCTCATAGCTACTGTACCTGCAGTGGTAGGTATGACCATACACCTGCCCGTCTGCTTCAGCCTTTCTGACAAGCTGGGATGGAAGAAGTCAGCCTGCAAAATACCTGGTCATTCAATCCTGGATTTAGAGGTGTCGTTCTGAATTCAAATCTAATTATTCTGCATCTGTATGTTAGCCAGGCAAAATATTTTATCGTCTTTGCTTCACCCTTCTCCTCTCATATGAAGATTCTGCCCTTGTCTTTTGGGGGTTTTTGCTTCACTGGGAGACACTGATATCTTTAGAGAGATTTTGTGATGGGATATGAATCCAGCTGTCAAGTACAAGTATCAAAGCCTGGACATGTGGTTTCATCTTCTGGCTCTATCAAATCGACACTCAATCTCTTAACATGGCACTTTAGCCAATAAGATCATCAATGGGTCATATGAATGTCAGCATCTGAGTTTGCAGAGCTATGTATTAGCACAGCTCAGCAAGTCTCTCCTTTTCAGTATTAGCTTTTGGGGGAAATGCAGCTTTGAGAGGACGTCAGTGCAAAGCTATCAATGTGCAAATCTATCAATGCAAACCCTAATGCAGTTTGGAGTGCTGTAAAATAGCAATTACTAGCATGTGCTGTGAATAAAATATTCCAGTTCCACCATCTGAAATACACATAGATGTGTGTGCATGTTTTCCCTCTCTGACTTCCCTGTTTTTTCAGCGGCAGCGCCTTAGCTTTTTAGCACTTCATAGGAAAAACTATCTAATAACAGTTTGATTGTTCACCTTGGTTCAATTGATATGTTAGTCTTGTATGCCATGGTTTTTGCTGCAAAACCTTTGCATTTTATTTGATTGATACCTTGGGGATCTGCCAAATTAAGGTCATCTACATGCTCTTCCCTGAGCACCAGAGCTCCTGTTCTCTTCTTTGCACTCTACATAAGCAATTCTACCATATGACAAATAAGCTGAAGAAGAAACCAGGCGAAACAGATTTTCCTTTGCAATACAAAGCAGCCTCAATTTGTAAAAAACTTACTACAGACAAGAACCTTCTCATGCTTCAGGAAAGATGAACTATTCTTTAATAAGGAGTTGCAGTGCTGAGCTCACAGTTGAAAACGATCAACTTTGCTACATGCTACATTATTTGCATAATAAGGAAGCAAAATCCCAGACATGTCCAGATGAGGTATCTCCTTGTGCCTTGAACATATGTATAAGGAAGACATGTAGATAAGTGTGTGGATCTGATATGAGAGGTGTGGGAATACGAGGGAGTGTATCTGCTTTGTATTTCCTAATGACCACTTTACTAATCAACTTTGATTAACTTAGATTTTACTTAGTCCAGCCTAGGAGCTGCAGTGTTTAGAACAAGGGGTCTGGCAGCATGAGCTAAACAAAACAAGGATCAAACCTTCAAAATCATTTCAGAACACAGCGATATGCATCTAGTATCATACTTCTCCTAGTAGGAAAGACCTGCCTGACTTCTATTGGGACTAAGTATCTCCTCTCTCTGGGCATCTGGAAAAAATGTACTATCTACCTAGCAGCAGCTTCCAGCACCTAAATACCACTGCAAACCTCGCCCGTTCTACAGCTGATTCATAAAACTCAAATATGGACTGAGTACACAGGGACAGAGACTAATGCTTACGTAGAGTGATTATTTCCCTCAAGACTGGGTAGATCAGGGAACTGGAATCCATCAAGATTTTCTGTCCAGCACTGTGCATTTCCCAGTTGTCTTTTTCTTTTGCTGGAAAGCACTCTTAGTTGCCTGTAGCTGAGGCTTAGCCTGCACCTCTCACACAAGCTTGTCTGTATTGCCATGCAAATTTTCCACTCAGAAAGATAAAGCTTGTGGGGATGAGGTGGCTGTTATGGCAGAACTGTGCTGCAGGGTTTCCTATGCTCTTCAAAGTGCTCTGTGGTGGGTGTTTGTTTTCACTTCTTTCAGAATCCATAATGACTCCACCTTTTCTGCTTTTCCCCAGCGTTACCTGCTGCACATGAAAGCAAAGCCAACAAGATCAGTGGAACTAATATCATACTGACTTACTGAAGATAAGTAATCAGAATTCAAGCCGTCAGGGAACAGCCTAAAAGATGCTCCAAAATATCTGACAACAAAAGGTCTTCACAGATATTTTTTTCTGTCGCATACATTCTTTTTAATCTTTACTGGACAAAGATAAACCCAGTTATCTTTGGGGGAAAACCTGGACTAATAAATGGTCTGATGTTACTTAAACCCTAATATTAAGATGCTGATACGATGATTCTTCTGTGACTGAAGTGGCTTGTGAGAAGTGGAGAGAAAGACAACCTTTGTGAAAGCTTTTTACTGATCTTCCTGCAAATTTCTATTTATTAAAATAGTTCACTGTTTGAAGTCTGGTGCAGAGGTTGGATTCTATTCTGATTCTGAACCATATGCATATTTTTGCTTTAGGATTTCCTCTGTAATTTCTCTTTGCAAGGATGGATAGGATTTAATTTAAATTCAGTCATTGAAGATTTTAATGCAGAGTTCAGACCTGGTAAAAAAAAAGCTGCCTAGAGTAGATCCATGTGGCTGCGATGAGAGAAGAGAGTTACAAAGTCCTGCCTTCTATTAGTGGATGAGTTTATGCTTCCCAGCCATTTCATGTTTTACTGATAGGACTTCACCCTTTGTAGACCTAGCTAAATTAAGTGGGCCAAATCTATCTCTGGGGGAGGCTCACTAAAGACTGTGATATTAGCATACTGTGACTGACATGCTGCAAAATCAGATTAGGCACCAATTTCTTCAATGGCTAATCTTGCTATCTGTCATGCTGCTACCCAGACTTAAAATTGCCCTGCTCTCTTCTTTGTAGAACTCCATTTTAGAGAGGTCCCGCAAATCATCCCATTTGGCTTTTTACTAAAACAAGCCGAACATAAGCTGTTTTTCTCTTCAAAAACTGAATTAAGCATTTTTGTACAGTACATTCATTATCTATAGTATAGCTGTATACAAAATGCTTAATTGGTCTGTGGGATGTATGAAGCAAAATACTGCCCAGTTAAAATACAGTTTGAAAGACATTATCCTGGTTATGAATATAACTGAATTGTGATTCATTAGCAGATTTGTATCTGGAGAGGGAATCTGGAGATGTCTAGCCAAACAGACTGTCTGGCTTTATCTTTGTATATGTTATCATGATCTCTGACAGAACAAAGCTATTGACTAGGTATGTCTTAGTAATTACTCTGCAGAGCTGAGATCTTTTGCTTTTTTCTCCCTACAATTTCCACTGAAAATGGTATCATTTTACTTAATCTTTTGTTCTGCAAAGTGGGATGGAGTTTTTGATCAGCCTTTTTATGACACTTTCTTGAAAATGAGCAGCTATATTGCATTTTTTTATTGTTTCAAACTGTTTTGAATCCTTTGACAGACAAATTTATTTCTCTTTCTTTATGTCACTACTGTAGACTTCTACTGGTGACAGCTTCTCTCCTCTTTGCCACAGGAACTGGGCCTGTCCTTACCTCTCTCCAAGAAATGGAGTGGAGGGGATACACTACACAATTATGTTTTCACAGGATTCAATCAGTCAAGCTATGCTGATTTACACTAGCTGAGGTCTTGGATGACTGTCTCTGAAATAAGCTGTCTCCTGGTCAGAGAGATTTGAGGCGTATTATTTTACATGGGCGGTTTCTCCAGTAAATGAGCCTAGCCTGTCTATCTTTGAGGTTTTAGTCTGAAGTGGATCATTTCCTGAATCATTATTTTCAATACTGAATCAGTATTATCAATGCTATTTCTATTAAAAAAAAAAAATCCAGTGACTATAAGTCTTATCAGAACATTAACATCTGCCTTGAAATTCCAGCTAAAGCTTAGACCAGCAAGCAATTTATGAGAGGATGGAATTCTGTTGCTACATTTGTTTCCTTATTTCTTTGCTCTTCCCTAATTCCTTTGAAACCTTTCCAGGGAAAGACTGCAGTTTTGAAGGATGGACGATAAATGAGGAACTGATATTCCCAGGCAGAGGCTGCAGAAAGACAAAGCATTAAGAGGGAGCAACAGTTCTGTTACACTGGTTTGGGCTACAGCTCTTTTTGCTTCTCTTGCCTTTTGGCCAGAAAGCATTCAATGTCTGCGGGTCCTGCTGATAGGATGTAGAAGAAAGGATATGGTATACAGCATAGTTTTTATTTCTATCAGTAGCATGTGTCCCCTCCCCTTAACCTCTCCCTCCTGTTGCTCCTGTATTTTGGCTCAGTACTATATTTTATACTCACATTAACAAGCACACAAGAGCAAGCTCCCTGAAGCTTCAGTGTCTGTGAACAAACTGTACTTACTCAAGAAAAAATAAATAAGCTACAGCTGTTTTAATAGTTTTTGCCTGGGACCGCTTGTTTAAAATTCTGGACAGGTTTGGCCTTGGGGCAGGTGGTGCAATGAAAAAAATGAACATTCAGTATCTTTCCAGGAGAATTTCTCCTAGAGTGCTGCTTATAATGAGTGCTTGCTACTCGGCTGGTTTATGCCAGGCAGAAAGGGAAATGCCAAAAATTTGATTCATCCTACATTTCCTTTTTTCCTGTGAAACTTCTTGATAACATTCTCATTTAGCTTACTTCTCCACTTCATGCAAGCAGAGTCAACTTGAAGGAATACAAAGAAATATTTTACATAGAAAGCATTTCACTATCTACTTTTCTCCCTGCAGGTGCTGTTCAGTAGGTACATGGAGACTGAAGTAGCTCTGATCATGGAGTTCATGGTCAAATTCATCTGTGCCTGGCTTAAGAATTCAGGTTGTGTTCCATAGCACTTTCTTAGCAAAATCTTACAGCTTTTCTGCTTAAACTTCATCATATACGTGTCTGTCTTTCCTTTCCTTCAATAAAATCCCAAAGGATTTTAAAAGATGGAAATTTCACCATTAATATATTTCAGATATTACTTTAACTGAAAAGCTATACTTCTTAGCTCTTATCTAACTTAAAATGTTTATCTTAATTATTAAAAATAACAATCAACACTGACAGTATTTTCAATGGACAGACAATCACTTGTGAGGCTGGATCACTGAAGGCAAGGCCAGGGGCTATTAGCTTCCACAAGCTGCTCCTCAGCCAGTGTTGTGTGACAAGGTTGCTATTGCTATTTTAACCTCTTTTTTAAAAAAAGAAATCCAATATACATGTTTTGTGTTATTCCCAACAGAACGCTCTCTCCTTCAAGGCATAACAGAAGAATGAGTTTTAATAGCAAAGCTGGACTGCAGTAGAAAACATAGCTAAAAAAATCAGCCATGGTTCTGATTAAACTTGCTGCTCTGAGTACCAAGGGTTACAGTTACATGGAACTGAATTTTCAAACAGGGGAAAGTGTTTTGCTTTTCCCAGCTAATTAATTTCCTTTTTTTAAAGGATTTCCCTTTGAGGTCTGGGTTTGGGTTTTTTTGATACTCAAGGATTTTGGTGAAAGTTAACAGCAAGTGGCATCAATGGAAATCCTGCATGCAGATCTCTTGGGTATTTACTGGGGCTCACAAGCTTACTCAAAAATATTCATAAATACTGCAAGGAGGTTGCAGCAGGGGAACACTGCAGAACCTGAGAGAAAATTTCTGCTGCAAAACTCCAGCAAACATAGCTTAGACCCAGCTCCTTATATGCACATGCTCTACTGTATCCTCCAAGGTCATTGGAAGGGGAGGGAGCTGGTCCTCTAAAGCACAGCCATTTTGCAGCAGAGACTCGTAGAAGGCTACACATCTGCATCTTCCTGCTAGCCTGCAGCAGGGCCTGCAGCATGGTGGAGCAGGGAGCTAAGTAAGGAGTTCTGTCTCAGCATTGTTCCCAAGGGAAGGAACATTATCTCAACTTTCACTGTCAGCTGTGCACTCTAGCTCTAATGAATGCCTTTTCCAAGTAACATTCACAATAAATCTGTATCTCAGCTTTATGAGATGAGCAGACTGATTATTTTCATTGTCAATCTGCTCTTTTCACAAAGCAGGGTTTCATTCTTCCAAGGGTACAGGAAGGTAAGCTGGGATGCTGTGTGAGGTGCAGCCCTGAGAAAATCACGAGCAGGAATGAAAGTGAAGATGGAAACAGGTCCCCAAGGTGTGTGATTCATCATCTCCAACAATTCATGTTACTAGGATTTGCAATGATAGGTCCCAGCATCTTTCTATCACCTACTTGAAGATTACTATCCCTCTATCTGAGATGTAAGATCAAGCAAGAAATCTTCCTTATTGCAGCCAAAGTCCAAAGTCTAGCCTATTAGCTCACATCACTATTAATTTCATTTTACATTAATATATAATATTGCTAATGCTTCTCTGTGGATTTCTCACACATCAGAAGAAGCAAATACATATTTATTTAACTAAAAGGATGCAGCCAGAGTCCAAATAAATTAGTATAGTAACCCTGGTTTCACCGGTACTTCACAAAATTATCAGACTGCCAAACACAAGACAAAACCAGCAGCATTTCCCATCCCACACTGTGAACAAGAAGACATTAATTCAGATTTAATCCAAGTTTCCTACAAGAGTCAATCCTTATCTTGTCTTTCATCTCCAAAAAATGAGCCTGTTCTCATAACCTTCTAACTCTTCCCAATTTCACTTACTTGGAAAGAAGCTGCATGGCAATCTTCTTGCTATGTTCTGATTGGTTTGTGTTTCTCTGAAAATTATTTTGCTGAAGTTAAAATTCTCATAAAACCAACTGTCGTTCCTGTCATATCCTCAGTCATTTTATTAATAACTTTAAGATCATTTAATTGTGCTCTGACTTTATTTTTTACTGCTGCCACAATAAAAATATTGTCAGAAAACTGCATCTTTTATAGACAACACAGTTTAAAGGGTTAATTCTTATTGTTGATGTTTCTGCTGTTTTACTCAAAGCATTTTTTTAATCAGGCACTCAGCCGTCTCCAGTTCCCTAAGTTCTAAGTAATGTATTTAAACAGTGGGAACAATAAGCAAATATGTGAACAGCAGATGTCGAAGACAATTTTAAAAGTGCACTGAAGTAGAGGGTCAGGTTTTTGAACAATTATTACAGCACTAAATATAGACCATAATTCAGGAGACCAAGGGCCAAAATAGTAAAGTGGAGAAACCATGGAAGTCAGTACTAACTGTTCATATTATAAGGGAAAAATACAATGAATTTAAGAGTGTAAAAATTAAAGCATATTATCATAAGCAAACTTCTACAAATCACACTGCAATAGGCAGTTGAAGAAAAAGCACTGATGCCAAGAGTACATACATGTATGACTGGCTATCATTCAGTCTTCTAAACACTTGGAAAGACACCAGAGAGATCTGCAGAGAGTAAAAAATTATTTTTTCTCTCTCTCTAATAAACCTCCATGTATGTATGACAAGTTTTTTAGAATAAGATGTATAAATCCCTAGTGATTATTCAAGGATATCATTTAGTCTTGTAATTACTGTCGTCTCTTAACAGCTGTATGTTTAATTGATTGCAATGCTTCAGGGCTCGCACGATTTGTCTTGGAGCTCCATCTACTGATTCAAAGCTGGCACGGCATATCAGAAACCATCCCGCTCTGCCTTCAGGCAGATCTTAGCTGTTTCAAACAAAGGTATATCCCGCTGTAAGAAGGGCCAAATAAACAAGTCTGGTGCGTACAGCAGGGCTATAGCTATATTGAACTTCATTGCTGTAACTAATGCTGTAGTTTGACAAGTTTGACTCTATCGTGTCAGCACAAGCACTCTCTGCTCCCTAATTGCACGTGCCCAGTTCTTACACCTCCCGATGCCATACTGTTAGTCACAACTGCAAAGCTACTTTCCAGGCTTTGCATAATTCAGAAAATTTTGACTTGTTTTGGTCCCACGTTCTGGGATGAAGGCAATCTTTTCCTGAGCTAGCACACATACCCACCTCACCCCATGTTTGAGAAAAGCACTGCACACACTGAGCATGTTAGAATTGAAATAATGCATGTCACATACTGTCATGCATCTTTAGAAAATGAATACAAATAAATCCTCTTTCTGTAGAAAACCAAATATTTTTGCATAAGATTTTACTCAGTCCTACCTTCACTTAAGTAGGACTAAATGAGATGTATCAGAGTAAAATCATTGTTGTTTGGTCCATTATCATTTTCATAAAAGATATACAGCACTCTGTTTTATAAAACACGCAAGCCATCATCTTGGGTATTCAGCCTGAAAAGCATTCAAAATAGGTTTAATGCCAGCTCTCTTTAAAAATAACTGAGTTGGATTTTTGGTTTTGTTTTATTTTGGGTTTTTTTTTCAAATAACTACACCAGATTGCTGACAGAGAGACCAAGGAAGATTAAACCTGTATGAAGAGTAACAGGGCATTTGGAAAAAGACTGCATCTAAAATTTCAAACACTGGAAACAATGCAGGCAGAACAAACACTTTCTATAAAATTAACCATGTGGAGACAAAGCAGTGACTGTGTATTGAGATTTGGGGCTGATTTTATCCTGTTGTTTCCCTCTTCTTGAGAAAGGATGGATGAGATGTTATTTGTACCTCCCTGAACTGGCGTTTAGCAGTGCTATGAAACATTCTGAGAACTGCTCCATTCCCCAACTCATTTGTTTGTGCCCCTGTAGCTTTACATGCAGGAAAATGTTCAAATATACTTAGGTTTTTGCCATCCTAAACACAGCTCACAGCCTAAGAGTGGTGTCCAGAAACGACTATGTATCACTGTGGTAGGTAACAAGGAAAGAGAAGCAATACTTCACTCCATAGCCTGGGGTGCACTGCTGAACTCCTTGAGTTTCATGAGGAATTCACTGCAGGAAAACCTCTGGAATTACTCTCGCTGAGCTAGCATTGCACACAGCCTGCTGGCAACAGAGAGAAAAGGGGATGTGCAGGGTCAAAAATACACCATTTTACCAACAGAGAGAAAGAATGCTACAGGCAAGTGCAGTCACACCTGACAGCAAAATGACCCAGATAGACAACATGTGCACTGACCTCTGTCCAAACTGGAGTCTACTCAGAGGAATAAGAATATTCAAAGAGAAAAATTAAGACACTAGAAGTTTCCTTTGGAGATTTGTTCATATAATAAAGCACAACAACAGAACTCTTTCTGTAGGATTCCATTTCTGTCCGGAGGTCTTTGCTCGCTATTAATTAAAATCATATTGTCTGTTTATCCAAAGACAAAGACATCCAGGGCTTAAGTAGAAGATAAAAAGTAGACCCCATATAATTAAAAGAAGCCTGAAAAATGTTTAATTATGTGCTTTATTCTCTCTGAAGAGCAATTTAAGTATGTTTCCTTTTCTATCAATAATGACATTAGCTAGATGATTTTCAACCGTCACAAGAATGCAGTACATCACGGGCCCCTCAGGCATACGTACATACTGTGAAAACCAGGGTCATGTACATAGAGCATGCATGCACAGTGCAGCAGTTTCTTCTGGACCTGGCTGCACTTCCTGAAACAGTGCTTTCAACTCAGTTCTTTCCAAATGTAATGTACATTTACATTTTTCTTCAATAATATGCCCAAAGCACTGTAAACACTAAAAGTTGTGTTAATTTTACAGGTCACTAAGAACAGAACCGGCAGTAGTACAAATTCGTCACTGCAGCCTTTTCTTTCTCCTCACAAGTTTTGCCTTGATTCTACCCTTGCACAGGGAACACCACCTAATCCATAACATTCTGCTAATTAGTCCTTGCCAGGGATACTTTTATCCATACGAAACTTCCACCTTTCACTGTGACAGAAACAAAGCATAAATGCCTGGCATAAAGGAATAAGATCTAGCAGAAGCTTAGAACATTTTCTTAAGAGAACTGTCTATTTTAATTTCAATTTCTAGAAACAGCACTCTGTTGAAAAAACAGACACATCCCCAAACCCTCTTCATGAATTCTTTATCTAGATCTACCTGCAACACAGCAAAATTTTGTCATGAGTTTTATTAAGAGACAGTGAGGGGCAGAACATCAGCTCCAACCAAGGAGGGCCAGAGCCAGCAAAAAAAATCAGGTGATGCTATGGATGAAGCTGTTAGCGCCAGACTCCTGAGCAGGGCTAGTGGTGCCAGGGCCTGTTAGCCCTTTACTACCCTTGCGTCCTGCCCTTTTAAGTTTATAATCACAGCACATAAAACCTCTGCAGTGCCAGGCTAAGGAAGCTGAAGCAGCTTCTGTGCCCAAGGAAGGACTGCAGAGCAGACAGCTCTAGGAAACTTATTTTTTGAGAGAATATAAACCTCCAGGTTTAGCCCACCTTCCTCTCCCACTTGTATTTTTGCCCCGGAGTTTCTGTCAGAATGAGCCACAGAAGCCACCAGCTGCTGCCACAGCCCCAGGTACTACAAAAACAGGCAGTGCCATAACAGTGCCAAGTTCTTAGCCACACCTGAGTCCCTCGGAATGCTAAAGAGACACAAACCAACCTCCTTAGTTAAAAAACCCTAACCTTTTCCTCTGCAGTTTGTCCTCCTGAGGCCTGGGATCTTTCCAGCGCTGTGCCTGCTCATCCCGTGCACTGCTGCCCTGCACCATCTGCCAGGCTGGTGAGAGTGCTTCTTTTGCCACCTCAGGGACTGCCATGTTGTGCCTCTCCTGGGGCAGCGCCTCCCTGAAGGAGGGGCTAACACTTCCCGTGAGGATCTCCAGCAATGGCAGCTGCTGCCTGACGTGCTGGGTCTCTTGCCCCTGCTGCACAGGGCAGAGACACAAGGCCTAAAGACAGGAGGGTGAATAATGGCTCCCCACCATGTAATGCCCACTTTGGATACCCCATATTGTGGTGTCTTTATTTCTTCCTTGGCATTGTTCACTTTCAGGGATGCCATACACACCTATTCTCCCCAGCAGCAGCACTGGGCTTCATGTTCCACTTGCAGTGGCCACGTTATTTTTCTCACCTCAGCCCCTTCACTGTGGTGCAGAGGCAGGACTGGGTGCAGGGAGGGTCCCGCTGGGGCAGGCAGGTATACAGGGACCCCGAGGAGCTCCAACCCACACACAAGCACAAAAGCTGCCATGAAAATCTCCCTCGCCTAGACCTGAGGAACACGCCAGCCTCTAGATCCAGGGACTGAGCTGCAGGCCATGGGGACCTACTCTATCATCATACCTCCTTCTGCACAGCAAAATGGCTGCTGTGCTGCAGGGCAGGGAAGGAGCACCATGAGGAAGACCAGGGGGCACAGGGTGGCAGGCAGAGCTTTCTGCTGCTACAGTGCTTTTCTTTAAATGGAAGTACTGTATTTGCTCATTCTAGTCTTTTGTTGTTTAGACACAAAGAGCAGAGGAGAGTGAGGGGCCCAGTCAGCGAAGCAGCGGCATGAAAGGCAGGAGCTCTGCTTGCCTCTGGTCATTTTGAGGGGCTGAATTTGAGGAGTCAGCTATACTTGTGGTTCCCTCCATCGAATTTTGACTAAAATTTCCAGATAATCTGTACCCCAGTTTCATGTTTACATAGAAAGAGGCTTATCTTTCAGGTAATGCCACAGTTCAGGATGTTCCGTGTCTTTACAGTCATCACTCTGATGCCTGAAAAGATTTCTTGGGAGCACCAAAGTTCAGGAAAAAAATATCTGAGTTAATACTGAAACCCTCCTTTTAAGCCCTTGGGGAAATCCAATTGTGCTTTTAAAGTCATTATATATGCCTGAATATTAGTCCTCTACATGTACTACATACATATGCCATCTGCCTGCACGTGAACATCTGTGAACCAGATTCTGCCCTGCTGGAAAAACACATTGGTATGATTCTTTTATGAGTTTTTCTCTGCTCTTGACTATACTGATATCAATTTAGTGTAATTTCATTAAATTAAGTAGAGCTTTTTTTATTTACTCTAGTAAAAAGTCAGAGTAGACTCTTCTGCATTGTCAGTCTAAAATGATCATAAATAAGGCCAGATTTTGTCATTAATTATTTTTGCTTCCAATAGTCTTTACTGAAAGGATGCATATCAACCAGTTTATCCCTTCTTCTGCTTGGTTGAAGACTGCCTAAATTCCATGTGTAAGTACCAACAGCACCAGAACTGTTATATACCATTACGTTGATGATTGTTCTGTTTTGACACCAGGTAACACGCTTTACAGGGGAGTTCTTTCTGAGAAACAAGTCTATTGTTTCATGAATTGCTAAAATGCTTGTATTGTTATACAGTTCCATGTGATGAATGCAAAGGCTTTCTGCCCAATGAATTAGGATCATCTATTGTAACTTTTGTTAATAATACATTGCTATATTCTGGAAGCATTATTATGAGCATAAAGAAATTAAAAATATAAGTTCCCTCCTCCTTCAGTGCCCCACATAAATTTTATTTTTCTATTAATCATCTAATGTAAGACTGATCAAAATCAGGCTGAAAACCCTGATCACAACATTTCCACTTAATTCTGTAAATCTAACCTCCATTCTTTTTTCTGCTCCCATACATATTGATTCCCTGTCATTTTTTTCTCAGGCATACATTTTCTTTCTAAATTATTTCTCATTAATTCCATTTCTAGTCTGTCTTTCTTCACCACATACTCTGTTCGTCATGTTTTTGTTCTCATGCTTTTCACCCTGTGAACCCCACTTTCATCATGGAAATCAGTGTAAAAGGGAGACACTTTGCTTCATCTTTTTCATACACAAGTGCACAGAGTTCAAACTGAGAAAAATAATAATTTTTTTTCTTTAATGAAATTTCTTTAGATCTTACTTTGAGAATTAAGTGTAATTTTCTGCCAGGCAATGTAGCCTTGCAATTTTTCCTTATTTCCTTGATATTAGGTACACAGCACATAGACTTTGTACATGCCATTACAGCTACTCAATAATTTGCATACAGGCACAATCTGAGAAAAACAAATCAGGATATACCAGGGCCTTCTTATAAGGCCTGTATTTAATTTTTTCTTTACATCAGGTTCACTGATAACCCAAGGCTGATGGAGTAGCCATTTGCCCACAACCACTTTCTGAGTATCTAGGGCTAGTATACAGGTAACTCAAGGTGCAAGCTAATTATCATATGGCAAATACAAAAGAAACAGACCATTTATCAATTGTCTGTTAGGATAAATTACTAAAAATTATACTGTCCTAATTCACAGCTCTAGACCAGTGACTCTTAGGAGCCTTACCCTGGAAAACCCTCAGAAGTAATAATAACCGTTTCCTAAACAGCCCACAGGAACTCACCCTACTCTGGGAAGTACAGAAGCCACCAAACTTTAGACTATGAAGTTTTGTAATTCCCGAACAAAGTAACTGTGGAGCTCAGAGGGATGCGGTGGAGGTTCATGAATGAAATAGCCTGATAACAGACTGAAATCTCTCATCCTGGAAGTCATTTAATTGCACTGTTCTCTGTTCAGTTCTGCCATTCACACTTCACAAAGCCAGTTATTTTCGGATGTATTTGTATTCTAAACAGTGCATGGTCTGATAGTAGTAACATTGTCATAGCACTATTACATGCATGGATGCATAACTGTTTCTTTCCTTTCACAGTAAAGTTTATATATAGAACTGGCTGTAAAAACCCGCACAAACCCCAGAACTATGGGGTTTTTATTTATTGTGGCAAAGCCTAATAATTCACATCAAAGTGTGATTTATTGAAGGACCTTTATTATGAAAATAAATCCTAATAAGAATTGCTTTGCCAGGCACTTTGTAATTAAAGATAAAGCTATCCAGAAAAGAAAAATGTAACATGTAAATGGAATAAGGATATATAAATGGAAATTATCATATGTGAGGTAGAAGAAAAACTCAAAGAGCTTAAAGCGCTGAAATTTGAGGGACAGGATAATCTCCGTCCCTGGGTTCTGAGAGAACTGGCACATGAAATTGCATGTCCAGCAGCAAGGATTGTTAATAAAGCCAACAACTGGTAGCGTATCATCACTGAAAAACAGACCTCTTGCTTGTATTTCAGAAAGGAGAAAAAAGGATAACCAGAAAACGTTACGAGTGACCTCAACAATATTCAAGGCTCTAGAAGGTATTTTTTAAGAAAAACATCTGTGTAAGTAGACATAAATGGAAAATGGGACAAAATGCAATGAAGTTTACCAAAGGTAAAACAGGTTGAGTGAATATATTTCTGTTGATTGTAACTGATGGTTTAATCAGCAGGAAGTGCTATAGATACCACCTATTAGGCCTTTGTAAATTAAGTTGTGAATAAAATGTTAAAGCAGAAAAACCTCTTAGTTGTGCTTGAAGAAGAGCTGTTGTCTAGAGGGAGGGTATTATTGTAATTTTTAAAGGATCAGTATTGGAATCTGTCTTATTTAACATTTCCAGTAATAACTGTGACACAAAAAGAGTATGCTAATGAAATTTTGTTGAAAACAAACACTGAGAGATATTACTGATACTGAAGAGGATTAAAGGCTCATATAGGGAAAAATAGATGCTGTGACAACTGGAATAAGACAAATTAAATGAAATTTAACAGCATACAATGACTGTATGAAAAACCAATAGCAGGAGCTGAGCACTGGAAACCAAACATGGAAGAGATACGTTAGTTGAACACAGGCTACCTATGAGTCACTACTGTGAAGACATGTGTGGAAAAGCTAAACACGATCTTAAAATGTTCTAGGTGTGATATTGCTAGTAGATAAATGAAAATAATACCACTGTACAAGGCATTCCTGAAATCTCAAGAAAAATAATTTTTATTCTCCATGTTTGAGTGCTAGGACAGGTGGAAAAGACTGCTACTTGTCTTACTGAGATAATGAAGATAGTTCAGCTTCTTTCCCCAGGCTTAGTATCAAGTCACTAGCAAACTATAATATTCACCTGTTCAGCATTTTGAATCACAAGACTGTTGGATAGATTATTGTCATGATAATGTAGCCAATACATCAGGTCTAAAATATATAATTTTGGGAGGGTTGTTGTCTAATTCTTAGTCCTCTGTTATCACCCATAAATACCCATATCATACCTCATTTACTACCAGAACACAAATATTCATTATAATCTCTATTATTTACAGTAATCAGAAATTGTATGTATAAAATTTCCTATACTTAATTATATTTTTATTTGCTTTTTAACAATTTGTTTTTAAAACTGTAACACTTAACAAATAGAAAGGATTAAGATATGTGTACTGAGTAGGGCTTGTCTGAATAAAGAATGTACACAAATATTTTATTTTAGTTGTGATGTTGCCTTATTCCTTTATCAGAGAAAATTAATGACATTATTTTAAAACTGTACTTTTAGAAAGCTGTGGTTTTTTAAAAGACAGATACTGTGTCTAATTAGTGCATAGATTATATCTACTCTTCTATCCCCGGTTAATCATTTAAAATACAGTACAGGCATGTACAGATTTTCTGTTAAAGAGCAAGGAGACCTTTGGATGTCTTCCAGTAAATATTCTGTGAACACTTCTGCCAACTGCAAATAACAGTAACTACCATTAACACTTCAACCTTTAAGAATACAGTGTGCTCAAAAAATATCAAACTTGCTTGGGTTTGTATGAGCTCTGACACAAAGAATGCTAAAATAAAATACAAATATTGTAAATATGTGGTTTTAACAAACTGCGTAGATAGATACGCACTTTAGTCAGGAACACTTATCATTATGTGAATTCATTAATTAACTTTATTACGTGTAGCCATGTTAGTGTTTTCATTCCATTAAATATTGAAAGATAAATGTTCTGCTAAATATCTATGAGAATGTTTACTATAGTATTGGATTACAGCATGTTCCAGTTCAACATTTTCAGATTCATTGTCCATGGAATACAGGAGTCGTGGTAAGACATGTTATTAGAACTAGAGTCCTAACAAACTTTAAGACAACAGTAATGTTGTGTGTGAATTGACTAAAGTGTGAAATCCATGGGCTCAATCTATTTTGAAAGTGAACTGTCTTTAAGGAATAAAGACATTTCTGGTGGTAGATGCCAAGGATGCCTGAGGTAGAGCTCAGCATACCCTACAGCACATTATGCCCAAATGGAATACTGTGCATGAAATATACTCCTCATGCTGGGGTTATTGTACTGATATGTCAAAGCAGGCATACCTCACCTCCTCCCAGAAACGCAACTCCTGTCCTCAGTTTAAATGTGCAGTGGAAGTAATTTTGGTAAGACTTCAACCCTCCAGTATTTTATTTTAAATGAAAATGTGTGTGTTTGCTGGTGCTGTTATTTTAAAGGTGAAGATACATATGTAGAAAGACAGAGGACTGCTGTTACTCAGCCAAAACCAAGGATCACTAACAGGGTGCTCACCATCAGCCATCAGGTAGCAATGACTTCCCACCACTGCTGACATTGTATTTCCTTTTATTTCATATGTATATAACAGGCATGGGAATAAGTGTAAGTCTGAAAGGTTTCAAGCAGCTACATTACGTCTGTGTACTGGATGGTGAAGGCTGTATGGCCTGCTGCTGGGCATTCAGCTGCCCTTTGATTTCTTCCTGCTGTTGTAGAGAGCCAGAGTGTGTTGATGACTGCCATGGCTGCCCTAAGCATGGTACTTCAGAGAAGCTGGATCTCAGAGCAAAGCAGTTGCCCAGAGAAACAGCCCACTGCTGAGGAAAAAGCTAAAGAGGAGACTGCCTGGAGGAGCCACTGCTGTGTAGGTCAGTCTTTCCAACAGCACAACCCTGCAGCAAAAGGCAACCTTTGTGACAGTTAGGTCCCACAGCTTCAGGGAAATTGAAGAGATGATTTGGTGTCTTTTTCTATTTGTTTTCTGGAGTTGATCAAACTAAACTTTCCTGACTTAAAATCAGTTTTGTTTTAGATTTGAAGGAAATACTGCTAACATCCTATGGTCTGATTATGTTATTTTTATGCTTCATAATAACTTGTCTTGCAAATAGTTCCATTTATTGTGATGAAAGACAGTCTGATTTTATGTTCATAAAGTATGAAATGCCAAGAAAATGGGCCTCTTTGGTTTCCCTCTTGCTTCCACAGTGAAAATACTTCAGTATGGCTTCACACCAGCATCCTCTTATCATTCTATCTGTCAAAGCTGCTTGTCAGCCCTCTGCTACTTTCATGCCATCTTTGTCCGTAATCTCTGCTGCCACAGGTGATTTGCTGTTCACTGTGGAATAAGTCTCTGCTTTTTTAAATGACCGCATCAAGGAAGTAGAAGAGGAGGATGACCTACTGATGCATTAATTTTATTTTCTATTCCATTTTTTACTTTCTACATTGTGTTAGTGGACTTTGAAGTGCCAGGAGCCAGCTGAGGTAGCTCATCAACACATTTCATGTTGGAAAGAGAGAAAAATGCAAGTTGTCTTAACATAGCAAGAAAGTAAGTCTGTCAAGGGAGGAGAGCTTTACTTCCTCAAGCTGCAGACAGACAGGCATTCTGTCAACTCGTGTTTTTACGTTTATGTTTGCAGAAGTCCCCTCCAGTGAAAATATACCTTGAATATATGTACATATACATTTAGTGTGCATACATAAAATCTAATTTTGACTAAATTGGAAATATTCTGTGTCATTGTCCACAGCAGAATTTTATGGAAATAACATAGAAGGAATGCTTCTGAACAGCATCCTTCAGTATACCTGGCTGGAATCAGCTAATGCAAATCCATCACTGCTAGTGCTTGTTTTCGCTTTCTCACTACAAACCACAGTTTGCCTCTGACATATGGGTTAAGGAGCCAGGAAGAAGCTTTATCACACTGAGGTGAATATTGAGTCTACCAATTTCCAGAATCATGCCTAAAGAGCAGATTATGTGTTATTGGTATGAATACCAGAAAACAATACTAGCATGCATGCCAGAGGTTAATCTTTACTATTCTTTTCTGTTCTCACTACAAGGTAAACATTTTGATGATACTCTTCATGCTATGCTGATAAGTAACTACTATTTGGTCTTTTTATTTGCTTCATTGAAGTATCTGTGAAGAGTCCAGGCTGAAGAGGAAGAAACTATGGCATACAGCTGGTTTTATTTATTTTGCATTGTTTAAGCTACTTAAGATACTCTGAAATCTAATTCAGATGTGAGGTGGAGAAATGCGGTTAGAAAACGTGGGATATATACCAATGTTGACAATCACAAATGGAAACCTGCCCACAGCGAGTACACTTGATGTTTGTAGTAGTCTTTCAGCTGTCTCCTGCCTTATCTGTCTATTAGCATTGCTTTAGGCTTGCTGACAAGGTAATATGACAATTTCAGCACAAAATAGGTGCTAAGCAAAGATGACTCTAAATGGGCTATGTACTTAGTGTGGTAAGCGTGACTGTTTCTGCATGAAATCCCTTTTTTGCTGTTTGGGAGAATTCAAACATAATTTTGTGTTCTTTGTGTCTAAGAGCATACGACAGGAACTGTAGCTGAGGGGAAGGAGAATGAGGACTCCGGATTAAAAATGTGTATATTTCTTTAGGCAGAAGACCGATTGACAAGCCTAGTGGTATCCAGGCTAAAACCCGCTAAATTTGGGAGCTTTCTAAAGTAAAATGGTGTTGTAACTAAGGCATCCCTGCAGCTGCCATAGCACTAACAGAGTAGACTATCTGGGTGTTCAGTTTCTCTTCTTTATCAATGCCTACAAAGGTGACCTTCTAAAGAAACAAAATATTTCTCCTGAAAGGATAATTATTAAGTTTCTTAAACAGAGGAATATAAGAAAACAATCAGACTTCAACAGTATAGTGATCCTTATTTATTGCAAACTGACTGAACATCTTCCACAGAAGGTTTTTAGCACAGCTATTTTTTTCTAGATAGGGATTTTTAAACACTCCATCACTTATTTGGGGAAATTTGGGAAACACTGCATGTGTATATTTATGTCTGTCTCATTCTTTTCCCTTTAATGCATTTTATTTCCTGCTTATATGGGAAATATATTAATGCAGAATAAGAACTATTATGTGTTTTGTTTCTTTGCTGGGGCTGATTTCTCTCCCAGTCCACCCTGCCCTTCTGGTACTCATGAAATAAGCAGAACACAGAGTTTCCAGTTTAATCACTATTGCTTTTCTCTTAAAGATCTTGTTACAATAAACAAACAGCAGTCATACTAATAAAGTCTCTGTTGTTAATATTTAAGAACTAAATTTTCCTGTTATATATTAAAAAGATCCACATTTTTAAGTACACAAGCTTTATTTTAGTTGTGTTTGTTAAAGAAACCAGAAGTGCTTTATATAACTTTTATAAATTTTTAAGATTTTAAACTTATGTATGAACTCCATCCAGTTTTCTCTGATCATAGCAGAGTTTCACCTTTTTGATAGAGCAGATGAAAATCAACATCCATTTGTGCTCCATTTAAAACTTGAATAACAATTAAAAAAAAATCACCCCGGTGGAATTCCATTTGAACTACTGAACACGACATTTTAAAGTAAAGGAATTGGCACTGAAAGAGAACTGAAAGGGTAAATATTTTATATTCATTTAAACAACTTAACTGGGACCAATTTAAAAATGGTATAACACAAACACATTTTAGCCATTTCTAATCTTAAGGTAAATATGATCTAATCATATTTATCATGATCTAATCATATTGAACTGTTTCTATACTGCACTTTTCCTCACATTTTAAAAAGATGTATACCACAATACAATTTCACAGTGATTAGAAAAGTGGAAATTACAGTCTACAGAAGCAACTCAAAGAACTTTATTCATTGTCAGGTAGGCTTGCTTTGGGCAGGATTAGACAACCTCATAAGCATGTCAGTAGATATCTGAACCTTGCAATTCTGTGACCGGTATCACTGATGGATATGCACTAGTGTTAGCTCAGCGGTGAAAGGGAGATTTTATAATGAAGGTCACTCAGAGGATGTTTTAAAGGCTTTCATGTTTTTTATAAGGAGCTTCTAAACATGAGGATGACTACAGAAGAAAGCATGAAGGTGTGCTATCAGTGCTACTTAGTAAAAGGACATTCTGGGCCAGGCAAAGGTGAGAGTCCACATCTTGACAGTGAATGTGAGCTGATAGGGGGTAAAATATGAAAGGAATTTTGCTTCCCTTTCGAAAGGGAAGTGTGGAGATAATGAAGCTATATGTTAATGAACAAATATACCAGGGACACATAAGGAGGAGAAAGCAGCGTCTTCCCAGCAACAAGACAGGGAAGGGAGTACTGGTGTTCTCTGGCAGTTTAGAGGTTTCTTGCCAGCCTATGGACCAGACCTGATTTGAATAGGGATCAGTAAGGGACTGGAAATTAACTTGCAAGTTTATCAGCCAGTGCAGGAAGCCACAGTAATCTCCCTGTAAACCCAAAAGTGAGTGGTGCCAGGAGATCAGTTACCAATTCACAGGTGAGTTCAAGGTGTTTGTTAAGACTGCATAAACAGAAAGGGATTGCATGTGTGGTGGGGAACATCTGAAGTCTGTCTAGTCCTCTTTGGGCAGTTCTGCCTGTGCAGGTAAATGTCTGCATTTATATGTTTATTATAGTATAACAGATAGCCATAAACATGAGACTCATCAGTTATAATGTAGAAAAGCTTATAATACTATCCACTATATCAATTTTTATATAACAGCTTATGGTGGTACATAATGAACACTTCCAAACTAATAAGATAATTTTTTAAGAGAAGATTTTATCATCGTATGTGATGTCTGAAAAATATAAAATACATTCTTGATTGTTACATATAAGAAAACATTTATTTTGAACTGAGTTTCCAAATATTTGTTAATGGAGATCTCAGACTAAACAAATTTCTTGATTATGTTGGTATTGCTCTGTGAAATGTCAGATCTAAGCAGAACAATTTCCTTGCCAAAAAACATTTACTGCATAAAATGTTAGCTGCAAAGTCTGAGAAAGAGGGAAAAAACCCAAACCCCAATTTTCTGCTAATCAGTTTAAAGTCAGACAGTCTTTTCATTTGTTCCCTTTCAGCTAAATCATTGTTTTTCTTCACTGTTTCACATACAAAGCAAACTGTATACCAAAACCACACTATATGATTCAGAGGTTTGAAAGAAGTAGAGACATTATTGCTATTGATTTCAATAACATGAAATCAGCAGGATACTTTCCTTTCATTTTGGCAAGATAGTAATTCTTATAAATGCTATTTTAATACAGAACTCTGTCTGCACACACTTTATGTTACACTCTCACCATATGTTATATATAACACTACAGTAAACCAAGTAAGTTTTAGAGAAAAGTCTTCATTGTACCTCATTTTCTTTCAAATATGAATAAAGAAGGAAATGATAATAGACCTCAAGCTGCATCCACATACAATTCTACATCTCATTCCAAAAATTTATTTCTCTATTCTCTGTGTGATTGTCTTGCTAAAAGTGTGTGATAAGCTAACTGAAATTTATAGAGAAACATGTAACAGGATTGGAATAGCAGAGTTCTTTGAACTGTCTGCAGAAATAAACATTTACCTCACAAGCAAAGTAAAATGGTCACTTTTCTATAACAAGCAAGACTAGTTCTGTTTGAAACAAACTATATCCAGAATACAATAAATCCTGGATGCTTAGGTGAAAACTGTTCAAAAGAAAAATCCATATGAATTTGGAAGAAATAATTTATTAATTGAGAAACTTCTACAGCCCATGGCTGGTATACTTTTTTCAAGCGAGGAGAGAGATAGATTTAAGGGTTTTTTTACATTTAATGTTTGAGTAAATGTCTTGAATAATAGTATTATGTGACTCAGAATAGAAAATTACTGGGGAAAATGTACATAGCCTACCTTTCTTGTCCACTGCTTAAGCATCCAAATGAACACAGATTGTGTATCTATGGAAAGATATAATTACAGTTTTTTACAATCTGTCATCCATCCTCTTTAATTCTACAGCTAAATATGCACATTCTTAACATACAGCAAAAATACAGAGCATAAAATTAGGAATATATTATCTGTCTATATTTAATACAGAGTCAGTGTTTTGAATGATTACAGCAACATCACGACCCTGGCACAAGTGAGCACCACTTCAAGACTGTATTTAAGAGTTACTACTATTAAAGGCCTATCAGCCAAGTACCTTTCTGAACGAGAAAGGAATGGGAACACTTTCAGGTCAAATTTTCAGAGATATTTAGCCACCATGCACACACCCCCACACACATGAAACTGGCTTTCTAGACTGTAGAATTCTTCTGGGGAAAATGGTCTGAAAGTGAGGACAGGGAGCTCATGACATTTGCATGTGTGCTTTGCTGTCTCCCACTCACAAAAGCAGCTGTTGTGCATGCAGTTCAGCACCCAGTTTCTACAGAGCACTGCGATGCTCTCTCCCACCTGACCTGCTTTGTTATTGGGCAGATTTGGCCTTGCTCCTGCACAGGATTCCTGAACGCATGGGTGAAAAGGTGTGGCTGACAGCCCCTTGCAAAAGCAGCTACCAAACACCCAGCCTGCAACTGGGATGGCAAAATCTGCAGGCTGGGACTGCAGCTGTGCTGGGTGGTCTAGGGATTGTGTGCATTTGAGAATTTGGGTCTGAATTGCTTTCAAGAGCAAGTCTGGGCTTGTATGCTGGCATTGCACTTAGGAAAACATCTCCCCAGGAGATTAAATCCTACTGGAAAACTGCAGGACTCAGATGCAAAGTCCTACTGGGTCTTTTGCAAAGTGAGAAGCCTGAAACTAGGCTGAGCCTCGGGGGCTTGCACAGGGGTGGCTGCCCACTGCAAAGGCAAATTAGACTGTTGCCAAATCTCTTAAAGGGCCTGCTATGCACCCACACCCACACACCCCCACAGATGTTAAGGGGTGCACCCAAGTCTTGCAGGAAGGTTTGCTCCATGGGAAGGGCTGCTGGTGAAACAAACTGTTGCATATTAGAATTGTTTCAGAGCAGCATATAGATGTTACATGGTTCTTTTGAAACTAACTGGTAAAAAACTTCACAACTAATTGGTAGTTTATTTTTATGGTATTCTTGTTAATGTACAAGAGGCTGTTGGCATCTCAGGATTTTAAAACAGAATTAGCTATTGTGTATGTGAGAAATATCAAAGTGGAGAGTTTTCTCCTGGAAATAGGCTACTGTGTAAACTATGGTTTTGTAGCTACCAGCAGTAACAAATAACAAGTGCTTTCTAAGCAATACTGGAACTGGAGCACTCCTGTATTTCTAATTGTAAGCCTGTCTTTTGTTTCCAGAGAAGGAATTCCAAGAAAAGGAGACAGGTCTTTCAAATGACATATGCTTTCTGCCTTCATCTTAGTATCTTGTTTTGAAAAACAGAATGATGAAAGTGGGTTTTTTTTTTTCTCCTGAGGCAGTCACTCCTGATCAAGAGAAGCATGCTGCAAATTGGAAACAAAACGGAACTGAAATCTTATGCATATTAAAGGTGAATGCATGAGAAGTATGAAAGTGACTGTGTATGTTAAAATGCCAAAAGGGAAAGCTATCACTTAAGGCAGTACTGTAAAAGACACTGCATTTCTCTCCCATGCACACCCCACCCATCCAAAACACCCCATCTCTGCATGCACCAGCTCAGGGAAATGTACTCCAATGTGTGGAACATTCTCCCCTGCTCCTGCAGACACAGTCCCTGCTCACTCTCTCTCTCTCTCCAGCCCCCCATGGCTGAGGCTCCAGCCTGCACCAAGGGGCTGCAGGGGGAGGTGGGCAGGTACAGCCATGCCTGGCTGAGAGAGAGGAGGGTGCTGCAGGCTCCCCAGAGCAGGGCATTCCCCACCCACTTCGGTGGGCTCTCCTGCCCCGCCTGCCCAGGCTGCTACATGTTGGGGCAACAGACACTGTGCCCTATATAAAAGCCCTGAGGAGCTGGCCCAGTTGTGCCAGGGTAATTAACCAGTGCCATGGAGGCTGAGGAGGCCACAGCAGTGGCAGCGAAGGCAGCAGTGCGGACACCCAAGTGCTCCCGCTGCCGGAACCATGGCTTCGTGGTGCCAGTGAAGGGCCATGCCGGCCAGTGCCGCTGGAAGCTCTGCCGGTGTGACAAATGCGCTCTCATCACTGAGCGCCAGAAGATCATGGCTGCCCAGAAGGCCCTGAGGCAGCAGATGCCCGACTTCCCGGCTGGGGCAGCTGCAGGGCCCGCTCCCCGAGGCGAAGGCCCTGGGGTGGCCAGTGCCTCCAGGCAGACCGTCCGTGAAGCAGTGAAGGATACCCAGCCTACCGGCAGCAAAGGCATGACGTGCAGGGGGCTGCCGCCACCTCCCAGCAGCCCTCCTTTCTGGGACTACGGTAAGGGTCTGTCCCCAAACCCTCTTTCCTTGTCTACTCCTCTTCCCTCCACCAAACACTGCCACTTGTGCAGTTTGCACCTGCCGATTCCTCAGGCTCCAACTGCCTGCAGAGCCATACCTGCTGTCTCCCACTTTCCTTCCCCAGTGGACACCGGTACTCAGCTTGCATGTTGAGTGTGCAATCCTGCATTTATTTTCCCTTTTGGAGGGTCTGCAATGCGACTCATGCAGCTCTGCAGCAGCAGGAGCAATGTGCTCAGCCTTGCCACTCATTGCAAAGTTCAAGTTTTATCAAGTGGCTTTTCTCTGAGCGGGAAATTAGTCCGGAGAGAAACCAAACTGTGATCCACTATGCACTGCAGGAGCTCATGCATGTTTCTCTGAGTGCTGTCTCACTGTTTATAAATTCACAGGTGCAAGCATCTAGCAACAAAAATGCTAAAAAAACTCGGTGACGGCAGGTAAATGGGGAAGTTACTGCTCCAGTTGCCTGAAGCGAGCATTTTATGATAGCACTGTAAAAGAAAGAGACCTTTTGGCCTTAATTCCTGCAGCAAAGACTGAACTTGGCTGGGATCGCTTGTGTAAAAATGCATTTGGTATTTAAGAGCAGAGCATAGGCTTTGCAGGTGGAACAGTTGTATGGTCTATCACCTCTTAAATTGCTTCCTTTAATAGAGTCTTCCATGTGACTTGTCTAGTTTATTAGCATTTATTACAGTAACTTCATACTACTACTATTTGCTATAGTAATTTTATGGAAAACCCTAGAGACTGCAGTAGTCATTTAGTCAGAGCCTATGGAGAGTTGGCAGCCTGCAAGACAAAATGCTGTTCTGAGAATCCCAGAGGAAAGACTCATTTTGGACACCACTAGTTCCCACCTAATCTGTCAATAACTGTTACCTTTTTTTTCTAGCTTTGTTTCCTAAGAAAATCATGTTTATGGATGACACTAACTGTACCTGGGCCTGCCAGTCTTTCCCTTAATAACATTTTTAACCTGCTGGCCAATTTAAAAAAAGTTTAGGAACAAATTGTATAATTCTAGTACTTGTACTCCTGAAGAAAATTTTTCCACTTCTCTACCAACAGGAGGATGTGCAGACAAGAAAAACACTATCGGTATTCAAATTACCACCCTCTTTGTTAAGACTTCAGAGGATTCCAGATGCAAGATAAGAAACAAAGGAAGTAACTGATTCCTGCATCTGAAATTGCCTGTATATGTCCCTAAAACCAAACCTTTGTGAACTGAGAAGTGATGGATAGGACTAAAGTTAGACCTCTATTATTTCTGTAAATTTCTAAGTTCTGCTAGAGTTCAAAGTCTTAAGGAAGGTCGTTTTGTTGTTGCTGATGTACTGAATTAAGATTCTGCAGCCAAGTGCTTTACTAAGGACTAGCTTCACAATGCACAAGGCAGGAAAGAAATGCAGATTATTCTGTGTTACAGTATCTGCTGCTGTGCCTTTCCATAGCTCCGTAAAAGAAAAATCACAAAATAATGTGCTAACCATGAAACCAAAGGGCCAGATTCTCCTGTCTGAGAGTGGAATTTGTTGCTGCAGCTTCTTCTAATGAACTCAGTAGAATTACATGGATACTTTTATGTGTTCTTTTTTCATTGTTTCCTAGCTCACACTGCTGTTCCTCCAGAATACCTGGTCAACCCAGAATGCCGAGAGAAAGAACCTCCAAAAGTGTACCCTGGGCATGCTGGGGTATATCCTTACCACCCATTTCCCATGGGATTTGCCATCAATGAGTCAAGCGGTAGAGGAGCACCATCACCTCCAGGGATATCACTTCAGAGAGCTTTCCGACACATTCCTAGCAACTACGGGCCAGGGAATGCAGCTTCTGTGTCGGTAAGTAGCAGTCTTTTAATCAGCTCCAGAAATACTACTGTCTTGACTTATAGCTGCCTTCTTGCTGCTAAAGCACCCATGAAAAGTTATCCTGCTTATCAGTTACTTCACAGCATTTTGCTATATTATGCTGAAGAAAACATCAGCAAACAGTGATGTTAATAGCCTGACCTAAACCCAGTAGAGCAAACCCATGCACTTGCAAGGGGACAGATTTTGTGAAGTGTTTGGGGCCTTACACATCCTGCTAATACCTGCATCAGCCTTTTGGAATGATGGCAGTTGGACACTTAATATGGTCATGCTGTGCCAATGCAGATGGCACAGAATACACATTGAGAGGTTCTTCTTCTCTCATGCAGGACAAATCTAATGGGGAGGGAGAGTGTCAGGGCTTGGCCAAGGCACCACAGTCACAGAGAAGAACAGGGGAAAATTGGCTTCCACAAGGAAAAGAATCAGCATGGTTGGATATTTCTTGAGACATTTGGTTTCTCAAAAACAGTGGAAAATTCTGTGGTTAACAGAAGTTTCAGATGAAAAATTATGTTTAGCATCATAGGGCCCACACCTTCAAACCACACAGACGTGGTAAGAAACAAGATGCTAAATTGCTTGTCAGTTGTAATGGTATGTGTGGGCATTTCCAGTTCCTTTCAGTGCTGTCAGTCATGTTGGTTCAAACTGGTGGTGTCTAGTTTTTGTACCACAGTTGGGCACATTATCAGATTTCCAGCTACCATGCGCTATTCTGTCTGCATGGAGTACAATTCATTAGTTCAGGTTAAAGCAGAGTGACCTTCTTTAACACTTCTAGATTTATTATGCTTGCATAGAAATTCCCCATCATATTTTAGGGGCTATTGAGAAAGAGGGTGGCTAGCAGCAGTCTTAGGTCCAGACATATTACCCTGGTGGGCTGGATATACACAGGTTGGGAAATGCTTTATCTAGACCATCACTGTATATAGTTTTGAACTTAATTTTTAACTGTCCTTAAACAGGTGGAAAGTTGTCATACCAGTTCTATCTGTAGCAGGGTGCACGGCCAGATCCCAGAGAAGAAACTCTGATTTCTCTGATGCTAGTGTTTCTGAGGGATGGAAATGCCTCCTTGCACATGGAATGAGTTTTATCATGCACTAACAGATCTGGTGATCACAGAAGATCAGGGCTGTAGGGCACCCTGTGCTGCACACCAGCCCCTCACCATAGGTAGAGTGCCTCTACAGACTAGCAGGGAGGTGGTAGCAAGGAAGGAGCATTTTCCTAGACTGCCACTCTGTTGCATGCAGACTTCCAGACTTGTTCAGTGGCAAATGCACCAGGTCAGTGCTGAAGGTGAGCTGCTCCTGGTTTTAACCAACTGCTCTAATGAGATGCCAGAACAGGTGATGAGGACTTAGAAGGTCAATTTCAGCTGAGATATGGTCTGAGAAGCTGCTACTTCTCAGCTTCAACATGCTACACTATGCACAGGCTTTGCATGTGCGAATACATGCATGGATGTGGTGGCGTATGGCCACAAAATGGACAAAACATGCAATATTCACAGGTAAAATTTGAAACAGACGTTTGATACTGCAGATGTATCCTGGAGAGAGTCTTTAGATGGAAGATGCTTTACTGTTTGTGTTGCTGCAGATTCCAGATGGAGGTGGAAACTTCCATCAAGGATACTACACTCCTCTGCCTCAGTTCATCCCACCAAGTTTTCTGCCAGGGATTCATTACATTCCACCTCCCCTTCCACTGAACACGTCAGCTGAAATCACCAAGGAAGCACATGGTAAGGATGTATGAGATGGGCCCTGGGAGATACAGTTTTAACTTGATTTCAGTGTCTAGAGGTGGAAATCCCAAGACCCTGATTCTAACTAGTTTACAGGGGTTCCCAGATCCCTGTGATGGAGCCAGGACTGAGATCCTGAAGGATCTGCAAAGGGCAGACCTAGCACAAGCAGACTGACGTGCTTGGGCTTTCCAGCTGACAAGCATCTCATGCAGACATTTGAAGGCCCCAGGACTCAGAGCTATTTCAGAATATGAATTGTTGATGTTCTCAAAATGAAAATAATTTTCTAAATAGCTAGTTTGCAGGACATATTTTTAAAATTATTTGGCTCTGTTGCAATTTAGACAAAACGTTTAAAAAAAAGCAGACTAACAGCATGAAAAGAAGAAATTTCTTGTTCATCTGAAAATTCTACATTTTAATAGCTGTAAATGAAAGATTGAATCTTCAAAATCTCAAGTTCTTTTATTGAATCTCACAGGATTTTAAATTTCTGGCATACGTTAAGTCTTCCTGCCCCCTCTTTTGTGTCTCTTTCATGTATTGTGCCTACATGTGGACATTTGTGATTATATTTGCATGTTTTTCATTTGGCTGCAGCTAGCTGTGACCACAAGAGGGTAGAGCTGCTCAGAGAATTAAACCACTAGCACTGCATGAATGAATAGCCAGTTTTATTTTAAAATCTTTTTGAAAATGCAGATAAATACAATTTTATTTCTCTTCTTGAACATGAGAATACAAAATTGTTAATCTGTCTGTTTATGAAAAAATTAGAATAACCACCCAGTGAAAAATGAAATCTTTTGTATAACTGGGTGGAGAAAAAGAGGAGTCTAATTAACTCATTTGAATTGAAAAGAGGTTGATGGTAGTTATAAGGGACAAAATATAGTAAGGTGGGGGGTTTTTTGGACTGGTTTCTCAACAACATAAGGCTTGCGCAGTTTCATTTTCTGTGAATGTCAGTCCTCTCATAACTTTTCAACCCATTAGTTATTTTCAGCCAAACGTTATCTGTTGTGATCACAGGCCTACACAATATTGATCTGCAAGGGAAGCAGATGCCTGCCACAAAACCATTTGTTTGCAGCCATGTCATGGTGGTTGGCTGGCTGTCAGCTTGCACTCAGTTCCCGACTGACATGTGTGTAACTTGGCCAACAACCAAGTGCCTGCCACTCAGCCCAGCAGTGGGCACATATCTCCAGAGCAATCAGAGCGTACCTGCTTCTTGTCTGGCTGGAAAGCCAAAGAAAAGTAAGCAGGAGATGTTGTGGACAAGGGGAATCTGGAGAACATGGCAGTGGGGGTTGTATACAGACATCATAGAAATGTAAAGTTATTTTAGGATACTGCAAAAGGCATTCCATGCAGCATGTAGGAGATACTAGTGTGCTGGAGGTGAAATAATACAGGCTGAGCTTGAGGGGAAGAGAGGAAAACAAGGGCTGGCAGGCAAACCAGAAAGTGAGGATTAATGGGTGTTGTGATTTGGAGGGGAAAAAGATCTGGGGGATACTGCAGTGGCAGAGAACATGCAAGGAGCTGCAGCTATTCTGTTGGAGTATGTGGGAATGGGAACGAACTGGGAGTAGCAGACAGGCATGGGGGACATGGAGACCAGTAGTGGTATTGCATGAGGAAAACAGGAAATCCAGTCCTGTATTGGTAGAGTGAAGTTGTACTGACCAAAAAATCATGAAAACAGGCAACTGGATAGGGAAGAGAGGTCATGAGAGCACCCCCCCAGAGAACACAATGCTATCCAATTACCTCAGCCCTTATTACACACTACGGAAATCACAACCCAGGCACAAAGCCATAGGAAACAATGCGTCATGGATTGTGCTGCTTGGAGAACAATCCAGTTTTTTTAGTATTACAGAGAAAGTACAGATTAATTGCACTACATAGCATTTATGCTCCAGGATATGTAGGAATTTGCAATTGTGACCCAGTGAGGGGGGGATACTTCTGCATGAGGTCATACACAAAACAGCCTGCCAGCAAGAAGATGCAGATGTAGAGGGAAGCTACAGTGAAACTAGTAATTCTTTGATTCTAGTATCCAAGATGCTTGAAAAAAAAGAGAAAAGCTGTAACATTTAGTGCACAGGGATGTGTTAGAATTGCATCATGTCTTTTTTTTTCCCAAGAAAGGAACTGACTCAAACCTGTACTTAGACTTGGTGAAACGGGCTTTCTGGCAAAACTATTGCAGAAAAATGGATATAGAAAACTCTAGCAGGGGACAACTGGTGACAAGAAATGTTTGTAATCTGTTGCCCCAAACAGAATCTGAGATGAAGACATCTTCCTGTCTGAAAAAGATTTTCCAAGGCTAGAAGCTGCTACCAGAAATATTTGAGTCAAAAGTTGACTGCATTTGAATGACTGAGGCCAGTTAGGTTTTCAATGGTGATGTGAAGTATAGGCCATGTTGTTACACAATTTCATGCAGTATTGACTAGTAATGTTGGGGAAATTTGACAAAACAAACACAAGGTATGTCCAGTAAAACAGCCAGTACAGCATCTGAGGACAGAATCTGATTGCAGATTGTTGGCTTTCTAAAAGAGCAAGCCACAGAAAAATAAAACCCCAAGTTGCCTGTGAGGAAATCAGGGAGCTTTTAATGCAAATTGGCAAGTAAATACTTTATAAAATGAGAATCTCTAGTTAGATTTGAAGAAGGAATTATTCAGTCTGTCAAGGCCTTTGAGAATTTGCAGGAGTGTTAGAAAGGCATGGCAGATTTGCTGCAGTTAAGTGGGCAAAAGAGTCTGCCTCATACTTCTCTTCCAGTGCAGTATAAACACTTGCCGTCTTGAAGCACTCTTGCTATATTGCTTTAAGCATGGCTGAAACAATCAACTGCTGTTTGCAGTGCAGTGTCTTAGTTCAGAGAGCTACAGCTCTTAATGTCAAGCACCTTTCAATTAACTAGGTTGAAAAACAAACTGGATTGACAAATATAATTTTGCATTGAGAATTTACCTCTGCAAATGTGATTGATACCAGGTGTAATGCAAACTGAAATACAGGGTTTGGGGCTTGTTTGTGTTTAACTGACCTTTTTCTGTTCTTCATTTTTATTTCAGCTACTGAAGCTGACAGTCAGGATTCAGGGGTGGTTTGTGAACCTAGCCAACCATCATCTTCCCCAGAAGAAACAAGCAGAGACCAGTCTGTATATTCTGAACAGTAAATGGGCTGGAGAAGAGCTGAGTAGCAGGCAGCACTACTTTCATTTATTTCATTCATTTTCATAGAGTGACATTTAGTTGCTGAGTAGTTACAACAGCTATAAGAAGGGGATTAGATTCCTCTGCCTCCCTTTATCATGTTATAGCTACCAGGCTCACAGCTCTGCCTCCCTAGCACTGTAAAGCCCGTGTTCCTAGAAGAGGGTTTTTAGAGCCATGGTAAATCCCTTCCCCCATAAGCAGGTGGAAGCAGGAAATTATTATGACTCTGAATTTGTTTCCTTTGCTGAGGTTAGATGGCTCTGTGACTTTGAAGTCTCTGAGCCACGTATGTTCTGTAGCCTTCTCATGTTCACGACAGTAGTAAAAAATATGTTAGTATATGATTTGCTTTAAAGGAAACCTAGTTCTGAGTATTATGGAAAAATTAGGTGATACGGAGCCTGAAGACTGAGTGAGAGAGGATGGGAAGACACTCTGGGTTGCTGATTTACTTGGCTGCTTAAGAACCTGATTCGCTGGATTCAGCAGGGTAAGGGAACAGCAGATGCTTGTCAAGAAGGGCATGGGAGGAATTTGCAGAAAGGTTTGGTATAGGCTGAAATCCAGTGCCCTCTGTATTGTTTTCTGGGTGAATTGCCTTTAAGGCACCTTCTGTTCAGGTTTGGGACAGACTGATTTGGAATTGCCTTTTGTCACACAGGCTTCAGGATATTGAATGTCCTTGGTGGTTTATACATAATTTCAGTGTTGTTTAACTCAGTACAGCTGAACTAAAGAGTACTATTTGTTTCTAAAGGTCTGGTGTAGACAGCTTTATACTTGTGTATTGGAAGTGCACTGCGGCGTATCAAAGGTGTGGAGAGATTGCCTAGGAAACTAGGACTAAACACCGTTTAGAATAATAATTAAACCCATACATATTACCATTTTCAATAAAAATGTTTAATTAAAAATGAAAAGTATGTTCCTCTACTGCTTTGCCTAGAGGAATTTGGTTTGTATTAAGTGGATCAGTTGTTAATGCTTGAGTAATTTGGGGAAGGTTTTTGTATAATTAAAAAAAATAATTAGATTGTTGGTATGGTTTTGATGATTTGAGGCTTGCATATCTACACATAATTTTTCTAGCCAAATGTCAGATGTTGCCCTGAACAGCTCTGTATAACAGACTGTATAACAGACAGAGATTTAGGCTTGAGTATTTTTCTTCTACAACTTTTTCACTGCTGCAGTAGAGGTAAGCACAGTTAAATAAACCTTCTTTTTCTGCTACTTGTACTAGTAATCCCTTGCACAGTGCAAAATGTAAAGAAATTATATAAGCTAATTTTTAATTTTTGTTTTTATGTAGTAGATGATTTGCTGGAATGCTTTCCAGCACACAGGGATTTGGGACAAAAGTGAAAGTGGCAAACTTAGAACTGCCAAGAGGAAAAACTGAAAAACACATGTATCTATAGCAAATAATCCGATATACAACTTGTTATATACTAACTTAGAACAGGATCTTTGCTCCCAGGACTGTCCTAAACCTGCTTTTAAAACTGCTGTCTGCTTGGGAAAATCTGGATACTTCTTTAAGGTATCTGGATAGAGCAAAGTTCTTTTCAAAATACAATAAATCTACAAATAGAAACACCAGCGGCACCCACAAAGCAGGTTCTCTGTGGATGGCGAGTTGGGGGGTTTTATATACATAATATAATGGTTTAAGGAAATAGTAATGTACAAAATGAATAATCTTCCCAGATACTTTTTAGACATATTCAGTGTTGTATTACTCCTTAAATCTCAAAGTAAGATGGACTCCAGCCCATTTCACTGACTGTAATGCACAGTCATTGCAGATATACTGCATACACAGTACTATTTTCTCTGTTTTGCTGTGCCAATGACTGCTTCCAGATTGCCAAGCCAAACTCCTTATTTTCTTTTCCTTCCATCTTTTTGAACTGTCAGTGAGTAAACCAAAACCTTTACTTTGGCTGTTTGAATGATGGTATGGTACTCCAGCAGGATATCTCTCACTAAATTGCTGCAGACCAGTGTTCATCTCCAGAGGAGTGTAGCAACTTTAAAGAGCCAGTGAAGGGCAACTCTAAATTGACCAAGGAGATGGAGAAGTTGTCTTACAAGGGGAGTCTAAAAATAGACTAGTTTTCTGTTTGGAGAGAAGAAAGTTGAGGGGGGATACGGCTCAGTTTTAAAACGTCACGTCAGCTGTGGCAAAATAGATGCAAAAAACCATTACCAAACCTTGCTACGTCCATACACATGAAGGACAAGAAGGTGATGCGGGCAGGGGCAAATGACATCTGACCAGCCTTATTGCCTTCCATAAGGAAATGACAGGCATCTACTGCAGTCTAAAGTCTTAACAGTTACAATTGGCTTTCCTAGAGCATCAATAGTAAGGCCAATACTATTTAATATGCACAATTAGTCAAACTTCTTTTTGTGTCATTTCAGATTTTTACATGTTAGGAAATTTTTCCCCAATTCCTTGCATCTATCTCTGCATGGAAAAGTAAATGACTTGGTAAGAGAATTGAAGTGAGTAACTCTCTAGTTGACAGGAAGAATTACGTGGATAATTCAAGGTTTCATTCTTCCATTTTATACTCAGCTTGTCCTTTTTAACCAAGGAAAAAATGTTGCTTGACAACTGGTATTGTCATACTGTGCACTTAAGGACTTCAAAGTGAATAATTTTAATTCCAAACTTAGTGCCAACCAATGTTTCCAATAATTAAACTCTGTGATCTCTTCTGACTCCATTTATTTAAATAAATGACTTAGGGATAATGAAATCAATTTGGATTAAAATGGAATGATTTGGATTAGACAAGTCACTCAGAGGTTGTTCCAGACTAAATCATCCCAGAATTTTATTGGTTTTTATTAAGGCTGAAGCCACAGAGACTTTGGCCAAATTAATAAAATTTGGGCAGAAAAAAGAAAGTTAGTTATGATACCCGCTTCTGAAATCTTTCTGCGTGCAAGCTGCTACTGACTGCAGTAGAAATTCTGCACGTAACATTTATCATTATTTTCTGATTTCTAAGGAGTGACTTCCTTGCTAAATACATCTGAACTTCTGAAGATGTGATTCCTAACACCTGACACTTCTGTCAATCCTCTGTCCTCACTTCAAACCCCTAGGTCATCACAGAGCAGCAAGCTTTGTACACTGAAGGGGAAAAACCTGAAATTAGGAACCAGTTCTTTAAAATCTACTCATACTGCTAATTTCATTACTTTCAGTGGAATTATTTGTGAGGGTACAGAGTTGACAACGTTGGTTAGGTATGCAAGTTTAGAATCCAAGTTTTATATAGAGGTGTCAATGACACTGCCCAAAACCTCAGATTATTGTAGATTTGCATTTTCTGTAGCAGCTTTGGAAAAAAGAAAACAAACCCAAGGGATTCTAGAAGGATCACGTAATATATTCATTCTGCAAACATATGCAAGATTCATTTGTCATTGCCCTGCAGCAAACTGGTAGATGTTAACACTTCCTGCAGTATCAGCTTCTACATCTGGACTGAAGCAGGTTTTTGTATGACAGTAATTATAATACTCTTTCTAGGTCTTTTTTTCCTGTTTCTTCTTGGAATTAGATGCACCCAGTTGGAAACCTCTGAATCCACAGCAAGACTATAGCTGTTTTTTCCACATTAATGAGTAATTAATGTTGAACAGCAATCCAAAGAAATACTTAATTGCCTACCAATAAAGTCAGCTTGCTGCAAACAAAATTCTCCCTCCCCTTAAAAAAATAATTTTCATGACAGAAAAATTCTTTATGATGTGAAACATACCTATTCTGGAAGAGTGGAAACTTTAATTAAATCATTCTTATGGGCAGGCAGGTCTGGTTTTCCTATTTTTTTGCCCAATATTTTACTACTGCAACATTAGCATTAGTCACAGAGTTATGTCTCTCTTTAGCTTGCCAGAACATAAGGGAGAAATCCAAATGTAAAGAAAAACTTTGTGGAGTCTGTTCCTGAAATCAGAGTGTCACTGCATGTTTTATTGTAGCCCAGGCCACTGAGAAAGCTCTAGATCCACCACAGGTGACCTTTCACCCACCTATGCATTTTACTTACAGGCATGTCTTAAGAGTTGGGCTTGAAAAGCCTAAACTAGAAATTTCTGAAAAAGCCCCCACCCGAACCAGCAGGCTTATTTTGGTATTACTTTTATTTACAGCAGCTAACATGTTTCTCTTTCCTTGCCTATCCCACTAGCTCTTTAGATATTGTCCTCAGCTGGGCAACATTAGTGGCAACCTTGCTACTGGCTTCATAAGGTGATCCCCTATGGATCTAATGATAGGCCAGCTGTGGTCTTATGCTGTTTTCACTTTTATTTTACACAACTGGATTTATTGAAGGCACTTCTGGCTTCATTTACTAATTACTGTCAGAGTTTTATAGTCTTGCTGGTACAGTCTACTCAAAAGCGTCCAGGCCACATAAGCTAGAGCAATACAAAACATTTTCTTTTTACAAAATGTGGTTTCAATAACAGTTATATGCATAGTTCCCTGGGAGAACCTTTCTAGTTTTTCCACAATAGGCTCTGTTTCCCATTAAGAAATGTGTTCTTTTGATCAAGGTGCAAATTGTCTGTTTCTCTTGCTCTTCCAACAGTAAATACACACTTACATTCAAGTAATTCAAAAGTCTGACGTACCTGTAGATAGTTAATTTTTCACATTCTCTTCCTCATGGACTGTCTCACATCATGAAATGGTTCTTTACTTCCTGACGTTCCTCAGTCCTGGGATTACAAGTTTGGTTTTAAATGTCTCTGGGCATTTTGGCCATCTTCCTGCTGGTCTTTCTAAAAGCATGCACAAGGCTAGTAATCCCATTCCCCAAAATTGCCGAGCTTTGATGAGAGACCTGCAGAAGCCACACCTGCTTAATTTACTGTCTTTACTGAGTCTGCAGCTGGGTTTTGTTCTTCCTCAAAACACTTTCTTTTTCATGGCAGCCAGTGCAATAATGGCATACAAATGAATCAGAGAAACAAATGTAAAAAAAAATACAGGGAAATAATAAAGTAATTTTCATCTAAGGAAGCAAAGCACCTGGCACCCTCAAAGGGAATACTGTAGAGGAAGATGGAAAAATCAGAACCTGGATTCATGTTTCCTTATGGAGATGAAAGCCACCTGTCCATCATCAGCATCCAGGTAAGTCCAATGGTTGCTTTCATATAGTGGGAGATGCCTCACAATTTTGTTTTTGAAGACCAAGGTGCCATCAATACACTTCAGCAAACGCATACTTAAGAGTCTGTAAAAGAAAGGCCATATCACTACACCCATTCCCACGGCAAGAGGCACAACCTGACCCTGTCACTTCTGCCTGGAGCAAAAGGGTGACCAGGAGCCCCAGCAGCACAGCTAGGACACCCCTGGCCACACTCCACTCAGCCCTGGGGCCGCACAGAAGCACACCCTGCCCCTGAGTAGTGTCGGGACGCCAGGCTATGAGGGAAGGGGACGACCACCTCTTCCGGGCGGGATCCCTCGCAGCGACCTACGCTCACCTCCCCTCACAGGCCCGGCAGAGGGAAGGCGGGCGGGCGCGCGCGCTGAGGTAGACACAGGGCGGCGGCTTTGGCGGGCGGCAGGACCGCGCGCTTCCCGCCTCCGAGCGTCGCCTGGCGGCGTGAGGCGGGCTGAGGCGGCCGGCACCTCAGGAGGCCTGCGGTGAGTAGGGGGCCGCCCACCTCAGCCCTGGGCGTAATAAGACGTGCGCTTACTCCCGTAGTTCAACCATGCAAGCGTTCTCGGGTTGAGGTCACGATTCCCTTGCAGTTTTCCTGTTGCCACACGTGATGTAAAATTTCTCCGTGTGTTGCATTGGCAAAGGAATAGATTGCAAATGGTGGCTTTGTGGTCGGGTTGGGCTGCTGATTGGCACCCTTTAATGAATGTGCCTTACTACAGCCTTAGTAGTGTAAAGGGGGAAATGGTCCACTAAGAAGGTTATCTATTGATGCATTTGTGTGTGTTCACCAGTAAAGAGCAAACAGCAAGCTCTCCAACAAAGTTCCAAGAAAAGTGTTTGCCAGCACTGAGAGGGTAATGGTGGCTGGATGTTTGCCACAGTTCTTGGACAGCAAGGCTTGGGGGTACGTCATGTTGGACATCTCTAGCAACTTCATAAATGTGCAACTTTTGTCAGTTACCATATCTAACTCCTTACTAGCATGTAAAGGACAAGGTCATGTTATAAGTTGTCTGTCTGACTGCTTAAACAGAAAGTAACAACTACAGTTTAAAACCAAGTTTTGTAAGGCATATATGGCATTGCCTTTTACAGTAAAAATCAAGCCTGGAACTTGTGGTACCAGTACCTGATGTAGCTTTACATTTCATACCCATTTCTAAATGTCATGCTTTCAGAGTATTTTTGCCATTTGAAAAGTCTAAAAAGAAAAAAAACACACCACCCTGAGCTTAAAAACAGGGAAGGGAGATATTTAAGACAAGCCAAAATACCTGTATTTTTACAGTAATTCAACAGTTATTTGTGGCTTTGGAGTCCGTGGACTTAAATTTAGCCCTAATGTTAGCCCTGTGAGACTTGTGCTTATTCACGTTGAACTTCTTCAGTCTTAAGAAGATTCAAGGTCAAACAAAATCTGACTCCTTCAGACCAATTTAAGTCTTTACAGTGCTTCTTTCTGGCTAAACTTACTTGGTTTGTTTACATCAGCTTCCAAGTTCAAAAGTGAAACTTCAGGAGAAGACAGTTAACCAGTGGAACAGGTTACCAACAGGGTGATGTGAATTTTCCATTACTCTAAGTCTAAAATGAGTAAGCGTGCTTCTCTAGTAGAATTGCAGGTGGGTGTGTTGAAGAAATCCAAGTTAAATGCAGTCTGTCTCATGCAATGGATAGGTCAGAGGATAATGACTGCTCTTGGTGCCATAGAACAGTCTGCAGCTCAGGAGGGCACTTGCCTCTTGGGGTAGGCCACTCTCAACCTTCCTGCTAAGAGGACCTAGTACTATAAGAGAATAATGTGGTGTGAGGACTGTCCATTTGTTTCAGTATGGCAAGCAGTGGTATTCAGACTCTAGAGCATGTTCAGTGGTGGTTGGTGCAGTTTGACCTATATTGTGTTACCTTCAGATTAAGACCCTGTTTTTGAGGACCTCTTTCCATGAGAGTTACATATACTTCTATAGTAATATAAACGTCTTTGTGTAACTGTAAGGAAAAGATTGGTCAAAGATATTTTTACACCAAGTTTCTAGCTTTCCCCCTCTAAGCTCAAGCTTGTCAAAGTGATTAGTGATTATTACAGTGTTTAAATCATAGAGCTTTTAAGTAGATGTTAAATAAGCTAGCTCTTGGTAGATGATTCATGAACCAGGGTGGTATAGCAGTTGAAGCTGAGTCAGGAAGGCTTTGTTCAATACCTGACCTCAGGCCTACTGAGTAAAGTCAGGCAGTTAATTCTCTTCTTATCCTGGTTTCGTCAGATCAGTGGTTTTACAGACCTTCTTTGGACTTGAAATATTTGCAGCAAAATTATGTCTGCAAGATTTTCAAATTGTATAATATAAACCTGTGGAAGTACAGCCTGTGTACAGATCTGGTTTGTATGGTATCTCTTGTGCTAGTGTTCTAGAGCAGTAGATTATAATTAAGGCAATTCTAAAGTACCATAAACTTCTGTCCCAGAAAAATGGCATTCTGTTTTCAAACCTGAGTGAGAGAATAAGGAAACGAAGAACCTTTGCAGGTAAAGCTCTAGAATGTATCACAATGGAGTGGGATCTCAAGCAGGGAGAGCTATTGGAAATGACACTGGCTCAGAGCCTAAAAAGACCCAATGAGGACCTTGTAGCAGTTGCACAACCTTACTTACATTTGGTCACAGTTCACTTTTCAACTTCATGTATTTCAAGCCTGACTTCCTACGTTTTATCTTCTGATACATTTAAGCACAACAGTTCTAGAATATTGACTTTGTCCGTACTAGGCACAAGACTTTCTCCTTTCAAATATAAATGCTTTTATATCTAATTGAGAGTCACTAGAGAAATAAATCTGAAGCTGGATACATGCAAAAAAGTGACTGCAGTTGGAGTGCTAGTGTTTATTCCAGTGAGTTTAGTTCCTTTTAGAGGGATGTGTGGTCAGAGGCAACAGAAACACAGACTAGCTCTGAGAAATGCAAAGAGAACTACACATTGAACTACAAGCAGAATGCAGGCTCAGAATCTTACAAAATATGTTCATTTTGTGGAAGAAAAGCAGCGTGATCCAGAATGCAAAACCGTAAGTATCTCTGGCAAAGGACAGTGTATGATGTTTAGCTAGAATACCCAGTGTTACTCTGAAATGAAAATCCCAAAGCAGAATTTATCATTTTCAATAGAATCCTTTTAAAAGCATGAAACATGCATGATGTTGAGGCACAGTTTCTTAATAGGAGAAGGACTGCATCAGTCTTTGGAGAACGCATGCAGAACTAATGCAGTTCAGAAGTGTCTGACTTGGGTGTAAGTGAGCTACATCTTATATGAGAAGTCATTGAATTACAACAGTGCAGCTTTCCTTGTTAGATCAACCCAAGAAGAAGATTAAATCTAAGTCACCGTATTCTGAAACTGCCTCCAGTGCTTTGGTTAATGTGAGCTTCTCTACATGGCATCAGTTCCCTAACTCACAGTCATTTAAGCATTTTCCTTAACTTGGAGTTTGAGCATAACATTAACCACTTGGCTCAAAGCAAGACTTTCACTGGGACTTCTGTCCCTGGCAGTAAAAAAAGCTTGAAACTACAATCTCAATGCACTGCAAAGTTTCAGCAAGTATAATAAACTGTTTTGAGAGGGGATGATCTGTAGGTTTTGAGTGACTAGTGACAGAATTGTTCAACCTGAGCAGTGACTGAAATGAAGAAACCAGACTCATGCCTTTCTCCGGGGAATTTCTGGATCATCAGAAGTTCATTTTGTCTTCTCAGCAACGTGCTTTACCCTCAGGTAATACTACCCTTATGACTAGGTACTGGTTGTGTTAACATAATCAAGCTCATGTTGGAGAGGCTGTTTTTAGTGTCCTGACTGGGAAAATAAGATCTTTTCCAATAGGTAGTTCATTTTCTTGTATGTGTTAGCCAGCTTTATTCACTATTTTAGAATACTACCCATTAAACAGAGGTACTGTATATTTTACAGCTTAAAAAAAGGCTTTTCAGAAAAAGAATTTTTAGGTATCTTTCTGTTCCATTTAAGGAGTATTTTACAAGATGTGAATGGGTTAAGAGTAGTGTACTAAATAATGTGAGAAGTGAATTAAAATGGCTTTACATTTTTTAAAAAATACTCATTTTAGTCACTGTTTCATGAATGTTTCCTATGCTTGCAGAAGTTCTCACTGAAGTGGTGCTTGTTGGTTTTATATTAATTTTTCTGGACCTTGGTTTAAACATGAAGTTAGAGCTCCATGGGATTCAGAATACTTTTCTGTGTAACAGGTGAATATTAAAGGAATAAGCATATGCTTTCTCTTGAGTAGTGATAGTGACAAAAATGACAATGGAAACATTAATTTTGTTGTACAGTCACTTAGCCATTGAAATGGGCTCTCAAGGTGACTCTCTTTGCCTTTTTTGCAGTGATCAAACTGTAGTTAGTATCCCAGTAAGAAATTGGATATTTGATGCAAAGCTTGGTCTAAGATGGAGAAGGATGCTAGCACTGAGCTGTGCCCAAGTGTCAACAGCTTCCATCTCCAAGAGCCTTGGTCCCAGTCAGGCTGCACCCAGGTGCTGGCAGAAGTGACTTTTGGTGGTCTCAGCTGCCACAGCAGCTCTTTCATGTCCCCACTGCAGAGAAGGCAGTGGCAGCACTGAATCACCATGTAGTTGGGGACTAATGCAGCTATGAGGAGGTAGAGGAAGCCTGCTCCTGTGTAGTAAGTGAGGCTTTAACAGAGGACGGAAAATGCGTTCAGAAGTTTGGTGTTTAACCTGTTTGGGATTGATAATAGATTCTGCATTTGAGTGCAGAAGAGCCAGTCTTTTAATTTTGGGTTTTTTTTTTTTGATTGGAATGTGATGAAACATGAAAACACGTATAGAAAATACAGGCCCCTTCTGGAGGGAATGTACAGAAATACTACTGGTGTGTACCTCAGCACTCTTCCACAGCCCTCTACTCCTTTTATGCATTCATGTTGCTTATTCTCTTAAATAGGTGAGGACTTGGTGGTTTAATGAACTTGACAAAAATTTCACAGTTAAATTAAAAAACCCCAACAATTTCTTCAATAATTAATCTCAAGAAACACTGGCATTTCTCTGAGCACTTTTCTCAACTAAAGAGAAATGTTGAACACAGATTTCCCAAATGCCGAGACACAAACACTTGGCAGCAACTGGAATCAAAAAGACAGATCTACTGGTGTAAAGAACATATTTTTGTTGCAGTATACCCTGATTTTAAATTTCAGACATTTGTCCATTGTGCTTATGTTGATCAAACACTCTGGAATATTTTGTAAGGTTTTCCAGCATTGTTGAACTGAGTTAAAATGTAATCGACTTAAAACAAATAGAACACAACACTCATCTAATAAATGTCAGTTTCATGCTGACTGGAAAGAAAACACCATGTTCCTGCCCTGTGACCCCAGTGCTTGTGTTAAAGCACAGTCTCCAATCATACCAATGCAACATAAAACCTTTCCTTATTCGCTTCTTTCTCCAAGCAAGTATGTGATAGTGTGGGCAATATAAGAAGCTGGCTTTTTATTTGTGTAGAAATTTTATAGCGTACCTCAGTGAGTAGCCTGGTAAAGGCTCAGCCAAAGGTAAGACTAACTGATGAGCACCATGGACTAGGTCCTGTAGAGTCACTGATGTTAAAGATTGGTTTGGACCGAGCTGCACAAGGGTGTGTCTGGGTGGAGCATGGGGCAAACAGCTCTCTGCTGATGATGGCAAGAGCTGTGGCTTATGAGCTGACAGAATTCTGCCCACTTCGGGGAGGAGCTGTGCCCTGTCTTGTCAGCCCTTTCTACAGTGCACACCTGAGCTTTATCACACAACACTGGCAGCAGTCATGTTCTTTAGAAGGCAGCCAGGAAAATGATGGCCACGATAACAATGTTGTGATGGATGAGCCATGCCTGGCTCGGCTGTGGGAGATCCAGGACATTCTCTCCTTTACAGGGAATTTTGCACTGTGCCATACACTGGCACATCATTAATGGCAGGGATGGGGCAATGCCTGTTCTTGACTCAAGTTTCTTGTTCTTCGGTAAGTGTATCTGAGTAAGTGTTCATGCTCTTTTTAGCTATAGTAGATCTTTGGAGACCAGGTGGTTGCAAAGAAATCCAGAAAGAGACATTGGTTGAAGCTGTATTTAAGCATTTCAATAGCGTACCAATGAGTATAAGATGAGAGCCGAGATTTGTACACAAGGATTCAACAAATGAAACTTTCAGTCTGAGTATCTTCCGATCTTGGGTTTAACCTCCCTCTCCAAGACCCTTGGTGTTTGAGTTGTAGTGGCAAACAGGTTAGTTTGCCTTCTTGCTGTCATTAAGGAATGTGCCAGTATTGTAGGTATCCCACTCTGTGTTTTTCTAATTTTCCTTTCAGTGTAACTCATTGCTTCCCAGCAAAAGCTAATGACCTTCACTTGTGCACTTTGCCTTGTTGTGAGCTTTCTCCTGTGCTTTGCACTTTCTATTTAGACAATAAAAGGACCAAAGGGAAAACAATGTTTCTTTATGTTAGAAGTAGAGCAGCCTCACATGTCAATATTTCTTTTCCCCCTATGCACTCTGACAGAGTTTATTTTTTTAAACACTTTGGCTTCTTTTGAGGAGTTTTGAGTTCCAGAGCAAACCAGTTTGCACAATGTACGCAGCTTCATGTTGCATTGGACTGATCGCATTTGTTATGTCTACCAGCTGATAGAGGTTTCTGAAAATATTTAGCCTGTAATGTAACCCTCCCAGGTCTTCTGTTTTTATTGCAAACATGCAATTAATCACCCTAATTGTTCCAATTACTCGGAAGCCCAAGTGATTATGGTTTAAAAAAATAAATAAAGATAGTGATGGCATGATGTGGCTGTAGGAGGAGATGAACCTTCAGCAAAGCCCAGGAATCTTCAACTGATTCTTTTATGTCTGGGGTGAAGTCCTGGATGTGGCTGGATGCATATGCTGGGTGTCACACAATCCAACCCGGGTGCTGCCTGTGTCTTTCAGGTTATTATTGCATGCTGCCCTCAAAATGTTGCCAGATCTGGCGCTACCAGAAAATGTTAGTGACAAATAATTGCATGAGAAATAGTTGAGGAAATAAGTACACATTGTCTTAGAAAATGATATTTAAGTCATATTAGAGCTGTCATTTGCATCAAGACCAGCATCATTTAGAGGTCAAGTGTATATGAATAATTCTAATTCCTGAAAATATCTGAAACCAAAATGCTGTTTCTGTGCTTTGTAAATTAAAAACAGAGCAAATTTTCTCCCCTTCAAGTAATTCTCATGCTAGGAGCTTGATTCTGTAATAAGTTTCACTTGTTTGGCACATCCTCAGGCCCAGTTAAAAAATCCTTGGAAATGTTTCTAAAAGTAATGTCTGACTACAAACCTGCAAGCAGCGATCCTGGCGGGTGTGCCAGTGAGAGCTTTGTGCTTCCGAGACTTCTGAAAATCTCTGCAATGACTGATCAGCTTTGGGGAAAATAAAGCCAACCATAGTCTGAATTTCTTCTGTTTAGAAGGAAATGGCATTTTAATGTTCCGGAAAAGTACAAGCTACATGCTTTTGTTTTGCTACCAGGAGACAATCTGGGGAGTTTACTATGTTCTCTAATAAATATAAATGTGGGTTTTTTAATATATATTTATCTGCGTGTGTATATATATATATGAGAATGTAATTCGTCTTGTACTAACATTATGTCACTGTTCTATCTGTTGTAAATCTGGGTCATTCCTGAGTTACATTACTGTGAATGCAGATGGAGCTTTGACTACAGCATGGGTCTGAAATGTTGTTTTCTAATAGGATTAGTGGATCATTTGTGTCCAGATGTGGATTTGTTTAGGGGAAGGGTATGGGGGTGGGGTGGGGAGGTGGTGTCCTGACTTCTGATCCCTGCAACATCCCTGGGAATTTCCAGCACTTGGGTTGCCTGTCTTTGCAACTCTTCCCCAAGCACAGAGAGCTGGAGAGAGCCAGGACAGCTCCAGGGATTGAGACACTCTTCCTCTCTGTTGAGTTGAGGCTGACCCAGAGAGAGGCAGAGGTAGCCAGCACAACTGAGGTGTTTCCATGCTAGGGGAGATTAAGCTGATTAGGACTTTTGAGTCCTCAAAGAGATTTAGGAATGGAGGTAACAGAGGTTTACAGAATCCTAATCACCAGAGAGTCAGCAAATGCAAAATAAACTCAGTTGCAAAAAGTAAGAAGACCCCAGGACACATGCTGTTATGTGGCAGAATGCTACCAAGACCAAAAAGACTAAATTATTTTGATAGGAATTGGACAAAATCATGGGGAGAGGCCCATGAGGGCTATTATACAGCACCATCCAGGGCAGGAGAACAGGGTACTGAATAGGAGGTTTAATTGGTGCATTCCCAGACTTAATGCTGACAGTACTTTTCCCTGGAACAATGGTTCCTTGAAAATCTTTCTGCTGAGCAAGTATGAGCTGGCTATTAACCTCTGTAATTTCAATAGTTTTAATGAGTTTGGCACAAGTCAAAGGGTACAATAATCTTTATATATAGGTTTTTCTTTGCTTGAACTCAAAAGGCAGTTTCCCATCACTTGCAGTCTAAGCTGCTGTACACAGCTAGCCCATCATCTGACAGAAAAAAATTAATTATATCATTACAGATATGGACATGTATATTTTATGGGAAAAATTAGTATGCCACCCTGTTATGTAAATATTTACAAAGATCTGTAGCCTAGAAAATGCTAACAGGGACAAAACAAGTGCCAGTTAATTCTGTATACTTTGGATCAGATTTCAGCTACAGTCAGTGCCAATTATAAAACTGAATGGAGTGACACAGTATATTAAGGAACATATAATTTGTCATACAATGTCAACATTGCTGGCATTTTATATTTCTTGAGGTAGCACTTTTGAGCCAACTGTTGTTAAGTGTCCCAAAATCTCATTTAGCATGTCAAAAGGTACTTTCATTGTTAATTCTCTGAACACAGGAGAAATCGGCCTTGTGATAGACAGCTTTTGACAGTCATAGCTGGGCTAAACCTCTTAATGGTAGGATTTAGTTTGTTTTAGGTATGCAGTGTCTGAAGCCAGCCCTGCTAGAAAAAGCTGTTCACTGCAGCTGTCTGACTAACTGAAGTAGCATTTACTTGGAATAGTCTGTGGATATCTTCAGATTCTGACCTGCTGTATTCATCACTTAATCTTAAAAAACCCCACAACAAAATGGGCAGAAATTCACATTTTCTAAGAGCAGATGCAAAATCGTAAACTAAAATTATTCTTTATTTGGTGGTAACTAGAATTGGAGTCTTACAGTCCTAAACACATCCTAAATATTTATTTTATGCCATTTTTCTGCCCCATGTCCCAAATAGCTGAGACACTTTTAGCATGAAGTGTGAGAATGCAAAGGAGTTTGATACCTGAAGTGGCTTTGTTACCTAAAGCTGGGCAGCTCTGCTGTGTTGTGGGAGTAAAGCTACTGAGGACCCTCTTTTTGTGCTATAGAAAATGCATAAAAGCTCAAGTCACCTCCACAGCTTCAGCAATGCTCAGCACTGGGAGGGGATGACAGGCATGGGCTGTTCGCTGAGGATACAGCACACTCCTCCAGGCACTTAGTAGGTGTGTGGAACAGTGTTTACTATCCTGGCAAAGATGGGATTTTATATTTTTGACATAATTCTTTGTTTTGACACTTTGTGACGTGACTGTCAGATCCAGCAAAACCCACTGCCTTCAGAGAAACAGAAGTATCAAGAGTGCTGACAAATGGATGTTCCCAGAGATCGGGGCTGGAGCCAAGTGTCTGCACAGGTGAATTTTTCCTGTAAGCTCTGGGCCATTCCTGCTGGGTGTCTTCTGATGCTGACCTATAGATGGCAGCTCTGACATCCCCAGGTAGGGAGCAAAGTGATTTAGTTGGACTTAGTGAAGCTTGTTAGCTTGTGCTCCCCTTTGATCATCGTCTCCCCTAAAATCTTGCCTTGCCCCAGTGTTAGGTGCCATCATCTCTGTTTCTCCACCCTCTGGTATTCTGGTTCCCTTGCGTCCATGAGAAAGCATCAGCTAGCACCAGTGAGCACTAGGGTAGCCTCAGCCTTACTCACGCTTCTCCCTTCCATATACCTGAACTCCTGCCTCTTTTAATCCACCAGTGTTGCAATGTGATTTCAAGAACTCAAAACATATTCTTCCTGCATAAGCTTAGTGACATTGGATACCTTTTTTTCTTTTTATTTTTAATTAAAAAGATAAGGTTGTTTTGGCTGCAATAAAATCTAAGAACAATGTTTTACAATGAGGGAGAGATGTATGACATGCATGACTTTTCTTAGTACGCTGTTCTTACACAACTCATTAGAGGATCTAAAAGCCCATTATATTCTGGGCTAAGCCTGATTGCTATGTTTCTCCTATATAATATTTTATAAATTCCCATTAAAAAAAAGAAACAAACACTACACTAAATTAATGTTTTTAAGTACTGTGACTTTGACTGCAAATGAGGAATAGGACTTTGATTACTGCCTAGATACTGCTTTCTAAAATGTTATTTTACATGCCATCCTAAGTCAAGGCTTATTTTAAAAACAAGCTTTTGATGGCAAAAGTATATTCACATGACTATCTGCATAATGCTGGATGTATTTTGTGATGATGGTTTAAATTACCATCATCTTTTCAGCACCTTTCAATACCATGAAAGAAAGCTTTCTTCACTGGTTTTCAATGGAATGAGTCTGGTGTACTGAAATATCAGCCACACTTCCTAGGAAGATTTTTCTGTAAAGCAAGTACCTGTTGTATAATCAATATTAGAAAGCTTTGGGCCAGAGTTCTACTACCTACATGTACTGGCTGTGCAAATTATTCCACTAAAGCCAACATGGCTCTTTGCATGAAAGAATTTTGTAAGTCATAGGATGAAATTCTGTAAGTTACTGTTCTGACTGATTTGTGCCGACTGATTTGTGCTCTCATATCTGCTCTGAGTAGAAAAGATAGTTAAAAATTGAGACAAAAGAAAAAAATCTTATAACTTGTATTAACTTTTATTTCGTTTTTGAAACTTTTTAACAACCTGCTAAATGACAGTGAGCAGGATTCTTCCTTGACATATGCTCTTTGAAATCGCAACAACGTGGGTCTTTGGTTTAAGGAATTTTTACTGAGTTTTCATTACTTTTTTAATTACTCTGTTACTTTTCTGCTTGGGTGAAAGGAAAAAGCTGGTTCTAGTCAAAACACTGTAATAAAATGTTCTGTAATGCAAACTCTTGCATAGTGGGAAGACCTGGCAAGTAGTGAAACACTTTACAGCTTAATGTTTGCACTTGATTGTCTGCTTGTGTAGCAACTGTACCCAGACACTGAATGAAGTCAGGCTCAGATATTGAATTTGCTGAAGCTGCTGAAGTTTCTATGAACTTCTGACTTCATTTATGTCACTGTGCCGCCCAGCCTTTATGCACATCGTCTTGCCTATGTGCCCAGCTCTCCGTCATTTACAGTAAAAAGACAAACCAAAACCAAACCCAAAAACCCTTTCAGATGGTCAAAAGTGAGTTAGTTGTGGGCTTTTTAGAGATTATCCCTCTGGCATATGAAAGGCAAGGCAGTTGCATCACCCACTGTTATCAAGTACTACAAGGAAATCTGGAAGCCTGAAAATGGAGGTTTACGCCTCATCTTTGGCCAGGAACGTATCATGCATAAAGCACTTGTATATCATTATTATGGATTATTATTTATGTTAGTGTGCAGTGAGAGCAAATTCAAGACCCAGCTAAGCCACAGCTCCAAAAACACCATCCTTTTGCTCTGAAAAATATATAGGCAAAATGAAGAAAACCAGCAGAGGACTGAAGAAAGGAACTGGAACTAGACACAAATGGGAACCAAAACTTGTAGATACAAAAAATATTTTTAAAAATACCATATAATCCAAAGAAGCATGCTCAGGCTGGACACAGCACAACAGCAAGCCTATACAGAGACAACACATTGTCTTCTCTCCTGATTTAGAAAGTGGATTTTTTTTTTAACTGAGAATTTTTCCAAGTTCTCTGGCCCACCTTTGAGCCCAGCTGGTCTTTTGAGCATCTGGTTTGTTAGAGCAGCATCTAAGCATTTACTTGTGCATTAAATGGTACAGCTGGCATCGGTCATATGGTGTGTCTTCTCCTAGTCTGTCCTGGGATCAAAAACTCCACTTAGTGAGGTGACTATTTTATCTTAAGTTTTTTATTTGTCTTTTGTGTGTCACCATTAATATGTGTTTCTGGTAAAGAGGGCAAAGCTTGGAGCATCCTCTGCACTTGGGAAACTCCGAGTGAAGGTTGTGTTGCTTCTTAGCTCGGGCTCCATCCAGACCTTGCCAGTAAGGGTGTGTAGGTTGAGACAAGCCTTGGGACCTAGTGTGGTACCCAGGGGAACAATGAGGCTATGCTGACATGAGAAATTTCTTAAATGGATGTGACCATCCCATAGTAACAGGAGGGGAATCTCTGGCAGCACTCGGTGCCCAGATCTGCTCAGAGCAGGATGCTGAGAGCCAATGCAGTTTATTGTCGGCCTGGATGTCACCTTGAGTTTTGTTCTGTGTGCAGTTTTGTGGAGTTTGCTTTGGGAAGGAGGTAAGGCTTCCTTGGTGTTCTTCATCAGTTTATTGCTTTCAATGAAAAATATTTAATTTGCTACTTTTGATAGCATCCACATAGTAATCTGCTGCCAGCCTTGGTCAGACAATTGATGCTGCATTTCCTTGTATTTTGGGTTCACCCCTTTGGCTTTTCCTCTGTGAGACAGCTCTGTGTCACCACCTTTCACCCCAAGCTTCTAACAGCATTGCAGCTGTTCAAGGAGAGCTTGTGTTTGTGTCCCTGCTTTTCCCTGGCTCCAAACACCAGTGCTGCATCCAAATTGCATATTCCAGGGAGAACTGGTGCCAGCAAGGAGCCTACATTACGGAGCAGTTTCTCTTTGGCTTTCAGATACATCTCTTTTTTTTCTGTCTTTTTCAGTTCTTAGGCTGTTACTGGCATTGTCAGCACCCAGTGACTCTGCTGGAGCCACTGGTGTCTGTGCAGCATTAAGCCTGTTTATCCAGTTTATTAAACCAGTTTTACAGCTGATTCATTTCACTTTAGAGGCACAAAACTGCTGAGGGTGGGGCAAATTGCCGTGGAGGGGAGCATCACTGCCAGCCAGGGGCTGGCTGCTCTCCCCGCCTGACACATCCAGCAGCTGATGAGAAATTACTTCTGTTGAAACTTTTGGTGAGGAAGAATGCAAGCTGGCCAAGACCTTAGGATTAAAATTTTTCTTTCTTTCTTTCTTTTAAAGTGTCATGAGGTAGTCACTTAATAATAAATAATCAAGGGTTTGGTTTTATTTCTTATATGAAAGATTATCTTTCCAGCAGCTCTATTTCCCCAGCACCGAACTGGGAATTAGTTCAACACTAACAGAGACGGAGAGTGTCATATTCTGAAAAATCCCCTACAGAACTTGCCTTTTCTTTTCTGGAGGGTTCTTGTGTTGGGTGCGTTTTGTGCACATACTGAACAAACTGAAGAAAACGGCTTGGAAGTAAAGAAACTTCAAAAAACCCCAATCTTTGATCACAGCCCTTTGTTGCAGGCTAACTTCTACTGGGAAGCAGAGATGAGTCATTCAGAATGGCTCTTCAGATGCCCACTTTGTAGAAACATCTTTCTTGCTGCTATTCTAGCTCTTGTTCTTACAGTAATGTACAATATGGCTCAGTGTCGATTCTGTTACCTTCAGGTTTTGGACAATTCCCATTCAGATCCTACATTTCTGCTTGTTCTGGCTCCTTCCAATTGCTTCTATTTACTTTACCACTCACCTTTCCGCACTGGGATGGGTCGCTTCAAGCTTCCCCTGCCTATGAAGAGTAGCTCCTTGCTAGTATGACTCCTCTGGCATGTCCCACTCCTTCCAACCCCTACATGTCCTGCACTGGCTGTTCCGTGTCCAGTGCTGTCTGTTCCTTTCCCCATGAATCACTGGTGCTCAGCAGCCTCTGTGGCTTTATCTCAAGCACATCAGATTTTCTTCTCTGAATCTACCCACGAGGTTTTCAGGGAGGGGCTTCACTTTTCTGTTTTGGCCTTTAAAAAATATTGATCACTGGAGGCCTCACTCTGCAACCTGCATAGCAGTAGTCACTATAACTTTTTTTTTTTAAACTTGTTCACAGTTCGAGGAGCATCTGGGGACAACTCACAGGGTGAGGCCCCAGGATCCTCTCTTTATCCATCCAGTCTGTACTGCTGGGAAATGCTTCCTCATTTGCATCACTTCTCATAGATGGAAAAACTTGCTGCTAGGGGCAAAGACTGTGGCTGTGTTAAATATTGCTGATAGCATAATTTGCTGACTATTCTGCAAAGGTACTGATGATGTGTGTGTAACTGGAAACTGCCTCATGAGCCAGTTTGGGATGCTGAGTCCCAGCATGCAGAGTCAATCATATGTTGTGTTATTCAGCTTTAATCTTGTTAAGTAAAACTTCCAGCGGTATTTATAGCTTTATTTAGTACGTAATGTTCAACAAAAGGTCACTGGGCAGCATAACGTCAGTTAAAATAATAAAGGCACTAATTAATTGGCAAGATGTTTTCACTCCAGTTTTATCTGCCAGAATTTAACTCTGCCTGGAGGACATAAACTGTCTTCCTTTTCTTTTTGGTTTTCGAACCTTCCAGTTTTAGCACTTGTAAGGCTTTACTTAATCTAGTGATTATTGCTGAGGTAGTTTGAGAAGCCAGTGTGAAAACAAATGAAAGTATCAAATGCATCTCTCATCTTTTTCAAGTTGTGTCTTTTGTTTTCTCTTTGAAGGAACACAGTCTGGCAGCAGCATTTTTAAGCTGCCATATTGTATTTCTAACTGTTTCAAAGACTCTCCAGTGAGGAGAAACTTAGAAGAGTATCACAGCACTAAAATAGCTTCAGCAATATTGTTTACCTTCCCACAACATCTCTGGAAACCTTCATGCATCATTGTTTTGGCCTTAAATATTAACTTGCTAGACTTGAAGCCATTGCTTTTAGGATAATTTCTGACATACAGCTATTACTAAGTTGTGTTTAAATGTTGTCTAATTCATTAAAGAAAGCTATTAGCTAGACATCATAAACTCCCACATATCAGTTCCTGATTATACTCCCTTGGCCTCTGTAATCCTTTTTCCCCCCATCTTTCTTGCGTTACCTTTAATTATCTCTTTCATTACCCCCAGTACCAATCTTGTGTTTTCTCAGGAGATGACCATTCAAAATTTGCTTTTGGTGCTGTTTTGGTGTATGCTTGCAGGCTGAACAAGATGACTACTAGTATTTTTTCTTGGTTGATGAAGTGTGCCAGTAATTTGGGAAGTAATTAGTCCATGCTTCTCATTAGCACAAGGCTCTGAGAAGCAAGGTTTAATATACTAGAAGGCAGGTATGGTGAGGTGAGATGCTGGCGTTTTTCTATCCATGCAAAGTTATTATTTGAAAAGGAGAGTTGGAGTCTGAAAGGAATAAACTATTTGGCTAATTAGTTTCATTACAGTTATCTATTTTGCAGATTGTGTTATTTTGAATAATGTTACTGGGTTTTTTAGGTGGTTGTTTAAAGACATGGCCAGGTAATCTAAAATGATGGGGAAAGTGATCCTAGACAGTGTGTGTACACATCTAGAGAAGTTATTAATTAAAACAATTGCTGAAAACCAATTTTTCAGATGCTTAAATCATCAGACAAATATTACAGCTATTCTCCTGCAGTGTTTTAATGTGTTACCGTGTCTTTCCCTTACTGAATGTCTAGTGAGTGAGAAAAGTGGGATATCAGAAGTGCATGCAGCTGCACAACACTGGGGAACTACCTTGCAGACCGGCTTCTGTCCCCAGCTGGCAAAATGGGCATTGCCCAATGTTCTTGGGACCACCGACCTGCAGCTCCTGGTCATAGTATCAGGAGAGTGCCAAAATCCCTCCAGGGCCAATGGGAAAGTAATGCAGAGTTGCTTTTTTATTTTTTAAATAGTCATTATGCTAATAAGTATTGGTTTTATTAATAATAATTTACATGGGGAAAAGCGATCTCTGCAAGTGTTACCCATTTTTCAAACCTGCACAAATACACCTGCTGGTGTAGAGGAGGAAGATTATTCACATTAAGAGTGTTCAGCCTTCTAAAATGTTGCTTCTGCTTCAGGTAGGGCCACATGAATATTAAAAGCAATGAACCTGAAGTAAGTATAGTGTATTGTATGGGATAAGCAAAAGCTGAAATGCACACCATGAATGTCATGTGTTTTTCATTACCAAAATACCTAAAAGTGAATGGAAAATAACATGTAACAAATATTACCCTGAAATCAACCATAATTTTAATTAAATAAGCATAAGCAGGCAGTTGAAAATCAGATCTGAAATCTTTAGTAATGAGCACCATAACCAGTAAGATACTGCATCAGTGTTGGTAATTCATTAACAATACTGGGAGAGATCATATAAAAATGACAGTTTCTATTTCAGAAAGGAAGTTGATGAAATGTTGGCAAATATGTACTGCTGAGTGGTGGGGCGGGGGAGTGTATCCCCCCTGTGGCAGCATAGTAACAAGAAATTAAGCTTTTTCAAAGAACCAGATTAAAAATGAATCCTTGCTTGGGGCCATGCTTCAGGCACTCAGTCTGAACCCCTGCACCCCCATATGCTTGTGCTTGCATGCCAAGCCCTGGGTTTGGGAACGAGCCGTCCTCTAGCCCCTGGTCTGCTGTTCCTTGCCCTTGAGCAAGGCAGATGTCTCACCAACTACATTACTGACAAGATCCAGGAGGGAAAAATGACCTTCCAAAAACTGAAATGAGTTTTTCTGGTTGTTAGTGAGGCTTCCCAAGTACGATGTCCAGGTATCTCCAGATACCTGGTATCCTTCACTCTGGCAGAGATGGGCTGTGACCTTTTTGTTTTCTGTTTGCTGTGACACTGTCCTGCAGGCACAACGAACCTTAAAAGTGATAATGAAAAATCATGCTGCTACAAAAAGGCATTTTTTAGAGTCCAAGATCTGTGAATTCTTCCAAGAGCTACATTTTCTGCTGATTTGGAGCTTAAACCACCAGCGCCTTGGGGGCAGAACATACCCAAAAGGTGAAGCAATAATAGAAGCCTGTAGCTGGCTTCACAGTGCAGGGAAAAGATAAAAAAAACCCCAAACCAAACCAACCAAACAAAAAAACCCCACACCACACCAAAAAAAACCCAAACACCCAAAACACAGAACACCAAACCCAGAGGAAACATGAGAAAACAGTAGAAGAAATAACAGTAGTAAGCCATCTGAGTGTGAACAGCATACAAAAATGCCAAAAGTACTGGAGGAAGTACCTGCAGTTTATAAATGATAAGTATCTGTTAGTTTTCAAAGAAGAAAAAGCCCTAGGCTTGAGTACTCTAAAAGTACATGAAAAAGTGAAACATTATTTTGTTGACTTTGAGCTGTGACACAGTGACACACATCTCTATCGGACTGTAAGCAGTATTTTGTGCTAGGAGCTCTGTCCAGTGCTGTGAACTGTTCGACCTGGGCCATCCTGGGCTAGGGGAAATATGTTGCACTGTCCCCCAGAGTCCAGGCAAATCCCATTTGTGAGATGTTGCAGAGCAGGGCTGACTTCTAGGCAGCTTGCAGACACTTTTGGAGAAATCCTTGGAGCTGAGAAATGCTTTTGTCCAGGGTTGTCATCCTTGTTCTCATAGGACATGATCCTTACAGAATCAGCCAGGAGGTTTGGGGGAATGCTGGGCAATCTGCTAGGCTCCATTAGCTGTAAAATCCCATATATAGAGTGAAAGAGGTTTAACTTTGTGTATGTTTGCTTTAGTTTAGCCAGTGCAGAACAGCAGGCTGTCCTGATTAACCAGCATTTCCCCTGACACAAACCAAATGGCTTACAGTTTGAGTAACTGTCTGTTGAGTCCCATGTTTATTATAAATTCAGTAGATGAAAAAAATTATTTAAGTTTCTAAGTTTTTTACAGGGTTTCCCACCAGAGAACACAAACACTTGTAAAATACTGAATGCTATAGTATAACATAGCAAGACTAGTAAAATGCTGAACAGTAGATAAAATTATTTACAAAAGACCATTATGGTTTCTTTTGGAGAAAGAATGCAGCATTTAATTTAAAGATACATGTGTCAGGCATAACTTTTGCATGGTACAAAAAGGAACAGAAATATAGAAATGCACATGTGCAGTAGGTTACGTTCACAATCTTAATTGCTTCCTTCACTAAAAATAATTTGCTCCTGTGTTTGATCTCATCTCTGCTCCACCAGTTTCTGAAAAACTAAGCTACTTTGCTAAGCAGTTCAATTGAAAAACATCAGCACCTAAACTTCTGTGTCCCACTTGGGCTGATTTTAAAACAAGGTTTCATGGGAGGACTGTGTATGCAGAGGATCAGAAAGTTGTGTTGTTTTGGCACAGTGAATGGATCAGGGACGTTTCTTCAGTGAAGCTAATTTGTTCCCTGACGAGGTTTTTTCCATTCTTGCTGTAATACTGAATTCCAGTGCAAATGTTGACTGCTGCTGTCACAGGATGGTGGTTGGAAGGGAAATGCTTGGCACTGCCTCCTGTTACTCATTGTGCAGTCAAGTCAGCCAGCTTACAAGATGGGAAACTGCACATTAGCATAAAGAAATCTAGTCCTGCAAGCAAAAGACCAGCTGATGCAGATCCACCTATCTGCACATTTCAGTCTCTTTTCTTCTGGCTAGAAGAATGAAGGCCAGTGGCTTTACTGGCAGAGAGGTGGCAGCTGTGTTTTCAGTCGTCCTTGAACTCCACCAGCTTTTTCTCGATGTTGCCTGTGGTGAATTTCCACCTCTGGAAAAGCAAAAAGTGGAAACACAACACAACAGGCTCTGCCACTTATGAAGTCCACAGAGTTGGCCAGGAAGGTTTCCTGATTGCTCCTGGGGAGCAGTTATTTCCACCAATATAATCCCTAAATTAAGATTGTTTCAGATACTTTCAGCCATACTAGAAAATCAAGAATTTCCCAGAATAACATGTTTGAATTTGCCAGTTTTCCTTTGATTTTCATTGCACCATTAAGTAAACAAAGGTGTAGTTTGCTTGGCCATGGTGCAGATCTATCTGGGCCTGCAGCTGCAAGGGTAGTTGCCATGGGTTGGTGTGTGCAGAGCACTGACGCTGCTGGGGATGGCCAGCACAGATCAGCAACGTGACTTGCAAATACAGGCCTAGGCATTGCTGCAAAGTGCTGGGATATGAACAAAAAGATCTCTTTGTTAGGGAATTTTTCTGGCTAAAATACACTGGATCTTCAATTCAGAGCTGACTTCAACTTGGGTAGCTGCTTCATCAAGTGCAACCAGCCAACTTTTCCTTAAAACTTCAAATTGGGAGTGGAAAAAAATGACTCAATTAGAGCTGCAGAACTTTTTTTTTTTTTTTCCCCATCATGAGCTCTACCCTTATTATATACTTTGATTTTATATAACTGAAAGAACCACTTTGCCAAACAGTTCAACATTTGACAGTTTTTATTTAGATGTCAACGTGTGGGTTTTATATGCTTAAGTTTGGAGATATGGCAAATTCTGTCTTTTGGGGTTTTTTAAATGTTTAAGTTGCAACTATTGGAATCTGCTGGGTGTTTAAAATGGATCTGAGAAAGGAAGTAGGGTATTAGTTTTATTGGAGAAAACAGAAAAAAAAATTTAAAGTTCCTTTAAATCAATATTTTTCAGACACAATCTGAATATAGAACGTATTTATATTGATCATAGTTTTTGATACTGTATAATATAAATGTCAGTCGAGAAATATTGCTGCAATGAATTATTATGTATTTCTTGTATAATAAATATTTCATATAAATAGCTTATAATAGAAACAATTAAATAGGATTAGAGGGAATCTATTGCATGAGTAAAGGTTTTATGTGTTGCTAATAGTGCTTCAAAAAACATTTTGTAGTAAATAAACTGTTATGGCATTTGTATTTGCACTAGACTGTGAGCAAAACAGATATTTGTAAAGACAGACTTTTATCATTGTCTGGAAGAACCAAGTTCTCATTCTCTCTCACAGTTAATCATAGTCTTAATTAAACAAAGCTGAGCTGAATAGGAAGACAGTGAGATAATTTCAGACCTTGATCCATGGATATAAAATCCTTAATCCACAGATATAAAATAACTTTCTAAAATTGGGAGTGAGCATGATAACATGTTTTACATGTAGGGAAACTGAGGCAGACCAAGACTGCAAAATGGAGATATGCAAAAGAAGGCAAGGCAGAGAGATGCTCCGGACCCAAATATCACCCTGTGTGACTCCAGGTGCCATTGGTGGCTCTGGCAGAGCTGTTTTGAGGCCAGGACTTGTTTCTAGCCTGCAAATCTGCCCATAGCCTCTGTGCTAGCAGGCAAGCAGCAGTCATTGAACAACTTGTTTTAATTATGTGAGGAGCACGCTAGCTTTCCACAGTCGCCTTTTAATCTTTTTTATATTTTTGTTCACACTATGTCACAAATATGTACTGCATTTAATTACTCCAACTTAGTTCAGTATGCAATAGATAAAATGCAAGACTGGAAAGTGGCTGTTGCAGTTGCCATGTGGACCCCACAGCCAAGCTGTCACACAGCCTTTATGCCGCCTTAACTTTAAGCTTAGATGAATATGAAATTCTTTTGGTTGCTGGTCACAGAAAATCCTTGCAGATTTATACTTTCAAGACAGATTTGTTGTTTAGTGTAAATCAGAAGGAACTGATCTTCCCCTGCAGCCCAGCCATGTGCTGCTTTGCCTGGCAATTCCTAGGATGGATGCCCAGTTTTGGGAGCCTGATGCAGAGTGCTCTGCAGGAGGGCAGTGGGCCTCTGGCTGCACAATCGTTTCTCCCAGCCACTGCTGCCTGCTTCTACAATTAGTGAAGGGTATTTGCCTGTGCCTGGGCCACGTATGGAGCCTGTTCTGGGTTGGCTTCCCTAGAAGATAGGAGTCTAGCACGTTCCTCTGCTCCCTGCCCCAAAGGAGCCTTGTGCACCTGGTATCAGCCTGGGGATATTTCTCTGGGTTATTGGAGATACTCCTGACGTTGCAGTGATAAGCAGAGCACTTAATGTTTTTGTATGTGTAAGTAATAATGGGGTCAGCAGAGGGAGCTCAAGGACATGCGGTCTCAATGTTGGATTTCGTACCAACTCAAGTTTCCTGGATGCTGAAGTGTTCCTGACATAAACTCTGCCCTTGAGTGTTGCAGTATCTTATTTTTAAGCCCCCAAACTGTGCAGTGGCTCTGTGAGGCCACCTGGGTTGTGCTGGAAAGAAGAGAGCTGAGTGGGAGACTCAGTTGTGAAGGGACTTTTTTCTTAATATTGTTAATAATGAGATCAGCACAGAAATCCAGGGTGTGCTAACACAGTGCTCTGGTGACAGCAGTTCAGACTGAAAAATCACGTAGGAAAAATTGACTGGTCTTGCCGTGTACATTAAGAGAAGCGGGGAAGAAAAGCAACAATATAAAGTGTAAAGCTGTGCCCATTGGACAGAGCAGACCATCACTAAGCACCGATGTAGCAAAGGTGTGGAACAATCTTCCACAGACAGAAGGGTCAAAAATCCTGCCCCTACTAAATACCTCTCACGGAAACCCATGGTAGCTGCTCATAACTTTGCTTTGAAATTGGGTGGTCGTTGTTTTTTTAAAGCTCCCTCCATGGCTGTCAGTCCAATCGCAGGCAGACTTGCAGCTGTCCTGTGTATGTGGATTGCATCTCCAGTTTAACCTTACCCAGGGACAGAGGCTTTTCTCTCTTCCTTCACTCAGCCATGAAGGAGAGCAGTGGCTGTGCTTGTGCGCTTGTTGCCCTGTGCCCAGCATGGCCAGCCACGGAGGTGTCCATGAGCCTGAGCAGGAGGCAGGAGTGGATCTTGACACAGGGTTTATGCAGTCTGTGCAAAATGTTACTTTAGCTGGGATTTGCGGGAGGTCTTTGCATCAGAAAAATAGCAATAATGGACCTTATAAGGATTACTGGTACTCTTGTTGTCTGATTCCTTGGCCCTTGTATTACTTCTGACTGATCAGATTTCATTGCTCAGCCATAATGCCCATCTGTTTTTTAAGGAAAAAAATTATTATACAGTCACTGCTCCTTCTGGCACTGTTCAAAAACATCAAACTTGCTTGGAAAATTTCTGGGCAAGTTTACGACTACGACATCTTTTTGATCATTGAAATTCATGTTGAGATTCAAGCACTTGGTGATGAGGTTTTAACTGCAAAAGGAACCCTATAAGCTTGACTTTGGACAGGAGATGGATGCTTTCAGAGGCAGCAGAGCAGGGTCTGGGCAGGACATTTTCATACCGTTATGCCAGAGCCAGAGCTCCCTCTTGTGAGAAAAGAGAAATATCAGAAAAGTGCGGGACTATCAACTGGAAATGTGCAGGGAAGGTGGTGTTCAATAGGCAGGCAATTTCCAGTAGCTTTTCCTGTAAGTCTGTACATACTTCCATCCACTGGGACAAGAAAACATGGCATTTGTGGCTATGGTCTTGCAAAATTTGAAACTGGCACTATAATTTGTACATAGCCGTGATCTATCACAGAGTTCTGATGCTTGATAAAAATACGGAAGTAATATTCAATGGAAATAATTCTCCTGTTGTCATGTCTGTCCCCCCTCCCCCCCCTCCCCCCCCCCCCTCCCCCCCCCCCCCCCATTTTAAGGACTTTTGTCTCTGACAAAAAGCCTAACTTTATGTCAGCGAATAAAAAGCAGAAAATAAAGGAATCTGTCAGAAGTGATAAATACTGTTTGCATTTTTGTGCTTGCTGTGCTCAGCATCAGCTGTGATAAATTGGTAACTCTTCTGCCTTTCTCTTGCACAGAGCACCAGAGCTGGGCGCTCTCGTGTCTGTGCCAAGACCACCTCCCTTTGAAATAGGGGGTGTTTGGCCATGCCCCAGGCAATCAGGGCATAATGGGATACATGTATGCAATAGCCATAGGTACGAAGCCATCTATAGATGGCTCCAGGTGTATTTTAGCCTGGGAACATTTGTGGAAAATACTTGGTATTTAGTGGGATCTGGTGCACTTCAAAGTGGAAAAAAAATCTGTTTCAGAAGTATTTTTATGGGCCCTAGGATTGAGTTCTTTCTTGCAAGTGTGATTTAGCAGCAGCCAGAGGGGTGATGGTCACCGACAACAGTTGCCCTGACCCTCCCCTGACTTCAGCAGTGCATCCCGTGGCAGGGTCTGGGAAGTCTGCCTGTTAAAAGAGCCTGGGCACTGGTGGGGCGAGACCTTGCCCCGTGCTTGCTGCCAAGCATGAGTTGCCCCTTACAGAGAGAAAGCAAGTGTTTAATGAGTCTTCTGCAATGTTTGTTGGGTTTATTTTGCTGCTGATAAACAAACAGAGCTCCCAGGTTTGTCATCAGTGTGGCTGCCATGGCTGTAACACTAAAGGCAAGATATTTGGGTTGCTCCCCCCTACCCCATCCCTATGAGGACCTGTCACCTCTGGCACTTCTTCACCAGGGAAAGGAGGACTCTTGCATCTTGGTCAACCGCCCCCAAAACCAGGGTGCACCTAGGTGGTGGCATCTCCAGGGGCTGATGCACTGCATTTCTGGGATGTAGTTTATTAAATCAACCTTTTTTCCCTCTGCACTGCAAGAGTTAATTGTGCTAGTGTAAGAATATTATTCCAAGGGATTATTAAAAAAAAAAAATATCGTTTTTCTTACAGCAGGGAACATGTCCAATAATTGATGTGGGAATATTAATGCAATATGTGTGTGTTATCAATTTAGAAAAGCAGAAGACATATTTCCTTAAGCTTCTAATCATTTATACATATGACCTTCATTTATACAGCAGAAGGGCTCTTCGGGAGAGCTACAGTTTGCTTCAGATGTTTAGCTTGGGTATTTTGCTTTACCTTCTAACTGCCAAGTTTGGGATTATTTAGCAGTAAAATTAGAAATGTGGATTTGAGTATATACCAAAGTCCTGACAGGTGTTAATGGAACTCAAGCTGAATATTTTATTCTTTAAATAGTAAAATGTAAACCTGCATTTGTTTAGCTTTGCCTTCCTGCCAACTATATCAGGTATCTTGTGTGACTAGAATCACTGTTTTCTGTACATGGTCTTCATGGCAGTTTCCAAAGCCTGTTCCCATCTCAGCCTATATTTATAATCCTAACAGATTTCAGCTCCACAGAGAATTCCTTAGG